>NC_142130.1:80839934-81147804 GCF_024610735.1 Ursus americanus
AGCCTAGAACCTTCATGACAGCAGTGCTATCCAACATCAGCTTCCTCATCAAAGCTATTCATTTTCACACAGAGCAGGCAGACATCGTAACAAAATCAATGCTATTCATTATTCAGCAAGTGGTGCACAGGTGAATTACAGAAGACCAGCAAGTCGAATATGTTTATCAGCAGGCATTGCTGGTAATTAAATTTATTTTTATAATTAAATTTAATTTATATATAGCAAAATATTAAGTAGAGTAAAACATAAAATGTTTCAACCTGATAGTAAAAAGAGCAGATCTGAGGATGGTGGAAAAGGACTCATCTTTACGATTCCCTAATTTCAGAGGTTAAATCCCCTGTAAAGCAACAATTTTTATGTCGCAGTTATGATGTTCTATCTCTTTGATGATAAACTTAATGTAGGCAATCTCTAGCAGTATAATGATGCCCAGAATACTGAAATAATTATGAATTTCCTATTCCTTTTATCTCAAAGTCTTATATCCTGTAATTGTATGTATGTATGTATGCACACACATATACACACACATATGCACACACATACATGCATGCATACATATATACATACACATAATACACACATACACATATACACACATACACACACATACATATATATATGCATATACACACATATACACACATTCACATATATACATGCACACATATACACACACACACGTACACACATATCTATATGTATATTTGCACATACATTGACCCTGATACTATCCCTTTCTGTGTAGGCTTCACAGATTGATATTACTAATGATCTTATGCATAGACCATTGCTGGATGGAATGAGGGACTTCTTACCTCTTATCTAGCACCTGAGGTCATGTGCAGCCATGTCTCAGTGACATCATGATGCTTACTTTTATAGACCTCTCTTAAATACCACTAAAGACTTATAATCTCTATTTCAATGTGAACATCCCTATGTAAACAGACCATTAAAAATGGAATGATTTGTTTTTAAATTTTAAAATTACATATTAATTATGTTATATGCGTATGCCTATGTGCCTAAAAGCAAGCTTGAGATAAACTTACTCTGAGAAAGGGACATGCTGTGTAGGTAGTTTGCATTTGCTCAGAAAGACTATGCTTATAATATATATATATGTTTGCATAGAGAGAGAGACAGATACAAGAGACAGAGAGATCATTCCAAAAAAAAAATTTTTTTTATCTCAAGGGAAAAGCAGCTAAGTACTGAGTATGCTTCAGAGGTAAAGAAACAGCTTGGGGGGCGCCTGGGTGGCTCAGTCATTAAGCGTCTGCCTTCGGCTCAGGGCGTGATCCCAGCCTTCTGGGATTGAGCCCCACATCAGGCTCCTCCCCTAGGAGCCTGCTTCTTCCTCTCCCACTCCCCCTGCTTGTGTTCCCTCTCTCGCTGGCTATCTCTATCTCTGTCAAATAAATAAATAAAATCTTTGAAAAAAAAAAAAGAAAGAAAAAGAAACAGCTTGGAGTCGGGGAGTAATACTTCGCAGAGAGCTCATGATTCAAATTTTCTTTCCGCGTTCCAAGAGTACTAACGCCTCACCTTAGAGAACCGTTTGCATTTAATGAATGAAAACAAATTTTACTAGCATCACTATGGGACTTTGAAGGCATGCGATGAAATGCGCCTTCAACCCCCATCCCCCTCCCCCCACCGTGGACCCTGGTAGGATTGGGAATCATGCTAAAGCTTTTAGGACCTTCACAGAGAGTGCCCTCAGCACAGACATCGGTAACAATTTCAGGCACTAGTCACTTGGCACAAATGACAGCCTGGGCAGCATTACCGTGGAGCCAAGCCCTCTACCAGGGATCCGTACCATAGCAGTTACCAGAGGCTTGCAAAACCACAGGGGGTGCAGATGAGGGAGGAATTGACACTTGCCACAAAATGCCCGCAGAGACTGACGCGTGGGGAAGATTTGAAACAGTTCCTGGATTTATTTGCGATGTTTTCGGTGGAGCTGTAATCTCCATAAAGCAAGTGGGAAGAGAGCCAGAGAAATATATTTTTGTGAATATAATTATCTATGTAGTTTTGTATATTGTTTGATGTTTTCCTGGTCATACCTTATTTTCTCCTTAGTCTAGGGGTTAAGGGGCCACACCTGATACCAGAATCATTCTCTGTATGTGTGTGTGTGTGTGTGTACACGTGTGTGTATGCATGTGTGCCCCTGTGGTATATACAACTTTTATCACATGGTATTTGTAGAAATCTAACCAGTTTTGTATATCCGTGCTGTCAATTTATCTCAAAAGGGCTATCCATTGCATTTAAACATAGAATAGTAGCCATTCCGTTTAACATTAAGGACATGTTTTATTTTTATTTTGGATTGATTGGAAAATAGGCATCTACTGAAAATACCTTTATGAAGAACATACTGTATTTTTAAGTTCCCCGACTTTCTCTGTTTATGGCATCTTTTAGGATCTCGATATTTTTTCAACACCCTGGGCCAAAGGAAATACTTAACAGTCTCATTTATAGCAGTTAAACCCAACAACTTAATAAATATTTATTTCTTAACAATTTAACACCTATTAGTGTAGAACAACTTCTCACACTACCAAATCAGATTGGATCACCTTCATTCCTTTATTTTTTTTCTTACATCGTTTTTCGCATACATTTGTCTCTTACTTTAGGCATCACCGAAAACCCGGTGTCACAATGATAAAACACCGTAGAAAGGAATGTAAGCGATCTGTTTAAATTGTGAACTACTTGGGTGAGTAGTTTGGGTAGTTACCAATTGATGCCACTGTGTTTCCCTCAAAAATTTAAAATCACTTGTCATTTAATATAATCTTTTGAAACTTTAAAACAATCCTGTGACTTCACTGGGCTATCCTAAGTGGGCTTCAGCGGCTGGTTCAGGGAACACAGAAATATTTAAAAGAAAATGACAAGTATCAGAGTAAAAATAGAGGAGTTCTAGATGTGTGTGCTAAAATGTTGACCAAAAAGCAAATACTATTGACAATAATACTTGTCATTGTAGATAAAAGCAAATAAAACTTGATGCTATCAAAGTAAATTAAATGTGCAGTGAATATATCATATGTATCATTCTAGGCCAACATTTGAAAACCAATTTTTTTTCAAATATTTTTTTTTATTCTCAGGAGAGACTAATATATTATCTACGACTGTTTGTGCAGTGAAAGTGAATAAAAACCAGATAAAGAAAAGTATTTTCATGCTGGTATAGGAGAAACTGTTTGCCTAAGAATTTTTTTTCTAAAGATTAGGATTTCATCAGCATAAAACTGAGCCATACTAATGATTTTCTGTTTACATGTGGCAGTAATAAGAAATTTAATTAAAAACACTAGCAAATAAAAGTTCACTACCAGCAAAAAGCTGTTGTTTTATCCACTTATAAGCAGGTGAGATATCGAAAACTAAAAGAAAAACGGTGTTTAAGTATTTCCTGAATAAGAGTTAATTTGTATATGCATTATTTTCTCTAATACCCTATTTTCCATTCCTAAGGTATTTCCAAATACCATTAGAAAGTTTCATCTTTTTTATTATAATGCTTTTTTTATACAATGTGATGCCAAAACCATACTAATAAAATCATAAATACATAAACTGCATTATTGTAGTACTGAAAATGAATAGTAGTTGTATGTGTGTGTTTTCCTTCCTCTGCAATCGTCTTTGTGTGAGTTACCAAGCCCCCCACTGCAGCACCTTATCTTAACCCTGGGGCTCTTATCTTATCTTGGGGCTCTTATCACTGGGAATTCTGCTGATCTACTTCCCATGTTGGTAGGTGGTTTGGCCAAGGCCCAGCCGTCCCAGGTCCTACTCCCTCTCGCATCCCAGGAAGAGCTCAGTGGATACAGCAGCTTCTCAGTGATCATGGGGGCCTAGCTTAACTTTTTCAAAGTCCAGGATTCACACTACACTTCTATGTCCAGTGAGAGAAATTCACGGAGCTCTAAACCAAATGATTCGAAGTCTTGGTTGGGTCTCCTAATTTCTGGCCTGGAGCCCAGCAGTCCTGCTGCTTCAGGCCCAAGCACAACTGTGAGTTTCTATTCCAATCCAGATTCATGGTGATGCATATTTTATTTTTGAGTGTGATTGGTGCCTTTTTTCTATATTATCTAAGTTGGACAATTGAAGGATTGAAAGGTGGTGGTCCTACCAGGTGAAATAACAGCACTGACCCGGTCAGACATTTGCAGAGCAATAAAAAAATAAAAATCTGATTTTCAAGCATAGATTACGAAATATATTAAGGCAGTAAGTTTGAATCCATGTCTTATAGTTCTTGAAGCAGGATAAATGAGAGCAATAAAGTAGGTGTCAAATGAGGAAAGGGAATGAGAAATAGAGAAAAGCGATAAACATAGTTTAAATATCAAGGTGTGAGAAAAAAAAGTTCATATTAATAAAGGACCCTCACTCAGGATAATGGATTTCAACAGGGAGCAAGTGCATAGAAATTGAAAGCAGCTCAGTAAAAACTCAGAAAAATGTCCTTAATCCAATTAGGAATTGCCAGTCATTAAAGCTTTATGTCAGGCCTGGACAGAGACATGTGGGCACCCCAGCAGGCTAAAAATGTGTCTTTATTTAAAACAAAGATAAAGGGCCTGAGCTTGGGTGGGTTAAGTATCTGCCTTTGGCTCAGGTCACAAACCCAGGGTGCTGGGATTGAGTCCTGCACTGCACTCCTTGCTCCGCGGGGAGCCTGCTTCTCCCTCTGCCTGCCTTTCCCCCTGCTTGTTCTCTCTCTTTCTCTCTTCTCTGACTATATAAGTAAAATCTTTAAAAAAATAAAACAAAGATAAAAAATAGATCTTTCATAGCAGAGGGAACTTCTTTCTATAAACATTCATGTATACTAAGCTGGAAGTAAAAGATTAATGGCCAACAGAGAATGTAACTTACAGTCTACTTAACAGGTACCGTCTTGGTTTTGAGCTTTCTCACAACCACACAATTAAAGTGAAAGCACATTAAATTTTAGACAACAAAAAAAGAAAAAATATCATTCTTTTCCAGTTAGATAGCACTCACTCTGTCCCTTACTAACTCGATAACCTTTGAAAAGTTACTTAACAATGTACCCTAATGGCATCATTTTATAAAATGAGAATGATAATAATGATAGTCATCTCACAGCATTGCTGTAGAAATTAAGAAAGTTAATATGTGTAAATCTTTAGAGCAATACGTGACACATTTCAGTGATGAATAACATTTTTTATTAATATTTGATTGCAAAATTCCTCTGCATTGGACAGTCTAGACCACAGAAGCCCCTCATCACTTGCATGGAAGCATTGCAAAAATACTCCGGGGAATCAGTCAATTGAGAAGACAAGTCTTGTTTTGTTTGGTTGGTTTTTGGCTTTGTTTGTTTTTAAATTCTAAAGTTCTGAAGCATGTTGAAGGACTGTGGTCAGTTATAATTTCATCGGTTTTATGAGGAGTCCCATGTGGAATCCTCAGATTCCAAGTACCGTGATTCTATTTTTTTAGAGCAATTTAATGTAGACAATAAAATTGAAAGGAAGATACAGGGATTTCCCATATTCTTCTTTCCCCACACATGCGTAGCCTCTCCATTATCGACACCACTCAACAGAATTGTACTTTTTTTTTGGTCAAAAATGAACCTAAATTGAAACACATCATAATCACCCGAAGTCTAGAGTTTATGTTAGGGTTCACTCAGCTCTGTATATTCTATGGCCTTAGACAAATGTATAATGACATATACCCAACATTATTCTATCATACAGAATATTTTACATCTCCAGAAACCACTGATCTTTTTAATGTCTCTATAGTTTTGCCTTTTCCAGAATGTCATAGAGTCAGAATCACACAGTGTGCAGGCTTGTCAGACTGGCATTTTCACTTAGCCATGTGCGTTTAGAATTCCTCCACATCTTTTCATGCGTAGTAGCTTATTTCTTTTTAGTGCTGAATACAATTCTATTTTCTGGATGTACAAGAACGTATTTGTCCCTTCACCTACTGAAGGACATCTTGATTGCTTCTAAGTTTGGTCAACTATGCTTCAACTCCTTTGCATAAAAGCATGATTGGTGGATCTTATGATAAGATCTTATGAAAAGAATATGTTTACTATTGTAAGAAACTGCCATGCTGTCTTCCAAAGTAGCTGTACCATGTTGTGTTGCCACCAGCCATGGAGGGGAGTTTCAGTGCTCCACACCCTCGCGCATTTGAGGTTGCCAGTGTCCTGGATATAGTCATTCTGATCAGTGTGTAGTAATATCTCCCGCTGTTTGAATTTGCACTTCCCTGATGACATAGGATATGGAAGATCTTTTCATATGCGTATTCATGATCTATCTTCTCTGGAGAGGTGTCTGTTAAAGTCTTTCACCCACTTTTTAATATGATTGTTATTTTATTGTTGAATTTTAAGAATACTTTGTATATTTTCAGTAATAGTCTTTTATCACGTATGTCTTTTGCAAATATTTCCTCATGGTCTGTGGCTTCTCTTCTAATTCTTCTGATATTGCCTTTTGTATAGCGAAAGTTTTTTAATTTTGATGGAGTCCAGCATATCACTTATTTCTTTTATGGATTGTGTCTTTGGTGCTGTAGTACCACACTCAAGGCCAGCTAGCATTTCTCCTGTGCTACCTCCTATGAGTGTTATAGTATCCATTATATTTAGATCTATTGTCCATTTTAAGTTAATTTTTACGAAGGGTATAAGGTCTGCATCTAGATTCATCTTTTTCATGTGGATGGCCAGGGTTTACGGCACCATTTATCGAAGAGTCTATCTTTGCTCCATTGTATTGTCTTTGCTCCTTTGTTAATGATCAGTTGGCTACATTTATGTGGGTCTGTTTCCCTATTCTGTTCTATCAAACTATTTTTCTTTTCTTTCAACATGTAGCTTTGTAGTAAGTCTTGAAGTCGGGTAGCATCAGTCTTCTGACTCTGTTCTCCTTCAATATTGTGTTGGCTCTACTGGCTCTTTTGCCTTACTGTATAGGCACTAGCATCAGTGTGTCAATATCCATAAAACCGCTTGCTGGAATTCTGATTGGGGTTGCAATGTATCTACAGATAAGCCAGGAAGAACTGGCATCTTGACAATATCAAGTTTCTCCCATAATTCAAATTTAAGCCAATGTTATTATAGCATTGCTTTTATTTTGGTTTCCCAAATAAGTTTCCCAGCCAGCCCATTCATTAACCTGACTCTGATTTTTTTAATACAGTTACTGTGGTACCATGGAATGCAAATTAGATTTGAAGTTAGGCAAGCCAAGCTTTGGCTGTCTGAGTCTGGGACAAGTCATTTAACTTGGCTGAGTTTTCCATCAGGACAAAGGTAATAAAACAAAGAGCTGTAATATTACTGAAACTTCAATGAGAAAACACGTAGAACAAATAACTCAGTGTTTATTATATAATATTTGGAGTTTCTACCTACCAAACTGCCCTTGTCCCTTTTTTGTGTTAACAGTGTCTTGGTATTTCTTTAAGAAACCACACCTTACTCACTCACTGTTTCTATGGCTCAAGTGTGTTGAGCTCATGATCTGGAATAATCTCTTGCAGTAAAACACATCCAGGCTGCCACCTCAATGAGCACTATCCATGTGACTTTTGCTAGAAGTATCACAGGAGGCATTCTATATGTTATGGGGTAGACAAACTGCCAGGATGGCCATATTTTCCACCACTCTGAAAATCTTTCTGAGAATGAAATCAGTCCAAGGAATGAAACCCATCTGAGCTGCAGGACAAAGAATGATGTCAATCATGTCTGAAGGCAGCTCTACCCCATGGTCTGAGACAGTTACAAACATTTTTGTTAGTTCTTAAACACATTTTTACACTTGTACAAGTCTGATTTAGTTGCCTTTTACTTTTTTGCAAGCTGAAAGATTACTGGAAAGTACAGTAGGTATCGATAGGTTGGGATTATATTTATTATTAGTTTTATACTTATCTCTCAAATATCAGAGTCCCAAAGAGCAGAAGCTAATTTCTTTCCATGGTAAATGATAATTAAATGAACTAAATATAGAAACTGTTATATAAGCATTTTATATGTCTACATAAATAGTTTGTAATCCAACTGTAAGTTTAAAAAATTAATGAAACTTGATGGTTAATTTTATGCCAACTTGACTTGTCCATGGGTTTCCCAGATGTTAGGTCAAATGCCGTTCTGGGTGTTTCTGTGAGGGTGTTTTGGATGAATTTGGTAGACAGAGTAAAGTAAATGGCTCCCCTTGACGCGAGTAGGCCTCATTCAATCAGTTGAAGGCCTGAAGAGAACAAAAAGTCTAACCCTCCTCTGAGTAAGAGAGAATTCTCTCTGTCTGATTGTCTTCAAACTGAGAGGTCAACTTTTTCTCATTTTTTCTGGAACATCGGCTCTTCCTGGGTCTTGAGCTTTCCAACCTTCAAACTAAAACTACATCATAGTTCTTCGGGTTCTCAGGCCTTCAGACTCCTACTGGAACTATACCTTAAGCCCTCCTAAATCTCCAGCTTACCAACTAACCCTGCAGATCTTGGGACTTTACAGCCTTCATATTGTATAAGCCAATTCCTTATAATAAATTTCTTTCAGGGCACCTGGGTGGTGTCATTTAAGCATCTGCCTTCAGCTCAGGTCATGATCCTCGAGTCCTGGGATCGAGCCCTGGGTCTGGCTCCCTGCTCAGCAGGGAGACTGCTTCTCCCACTTCCCTCACCTGATTCATGCTCTCTCTTGCTCTCTCTCTCAAATAAATAAATAAAATCTTTAAAAAAAAATAAATTTCTTTCACTCCACATACGCACAGTATTGGTTCTGTTTCCCTGGAGAACTTTGACAAATTAAAAAAAACAAAACAAACAAACAAAAAACACCTTCTTCTCAATGTACATGTTTACCTAAAACCGTATCTGCAAAGTTTCTTTGGAAAAGAATAAACATCAAAAAATGAGGCTATTTAATTTTTTTATACAAATGTAAGCCTGTTAATAAATTTTTATTCTCCTTGTTTCAAATATTGTTAAAATCATTACAGCTTTTTTATTGTTAATGAAACTGTAGTATGTCTAACAGAAACTTACATTAGAAAAGATGGATTCATAATCTGCAGAGAAAAGGCACATGTTGCCTACTGTGGGAGTGACTTGCATTCCCCAAAATGAGAAGATAAAGCCTTCATCCCTAGTACCTTAGAACGTGACCTTTTTGGAAATAAGGTCGCTACAGATATAATTAGGTAAGTTAATACAAATTCATACTGGAGTAGGATGGGTTCCTAATCCAATACGATTAGTGTCCTTATAAGAAGAGAAACGAAGATATGAAGAGGGACACACAAAGGGTGTTGCAATGTCACCATAGAAGGAGAGACAGAAGTGCTACAGTTGCAAGCCAAGAAATGCAAATTATTGCTGGCAAACAGAGGCTGGAAGAGGCAAAGAAAGATTGTAAGTTTCAAGGGAACATGACCCTGTGGACATCTTGATTTTGGACTCCTAGACTCCAGAACTGTAAAAGAATACATGTCTAGTGTTTTAAACCCCCTACTTTGTAGTACTTTGTTCTGACAGTCCTGGGAAACTAACCACTGTCCAAATGTAAAATTATTGTTTAATATTTATCCATTTAATACTTTTCAAATTTTACATCTAAAGTTACTCTACTCATATGGAAAAAGATTAGAGAAATATTTATAAGTAATTGTTTATTTTTATTATTATTATTTTATTTTTTTCATTGTTAGGTGTCCAGTAGGCAGACACCACTTTGTTCTCTGCTCAGAGAACGGGGACTCGCTGCCTTTGTGGCTCAGGATGCAGGCAGCCTACAGCCAGGAGTAATAGTTTATATTTTTAAGTAGATCTTAATCTTTACTAATATGGGGCAAAGGATAATTTTATTTAAAACCAAAGTCAAGGTAATTAACATAAAATAATGATAGCGATCTGAACTATCATGCTAGTTTGTACATCCATAGCTCCCACAAAAAAATTCATGCATGCCATTTTGAAAATAAAGATGGAAACATAATTACCTGCTGATTGTCTTTTAAAACATAATTATCCTCTGTGACAAAAGCCAAAATCAGCTCAATTTATTTTTATCTTGAAAATTGTGTACAAAGTATCCTGAAATATCTGACAGAAATAAAAAACAATGAGAAATACCTTATTTTATTGAATACAGAGTCTTACATGGATGGAGAGAAGATTCTGTCAGCAGATAAATCAACAAGTATGAAAAGAAAATCAGTATTGAAACCTGCTTATGATTTAAATACATGTCCTTGAATACCTTATTTGCAGAGGGGATATTTAGGAGGGGAAAGTGAATCCATTTGTATCCAACACCGATATATTTGTTTAATTTTTTTTTTGAGTTTTTATTTAAATTCCAGTTAGTTAACATACAGTGTAATATTAGTTTCAGGTGTAAAATTTAGTGATCCATCACTTACGTACAACACCCAGTGCTCATCATTACAAGCGCCCTCCTTACTCCACATCACCCATTTAGCTCCCCCTCCCTGCCCACCTCCCCTCCAGGAACCCTGAGTTTGTTCTCTGTAGTTAAGAATCTGGTTTTGGGTGGCATCTCTTTTTCCCCCCTATGTTCATCTGTTTTTTATGACCAATATATATTTTAAATGTTAAAGAAAAATTTGAAAACATTCTGGGGGAGAGAAATTCTGTTCCAAAAATCCAGGAGTCATCCATGATTTCTCTTTTTCTTTCGAGTCCCATATACAATTGAATGGTGTATCTTATTGATTTCAAAATATATCCAGAATGGAGCCACCCCTCTGCACTACACTCCTGTCCCAAACCACTGTCATCTTTTACATGGATTGTTACTGTAACCTCTTAACTGATATTTTGGTTACCTATCTTGCCTCCTTGAATAGTGTTAATAAAGCTGTCAGCATGATATTGCTCAACCTGCATCAGATCCTGTTACTCTTCAGTTGAAAACCTATAGCAGTTCCCATTTCACTCAGGGGAAACGCAACCACACCTCCATGGTCGCCAAGTCCTCCACATTCAACTGTAGCTCTCTTCTCCAACTTCATCTTCTTCCAAGCTCCCTACCCCTTACTCTGGGCACTGGTCTCCATGGTGTTTCTAGAAGATGCCCGAGTCCAGTCCTACCTACAGTACTTTCCTCTGGATAGAAAACTCTTTTCCCATTTATCACATGGTTAACTCCCTCACTTCCCTTGAGTTATTGTTCCTAAGTCAGTTTCGGAGGCACCTGGGTGGCTCGGTTGATTAAGTGTCTGCCTTCAGCTCAGGTCATGATCTTAGGGTGCTGGGATTGAGCCCCATGTCAGGTTCCCTGCTCAGTGGGGAGTCTGCTTGCCCCTATCCCTCTGCCCCTCCCACCTGCCCATGCTCTCTCTCACTCTCTCTCAAATAAATCAATAAAATCTTTTTAAAAAACACCACAAAACTCAGTTTCTTCTATGGTTTAAATTACGTCTTGCCTAAAATTCATGTTAAGTCCTAACCTCCAATACCGCAGAATGCATCTTATTTAGAAATAGGGCCATTGCCGCTATAATTAGTTCAGATGAGGTCATACTGGAGCAGAGTGAGCCCCTAATCCAGTAGGACTGGTGTCCTTATAAAGGGAAAATTGAGAGACACACATGGACAGAGGGAAGACTACAGGAAGAGATACAGGGAGAACACCAAATCAGGGTAGAGATCAGAATGATGCACCTATAAGCCAAAGAGTACCAAAGGTCGTTGTCAGCCATCTTGAGCCAAGGGAAAGGCATTGAACAGAATCTCCCTTACAGCCCCTGAAGGAACCCACCCTGTCCACTCCTAGATCTCAGACTTCTGGCCTCCAGAAGTGTGAGACAATAAACTTTTGTTCTTTAAGCCACCAGCATGCAGCACTGGTTATAGCAGCCCTTGGAAACTAATAAAGCTTCTCAATGTGCTTTACCCTGACCTCCCTATTTAAAATTTTTATACTGTACATCTTCACCCCCACACAGACCCCACTTATTGTGCTATATTTTTCTATAGCATTCAAAATCATTTACTGTTTTCATGTCGATTGGTTAATGTCTTCTTTCCTCAGCTAGAACCTGAGCTCCGCAGAAACAGGCTTTTTTGTTCCATTCACAATGGTATAGCAGGTGCTTTGAATATAGCACTTGGCAAAAGATAAGTTTTCAGTATGTTGGTTAAATGAATAAGTGAATGAATACGATGGAATAGATTATTCTAGGTTTCTGTATAAATAGAGAACATTGCGAGATATTTAACCTTAGCAGTACAGTATACTACATTGGCTTGTGAACTTGGTATCATAAACGGTTTGAAAATTAGCATGAGATGCTTTTGTGTAGACATATACAAAAGGTAACTAGATCAAGGAAGACTTTTTTTTTAATAAAGCCTGAGTATAAAACTATCATATACAGAGAGCAACAGAAGGAAAAATTCATGACCAGTTATTATGAAGCTGTGCTATGATATTATCCATCAACAACCAACAAGTAATCATTAAATTCCTCCTAGTATTAGCCAGTGCTGTTCTTTAGTCTGAAGGGATAATTATAACATTAAGTCATGGTCCATGGACCTCAATGTTTCTTGGTGTGTCTAAGAAAAAACAACCGATTATAAAGTAAATTACAGAGAAAATTATTATGTGATAATAAGCACCCAAATAGTTGAAACAAATGCAGAATATTGTTCAAAAGCTGGAAAAAGTCTTAACTGAGGAAGTAAAACTCAAAACAGATCTTGAAAAAAAATATCTAAACTCTATGTCCAAGACATGCTAGAAGATTTGTTTGTAATAGTTTCATCTATTATATGGACTCAGAATCACAGTAGGAAAGGTACGCTGTATATATAAATGACAGTATAAATGTCATACTTAAGAAAAAGGACTAAAATTGAGAAGAATTTTAGAAGCATAATGTGCAGCTGTGTGGCTCACCAAAATAGCATATTGATCGTATGAAAATAAGATAATGTAAAAGTATATATTATAGTAATAGATATTATATAATTATATATTATGATACTTATACAGTACTATATATTATTTAACATGTATACATGTGCATGTGTGTTTGTGTGCATGTTTATTATGATTTGATCACCTAAATGGCAAAGAAGATATTTTATACCTCTTTTGACCCGTAGAGCCCAGTACGTGTTCAAAAAAGGTGTGTGTGTGTGTGTGTGTGTGTGTGTGTAACTCAGCAACCATAAAATAAGTTTTCATTTATTTATTTTCATTTTGATGTTTTAAAACAAATGCATTTAAAGACTGAGATAGGAAATCACTGCCTAGGCCAAGAGAAGTTCGGAAGCCAAGATATAGAAGAAGAGATAACCCCACAGAAGCGAGGGGTCACTTACCTTAAGAAAACTGCAAAGTTCCAGTGATGAACAAAAAGCTGAGAAGCTAAGCAGAGCTTTAAGCAGATACATGATATTAACAACACAAAACAATGGAGTTAAAGACACAACAATATGCTTTTCTAGTAAGCACTATAGAGTATCTGTTGAGGCCCTGACCCCTGTACACTATAAACAAAGGTGAATGGGATATAGACCAATTTTCTCGTAGACTAAAAACCACCTTGGAAGGATCTCACTCCTGACTGGATGAAGTCAAATATGAGATTACTAGTGCATTTAACGTTGTCTTCTTGTATCAAAAGTATAAGTGCTGATCCAGAAGTTATCAGACATACCAGAAGATCAGAAAAAATGGAAAACTATTAGCAAACACAGACTTAAAGGTAACACATATGAAATATGGATTTTGACAAATGTGTTTATAAAAAAATAAACCAATGTGTATTCAAGAACGAGAAAACTAAAATGGACATGAAAACTGAGTATGCATTCACAGCAGATTAGACACAAGGGAAAAGAATGACCAGGGAGGTAGGTCCCAAGGAAATATCCAGACAAAAGGAAGAGAGATAAAAGGAAGGAAAATGTAGAATAGAGATTACATGTGTAATATGGTAAAAAGTTCTACCACATATTTAATTACCGAAGGGGAGGTAAGAAGGAATTATTAGGAAGCAATAATTTTAGAGGTTATGTCTGAGAATTGTCAAAAACTAGACATGATAGAAAGGCACAGATACAGGAAATACAATGATTCCCAAACAGGAAATTGAAAGAACACCAGACTTCAAAGCAAAACAGGCAAACATAACAAAATTGTTAAAAAAAAAAAAAAAGATATAGAAAAAAACAAAAACAGACATAGGTTGGGATGGGGAGCAGAGAATGGGGGAGTAAAGGGAATAAAGGAGATTTTAACTGCAAAATAATAAAATTAGGATTTAGAGCTAACATTTTATCAACAACATGGAAGCCAGATGATAAAGAAAAATATTTTCAAGTAATTCAAGTAATTACTAATCTAGAATTCTCTGTACTTCCAAAAATATCCCCCTGGCTAACTTCCCTTGTCTTTGAAGTTACTTCTTTGTGCCCCTTCCACACTTAATTGGCATATATTTATTGAGCTGGGTTTGTTATATTCTGGACACACCGTGAAAAAGAGGTCCTGTGTCTGTATTATATGTAGTGTGGTCATCTATCACAAGGGCCAGGTTGTCATAAATCCTAATAAATATTGTTAATCATATGTGTAAGTGCCCAACTATCTCTTGACAGTGTTCCCTCCTAGAAGCCAGTCTTCTTATTCTTCTTTAAATAAAATTAAAAGGGAAATACTGATTATTTTCAGAGGAGAAATTATTTTTATATAGACCCATACAGCCTAGTACGTGTTCAAAAATGTACTGTGTTTGTGTGTAACTCAGCAACCATAAAATAATTTTCATTTATTCATTTTCATTTTAATGTTTTAAAATAAATGCATTTATTTTCAAACATACAGTAATTTAAATAAATAGATAAATTGAAGGCACGTCTTTCACTGATTCACATTGTTAGTGGTCCAATCCCAAGAACATGAACAGTACATGATATGTAGTAGCCACCCACCACTTTTCTATGCAGGGAATGGCCACGTGGGGGTGTGTGTGTGTGTGTGTGTCCACATATTCCGCTTACCCAATTAGCCCCTTTTTCTATATCCATCCACACTACAACCTCTACTTTCCCAGTTTAATCAGTGAAAGCAAACTCTGTTGATACACATTTATCTCTTTCCAAAGTTTAACTTCTATTTCTTTCTTTTGAAATGAAATTTATTTTATTTTTCTTATTTTTTAACTTTTTAACTCAAATAATTTCTTACCGACAAAAATGTTGTAAAAATAGTAGAGTCCATTGACATATCCAGCTTCCCCATGTGGTAATGCTTTACATAACCAAAGTGCAATTGCCAACAAGAAAAATTATCATTGGTGTCATACAGTTAATCATCTAGAGATTATATTCAAAGTTTATCAGTTGTGTCATTAAGGTTTCTTTTCAGTCCCAGAATCCGATTCATGATCATTCATTGCATTTAATTGTCATGTCTCCATATTTTCTTCAATCTGTCTTCTATGCCTTTGAAATTTGTGAATTTTATTGGTCAATTATTGCAAAGAATTCCCATCAATTTGGCTTTATCTAATATACATCACAGAAATTATGCTGTATTCTTCCCAGTACATTACATCAGAAGATATCTGATGTGATATGGTTACTGGTGATATTTACACAGTAGGATAGTATTTCAAGGATATGAGGTATATGACTACAAACATTTGAGCTTAAACTCTGCAAGCCTTGTTATTCCAACAAATTTAAGATATATTGATTATAAGATGAATTATTGATTTATGTGCAATTTTTTATTCAAGTATAATTAACATTCAGTGTTATATTTGTTTCAGATGTGCAATATAGTGATTCAACACTTCTATACATTACTCAGTGCTCATCATGATGTGTACTCTTGATCCCCTTCACCTATTTCACCCATCGCCCCACCCACCTCCTCTCTCAAAATATATTGATTATAAGAATCATCATTGATTCATGCACAATTTTTAAACAAAAAAGTACTTCCAAATAAAGTATGACACAATAACTTTCTATTACTTAGAAATGTTGCATTAATTGAGACTCTATTTTGTTTCTGTTTAGCTAATAGAAATGCCAACAATAGGAGCAGTCATAAGCAAAGTTAGCAGGAGCAGGCAGGAAATAGCGTATCACCACAACTGCTGCCAGACCAACTGATGGCAAGTCTCTTCTCAAGTTCACAGATTCTACAACGGGAGAGGAAATTTATATCTTAGAATTAACGAAAATGAGGAGACTAATACCCTCAAATCAGGGTAAGAAATCACACTGGATTGTAGGTGGTAGGATATCCATTAAACCAAGGGAATAATATGGTTGGAGTTAGGTACATATGCTGGAACATTCTAGTCCTCAGGAATGACACTGAAGGGACAGTGTCTGTTGGAGTTTGGGGATCATATTGCAAAGAAAAGAAAAAGAGCACACCTATTTACGTAACTATAATATTTTACCCATGGCCACAGCCATGGGACTATGCTAATAGTACCCTACTTTAATTTAAGCATTGGGAAAAACTGACAATTTTAGAAAACAAGTATAAGGGAGATCTTAAAGCCATGATTTTCAAAGCTGGAGCTCATTTTCCCATCTCATAGTGTGGTGTTCCCCGTGGAACTTCACTTATATTCTTGACCCAATGATTGAATAATCAATACGCCACAGTAAGAAATCTGACAAGACAATCAAAACCAAATTGATAATTATGGATTAGTTTACTAGAGTAACAGATCTTTACCACTCTAAAGTGAAAAGTTTCATTTCCCAACATGTACTGTAAAGTATCAAAAAATCTACATGAATTATTTTAATTAGAGAATCTATCAGTTTGTGTTAGAGAATTAAGGCCATTCTATTGTATATAGGTATAGATATAAGGAGACGGCTATAGATAGATAGAGACATAGATATAGATATGTAGATCCATTACTAAGGTGAGTGGATAGCCAAATTTGAACAGGATAATCCTCATTTATGCCTATCATCCTGGCATAATTACCAATACCTTCCCCTTTCACTCTCAAAATTGTCTCAGTTTGACAATAAATTACATGATCATTGAACCCGTAACAGAATTTATCTATCCCAGAGGGGTTTAGGATTGTTAGTCTAGGATATACAATGTCCAAAAGCATATTCATTTTCACATTAATTCCAATCAAGTTATGAGGGACAAGAACTTGAAATTGTAGGTGTTACAACATACACTTCCAAAACATCTTTTTAACTTCAAAAATGTATCTATATGCTAAGTTTCTTAGGTTAGCTTTATCTGTCATGGTTTTTTTAAGGGTATCGGATGTCCAGGAACTTTCCTAAATAATTTGAATAGTACAAAAGAACATAGGTTTTATGGAGTTAAATTAACAGCACGGACTTCTCCGAAAGCCTTTGAGTTCTGGCTCAATGACCTCAATGAGTCACTCAAAGTCTTCTGTGCCTGTTTTATAATCCATCAATTAAAAATCATTACTGCGCTTACCTTCAAAGGTTGCTGTAAGAATTAAATGAGTGATAAAGCTTTATATGTAAGTCAGAGATAATACCTGGCATCTTGTAAGCATGAGGTAAGTGTTTAGAGAAGGATAGATACAGAGGAAAAGATAGATAATGGCGGATAAAGAGGAATTTGTGTTCATTATTAAATCATCTATGCAAGTTAAAATTTTCCTGGGAGAAAGAGGGACACGGATGGGTTCTCCACCACAGCACTCTGAGAGGACATGCTTGAAGAGTATAAACAAAAACTTGACCAATAGAAAGATAATTGATTTTTAAACCCTTTGAGGACTCAGCACGGCACAGGTCTAAAGCAAGTTGTAGGAATTGACATGGGTGAGACTTCTAAAAGTTCTGAATACATTTCTTCAGAGCTGAAAATTCAAGTAGAAACAAAAATGTTAATTTCCTTGTCTCTTCCCTTCATCTCATATTTTAACGAATCCCATTGCCATTATCTTAACGTATTTTGAATGTGAGCCCATAGGCGATCACTTCCTGCTCTACCAGGTCACTCTTCCTGCTCCAGGCCACCACTATCCGGATTTCAGTTACATCCTAATCGGTCTCTCTGCTCCGTCCTTGTCCTCCATTCAGGGTATTCTCTCCCTACAGCAAGAATTACTCAGTTACGCTGTCTCAAAACCGTTCAATGGGTTCCCGATGAATTGGAGTAACAAAGTCCTAATGGTTGTACACAAGGCCCTGCATGATCTGATCCCTGTTACCCTGTTTTAAATTATACTCCCTAATACTGATGCTCTTCTTTACTCTTATAGAAGCCACATGGATTCCACGCTTGTACATTTCTCCCTCATGGCTTTGGACTCACTTTTCCCTGTACATGAAAACTCTATTTCCATAGAGCCACGTCGCCCAGAGATTCACCTCCTTTGGGTCTTAGCTAAACTTTCTTCATTCAGTAACCTTGTTTTGACTCTTGTGAGAGAAAGAATTCCTGCATGTTTTGTTCTCTGCTACATGGCCAGTGTCCGGAATGGTTTCTGACATGTAATAAGCCCTCAGTAAATACGTAGTGAATAAGTAAGCATTGCGTTAGTAATCTTTTCATAACTAGATGGTAGCCATGTTAATTCAGTATGTCAATCATGATTTAGGTTAAGGGTCAAGACTTCACTTCAAATGAAATTCCAATGTCAAATTTATTTTTGCCATACAACACATTCTGCTAAAATATCATTGCAGAAACTGGAATGAATTGGATTAGAATACAAATATTATCTGGGCATTTAATATGTATTAGAAGCTCTTAATGGTGATGAACACAAGAATAATAGAAAGTGTTCTTTGTAATCCACTAGTAAAATATAATACACTAGCAAAATGTGTTATAAACCGCTAATGAAAGAACAAGTGGTTAATTAAAAAGTGATGGCTATTGATCTGCACATTTGATTGCTTTCATTTCAGCAAGTGATTGTTAGCACTCCAGAACCTGCAATGGCCCTGCACATCCTCGATTGACAAAGAAAGTGCAGAACGCATCCCTGTTACCTTTATTGAGTATCAAATTATTTATCTATTAAAATAAGGATTACATTCATCAGCTACAAATTTCTTTTCATAGGTCCTTCTTATGCGAGAGCACCTTTGTTTACTAAGCACCCAATAGAACGAGCCTGTTTTCTCCCCCTGTAGATTAACAGCAGGCGTTTCAAGGCATGCAGAATGAATACATGTTTCTGATTCTGCCTTCGGGCTTCTTAAACTTGATTCATGAGGGGTTTTGTGATTAAAAAAATATAAAATAATAAAACACACATACATTCTGAGGAATGCAGATTTATAGAATAAATGATTTTAATCATCTAAAATTTGCTAGAGCTAATCTGGTATTTGGAGTTGGACAAATACAGGTTTTCCATAGTTTACGGATTCTTTTCTCTTCAAGTACACTATTCTTCCTGAAAGTCCTCTATGAAGACAACCAGCCACCTTGAAGAATCACTTGCTCTTCTCCAAAAATGTCTCTTTTCGAGAACTCTTGATCACTTCCCACTTAGTGTACAGCTTGCTGTTGACTGAATTTATGAAAACATGCTTAGCCAAAATGTACTGTCAAAATTCTTTGCTTCAGATGGCCAAACTATATTTATTACATCCAAAAGACAGAAAACAATATCATAATTTAAAAATAATAGTAACTCTCTAGAGAACATGTTTATATGCAAAGTAAATTTTGACTGAACTCCTTCAGGGATGATTACTATATGATCACAACATGATTTCATAAATAATGTGATCAGTGGATGTGTCACCTCAAAATCTCATAAAATAATACTCCAAAATATATTTTCTAAAACAGATTATGAGTCACAGATACTTATCTAAAATCTACTAAATGAAAGGAGAGAACTTTGTATATTAATACATTAATTAATGTTAAATATGTTATTTTCTTAAATGAATATGGTTTTGGTCTTTTACTCACTGCAATATTGTTTTACTTCTCTGGCTACTTCCCCCTATAAAATGATTACTTACTCCTCTCATATACCACGTGTTAAATCTGAGACAAAAGTTGCCAAAGGATATTGACATGGAATCAGATATTCTAGGAGGTCAGCCACCTCTTTAGTGGATAGCTCCAAGCATCAACTATTTTGATTTCATTTTCTGCATTTTCACAAGATGAAAATAAAGAAATATTAATAATGTTAATAATGTAGCTTAAACATTAATGATTGTTTCAGGATGTTAACTTATCTTCTATATGGGCACTCAAAATTTCAGTGACCTAATATGCTTTAGTTTGAAAGATACAAACATGTTTATTGCAGCAAAATTTGCTCTGGTAAGAATATAAATAATGTAAGGCAAACTCAACTCAACGCACCGCACTCATCTTCTAGATTCATTACTAAAATGTCTTTTGAGTCTAACTTTCTTCATTTTAAGAAACAAAGACCAGTACACTAAAGACACATTTTATTTCCCAAAAGTCACACCCTGGTAAATTCTGATGTAGGATTTAATTAGGTAAGATGCCTTCAAGTGAGTAATTGGTTCACCCAACAGATGATTTCTAAAATGTTTCTCTGAAGACAGACCTATTATGTTTTCACCTTCAGATACTGGAGGTAACATGTCTTATTAATACCTTGATGAAATTGTTCTGGTTCCACAGGCATAAAACCAAATAGCTCATCAAATAAAATGGATCCTTTTTTACCAATTGTTCAATAAAGGAATTTACACATGGTTATGCACTTTCTGAAAACCAGTTTCCATTTTTCATGGAGAAACATGAAGAAATTTGAATTCATTGCATCATTTTGCTAACTAGGATACCAACTTTAAGAAGTTATTGCTAGGAAAATGTCAGAAATGGTTATTTTATAGAAAACTACTGAACAAGTAGCATTAGCTATACACTATGAGTTAATTTCTCATTATTGTCTTTATAAGGCCCATGCTCCTTTTCTATAAGTAAATGCAGCATTAAGGTAATTTAATTGGAATTCAACTTACCTCACATGCACTGTTTAGCATACAAAGAGATCTATGCATTCCTATTCCAATTTATATAACTTATAAATTATAACACTGAAAAATTAAGGTGCTTTCCCTTAAATATCAATGCCAAGAAGACAAACCCTGTCAAGTTGTTACCGTGTCAAGTTGTAACTACATCTATCACTCCACCTAAAGGCTGAAGACACCTACAAGATGTCTTCCAAAAAATAAAGAGGTTTTTATGCATGTGAACATTACATATCTGCACACCAGGGAAGAAAAGTAATATATTCAATTTCACAGTATCCATAAATTAGCTTACAAGTGGGAAGAAATCTCAGGCTCTTTGCAGTTTTGACAATTTAGGCAATGAACATGTGATACTGACAGGCACGCGGCCTTCTTTTCTAGAGGATTTGAAGGAAATCTATGGAAATCAAAGATGAAAAATAATAGTGTTGAAAATGTTATGAGGTCAACAGGGAGACAAAAAATGGTTCTCTGCATTTTTCCTACAATGGAGGAGAAATTGGACGGGTGGTTCCAAGCTGAGTACCATGAAGCAGAATCAAGGATTGAACAGTGTCCTGGTTTTGCTCACTCTCCTCTCAGGAGGGAGTCCTACTCACCAACTGGAAGTCAATCTCTGCTCCACTACATTATAACAACTAACCCTGAGCTCTCTCCTGGATAGGCAGAGAATCTAGATACTATCCAGTTGTAGACACAAAGAAGCACATCTACACTGGATTTAAGACTGCTTTAAATGGGCAGAAATGAGGCAAATAATCAAACTTTTGTTGGCTTTCTTGGGAGAGGAAGGGCAAGGTGTATAATGCTTAAAAAGGACAAATGGCAACAGCTGGACTATTTTAGGGCTCAGGCCCTCCTACACTACTTAGGTTTATTAGGAGGGAATGCTAAAGGGATTCAGAATTTCTGCACAGTAAATCCTGGCTGCCAAAGGACACTTTGGCTCTCTTGAGATTTTCCTTTAAGAAACAAATTATTTTTTGACTAGCATTCAAGTCCTTATAGTCTCAGATTGGGTTTAAAGTGACAATGATGGTGACCCACTAGAGAATGTGAAACAGAGCAATCTAGACAATATTCTTGTTTTCATCCCTGTCTGCCCTGGAACTCCCATAAACCTTATGTAGAAACCTGGCAAGAATATAAGAGATGTGATCTTGGTAATAGGGCCGTAGACACTTGAGGACTAAGGTAGACTTCTAGAAAAAGGTCACGACTATGTGAACCAAAAGTGGGCCACCCAGAGGGAGCACATTTTCTGGCCTCACGCCAGAAAACAATGTGGCTGTGATTGTCGAATCAAGGAATCCTCAAACCTGAAATAGACAGTGCCAATAAAAATGACCTTACAGTATATTGGGCTTCTGATGGACACAGTAGAAGTCTCTTTGAGTGAAATATTGGAAATTTAAAGTACCTTGCCTATTGGCTGCAAGCTAACCTCTACTACTGCATTAACTTTCTATGCCAACCTCAGATGCCTTAAGAAATAAGATGTTAAAGGGTTGGGCCCAAGATCTGGCTGACTCTAAAGAAGACTGAAAGCTATAAGCGCATACGCATGTAGGCAGGGAAACTGTTACCTTGGAAACTGAAAACCGAAAGTAAGCTACAGCACACCATAGAGTAGACTACACAGGGAATGATTGCAGTGAACTATGCGTGAATGTTTCTGTGTGTGCCTGTCTGGTGCAAGCAATGATTTAACACATTTTCCATAATGATCGTGTTGAGCGTGAGTTCGAATTGTAGGAAGGGAATGAAGTCAAATCATCTGAAGAAAGATCAGGCATCATGGGCTGGGGGGTAAAAAACTCCAGCAAACTGTTACAGGGCATCGAAGCAGACAATGAAACTGCCCATGGAGGTGAAACATGAAGAACCGGCAAGTCTCAGAGCTTACCATGGCAAAGGTGAAAAATCAGGGAGAGATTCAAAGAGCAGGATGAGAACTTCAGGCAAAGCAGCCAACAGAAGAGTGCACGTGACAAGTCAATAGTATTGCTGCAGTAAAATAATTCCCACAGAGCTAAGAAAAGTGATTCTTTAGAGGTTTCAACGCTTATCTCTATACTTATTGTCTTATAAACTCTGCCTCAGTCCCAATCCCTCAGTACCATGATACTTACATCTCCTTTATTCTGGCTCCTATGTTCTTTCCAGAATTGAGACTATTTTATGTGTAATTCTCCAGTTTCCACTCTTTCTTAGCTGGTGTAGACATTGTTCATGGCCTTTTCTCCATCCTCTATTCCTAGTATTTAGTTTATGTTTAAGTCATCTGATTTGACATATCATTGCCTATGGAAAGGCATATAGAAGAGTCTCCTACCACCATCTCTCATTTCTCCCACAGAGACAGTTCTACTTGTCCCCCAAGGTGAAATTATCAAAATATGAGGAGCAGAAACAAAGGGTGACAGAACAAGTAGACCATGTTAATAAAGACAGAACATTTGACTCAGACAATTTCACTTTATGTGTCTTTTGTGAGGACATTTACCAACCTTGTTTAGACCAAAATTTGGGCCAAAAATATCAGTCCTCCATTGGAATTATGGCTAAAGAGGAACAACACAGGGTAATGAATAACACTCTGGGAAGGAAAAATGGAAGATGCTTGTTTTTATTATATTAAAAAACTCCAGTCATGGACATAAAAACGCTCAATTTACCTATCCTATGAACAATCACTGACGTCTGCATTTATATAGCATCTGTTTCCATGGAATCTAAGTAGTAAATGTTATGTACATAATATATAAATGCAGATTTTTGTATACAAAACATCTTTTACAAATACATTTTCTTTCCATTTAGGTAATAGCCCCAAACTCAGTCAGATATGCAGTAGTATTTTGAATGAGTGTCTGTTTGATGTAGAAAAACAATGCTATTTTCCTCCTGTTCAAAATATAATACTCTTTCTCTTCCATTTAATTCACCGAGTGTTTCATTTTTAATGAATATTCTTCATTCTCCAGTGCTTCACTATATCAATCCATGGCAATGATGCTTATTTCTCTGGAGAAAATATTCTTCATTCAGAGACATTTAATTTGCCCAGAAACAACCCAGGCAAAAAGGAAAAAAAAAAGTTTGATGATATTTACAAGTAGATAAACTTCACCTAATTTATAGAAACTCCACTTAGTTCAATGTGATAGACAGTAATAAGGAACAAATTCTTATTCATTGTCAGCTTGTTTGGACATGTCTGCAATGAAATTCAGAAATGAACATACACCAGGATCTTACTGTTAAATTTGTAATGTGCTAGAGAGTACATCATTTGGGTGCAATTTCTCTGGTAAATCTCCTAGAAACTGGAAAGACTATTCTGTAGATTGGCTCCTAATGGAGAAGATATTTTAAAAATCTATAGTGTTCATTGAACTTCATTTTAAGTGCTTTACTAAGTGACTCTTTTTCTTACTGGGCCATTAGAGATAGCATTAATAGGAAAATATAAGCAGAAAAACAGGTTATTTGTGACTTAAAAATAAGTAAAAAAAATAAATAAATAAAACATCTCCCAGGGGAATTAAAGAAAACAAAACAAAACACTAGCATATGTAAAGAAATTTTGAAGACCAACAGAAGCATCTTCCTCATTTATCTTAAAATCAATCTCTGGAATTTGCCTATCATTCATTTGATAGCACCTAAGAGAAATTTTTCTAAAATATGAAATTGATGTTCGTGATACTGAATCATTACCCCAATTCCAAAAGTTTTATCAAATAAATTGAGAATGTATTTCTTCTTGGATCCAAGTGGCTTAAAAAAAGAAAGAAAAGTTAAAAAAAAAAAGGAAAAGAAAAAAAGAATAACTAATAAACTGAGAAGACTGGGTTGCGTAAACCAATCAATACTAGAGATTTCAAATAATGCTAATTTAACACCAGACTTCCTTTTCTCTATGTGGATAACTGGTCTTGTGAGGCAGAGGCAGGGCACACTTACATTCTACTACAATAACAAACACGGGGACAATTGGATGGGTATGGCGAAATTGTCAGGAGGCTGCATCTTAAATGCCCTCACCAAAAAAAAAAAAAAAAAGATAACTGTGTGACACGATAGAGGTAATAGCTAAGACTCAAGTGGTAATCATATTGCAATATATAATGTATCAAATCAACACACTTCACATCTTAAACTTACACGATGTTATATGTCAGTTATATCTCCAATTACCAAAAATATAAAAAGTAAACATAGAACTCAGAGTCTGCCAGTGCAATGTTATCATAGGGTAATAATTATCACTATTACCATGGGTTTTATTAACAAAAGATCACAGATTATTATAGGCAGAATTTTTATGAAGCCAATAACATAAGTCTAACTATAAACAAGAGAGGAGAGAAATTTAATACCAATAATATGTGGTCACTTTAAAACATGATTGCAAATGATGCAGTGGTCTTCTCATGAAGAGTGCCATTTCCTAAGATCTGAGAAGATGACTTCAACCAATTACATATAACAGAAGTAACGCCACATTACTTATTAGTTATTAATAGTACCATTTAGTATTCTAGGGCTGCCATGACAGAATATGACAGACTGTTGACTTAAACAACAGAAATTTATTTTTCCACAGTTTGGAAAACTGGAAGTCCAAGATCAAGGTGCCAGCAAAACTGGTTCCTTCTGAGACCTCTCACAAAGACTTCTTGGTTCTCTCTGTGTCCTCACATGGCCTTTCTTCTGTGAGCAGGCTGCCCTGGGATTCTTTCCTTTTCTAATAATGGCACCCATTATACTGGATTAGGGCCCCACCCTTATGACCTTCTTTAACTGTTATTGCTTCTTTAAATGCCTTATCTCCAAATGCAGGGGTTTTTTTTTGGGGGGGGGGAGTGTTAGAGATTCAACATATGAATTTAGGGTGGAAGTACACAATTCAGTTCATAACAATGAATTTTGAGGATAGCTTATAATAGATTTCCACTTTTATTGATGGAAATTTTTATTGTATAGCCTTGAGTTGCCATTAAGGAAGTTCGACCACCAAAAACAGTATAGGGACAATGTAGAGAGCAGCCATTTCATATTTTGAATGAGAATCTAGGTGCATATATAGGTATATAGTTAGGTTTTGTGGATGTGAAAATGTTACAACATAATATTATTGACCTTTAGACTTTCTACCCACTGGAACTACACAGTTGGAATGCCTGGATCCAAGATTTCAGTTAATGTAAGATGGAATTTGAAAACGAATGCATGAAAACGGAGCCTATGAATATTATAATGGCCCAACACTTGGTGCACAGCCTCTTTTCTATCCATTTTTGTTTTCTAGATGATGTTGTCCAGTAATGTGGGTTTTTAAAAAATCTCTATTCTGATGGCAACCAGAATTCTATCTTTAGCATGGTCTTACCTCTAAGCTTCTAACTTGTATTTCAAATTTTCAGCCCATATACTGTTCTTCACCCAATCTTCTTTAACAAATAAATGGCAGCCCCCCCCCATCATTTTTTTAAAAAATACCCCCTAAGTCATTCTTTAAGAGACATAATTTCACACACACACTCAAACCAGTGAGAAAGCTGACCTGGATATGTAGCTTCTTACCATCTACATGATGACAGCACCAGCCCAAGACAGGACGTTTTCTTGCCTTAAACACTGCCATGCCATCCACGTCGGCTTTGGCTACTTTTCATCTTGCCCCTCTACCATCAACTATCCACAGAGTATCAAAGAAGATTTAAATGCACACACACCACACACACACTTCATATCACTTCCGCTTGAGTGCCTGTTCATTTCAGTGAAAATACATTCTAGAGCTAGTACTTTGTTTTATACAGTTTTACTGGATTTCCTTTTTGGTTCTTCCACGATTCCACCCTTGTCTCCATTTTCCTCCTTACTTCACATTTGTGCTTTTTCCTGCCCTCCTGATGCTAAGCATGTGTTTGCTTTAGGGCAGTTATCTCCCCGAAAAGCCCTTCTGGAGATTTGTACAAGGCAAAGCTGCTTCTAGTCATTTATGTCTCACCTTAAGAGACCCTTCCTAGTCCAGACCTTATCTCAACATACAATCAGAGATATTCCATTCATTGTCATATTATATCACCTGCTTAATTTTCATGGTGGCATTTATCTAGCACTTATAAGTATTACATTTAAAAAGTAATAACGTGTTAGCAAGAGACCAAAATAGAAAACCTTATTCTCATATTGAAACCTCATTGCCTCTTTTAATCATCAAGAGGAAGCTAATACCAAGAAATATAGGTTAGAAATGTAGTTATTGTATTTAAAATATCTACTTCTTTTTATAGTTTTTATAAAATATACAGTAATATTCGCACAGTAGCCATATTTGTAGTTAGACATGACAAATGTGAAAAAAAATAGTAATTTTCCATGCGGAAACACTTCTCATGCCTCTACTCACAGCAAGAATTAGGAACAAATATATGGTAGCTGTTCCACTAACTTTCCTAAGGATGTCTTAAAGCCTGATGGTAACAATCGCAAGCCCTTTTACATTGGAATAATGTGTGGTTGATCCTTGCTTCTTTCTCCAGTAATCTTAACCATATATTACCAAAAAATAAAAATAAAAATAAAATCTCACCTGGTTCTTTTCTCCCTTTTCTTGAGATGGGATTAGCATCATAAAAACCTCGGGGAAGTAGGATGAAAATGTTGATTGTTAACTACATCATTACCAGCACCCTACAGCTCAGCATATAGCAAATGATACAAGAAATATTGATTTTAAAAATGAATAAAAGAATGAGTAAATAATAAATACACTCACATGTTTTCTTCCAAATCTATTAGCTATACTGTTTGGGTCCTGATGTTACCTATTTGATCTCTTCATCTAATTTTTTCATTGAATGTTATGGACTGAGTTGTGTGCCTCCACAATTCATATGTTAAAAGCCCTAACCCCCAATGAGACTTTTTGGGCCTCTAAGGAGGTAATTAGGACCAAAAAGAGTTTTTAATGGCGGGATCTTAATCTGTTAGGACTGGTATCCTTACAAAAAGAGGAAGAGACACCAGAGATCTGTCTCTGTCTCAGTCTGCACACAGAGAGGGAAGCCCCTATGAGGACACACTGCCAAGGAACCATCTGCAGCCAGGAAGAAAGGCCTTACCAGAAACCAACCCTGCAGGCACCTTGATCTTGGACTTCTAGCCTCCAAAACTGCAAGAAAATACATTTCTGTTATTTAAGCCACCCAGCCTGTGGTATTTGGTTATGGTTGAGCAGACTAATATAATTAATCTTAGGATAATCACAATTATCCAATCGTTCTATATTATGACTTTTGGCAACTGAGATGGATAAGTAATAAAATAAAAATAACTGCAAATGTGTCCCATTATTATCCCCAGTCATGGAACTTTGGCTGGATCATCTGGTGGACTCGAATGAAATGACAGAGCCAAATCTGAACATATCTGTTGAATCCCCAGGCTCACTCTCTGATTCACTATATGGGACCATCTCCAACCTTTTTAAACATATTTCCAAATGGACTAATACAAAAATGATATACTTGTGAATATGTTGTAAAATATATGTGACCTTTGGAAGCAATCAGGGCTATCTGAAAGCATAGCTTTAAGAGCTGGTGCTACTGCACAGTAGCTTGATATGGCCTTGAGGTTCTTTGAACAGTGGTTCTTTTATATGTAAAATGATAGGAGTAATATCTTTCTAGTAGGACAGCGAAGGAGTTATATGGTAAGTGGATTATATAAATGAGAAAGCATCCCTGAGTCTATTAAGTACCATGCACATATACTATATTTTACTGAGAATACTGATGCAGTATAATTTTGTTGAGGCTTTGTTGGAAGGTACAAGCAAATAAGTATTCAAATGACCTTCAGTAACTCTCAAAACAATGTACCCTCAAATGTGCATATGATTTGTTTAGAATCTTTAATATTTCCTTGCATTTTTTATATTTCATTGTACCAATTTTTGTAATTTTTAATTAGTTGCATTAATCAGAAAGAACAAAAGCATATTTAATAACATATATGTCATATATAACATACTTATATTTTTAACATTTGTATTTAAAGAAATAGGATTTGAATTGACTTTATAGAGGTATTTGAACTTTCTAAAATATTTCTGCATTATTTATTACATATAAGACCCACAGAAAAAAGTAACAGGTGATATATCGTTTGGCTTGCTTTAATATTAGTGGAAATTCTCAGAGATTTTAAAAATATATGGTTAGGGCTTATCATTCTGCTTGCAGATGTATTCATCATAATCTGCTCTACCTTTGCTATATCCTGGCATATGGTAAGGAAAATGTTATTTTACCAAAATAGCCCTATACAAAACAGATATGTTAGAATAAAGACTAGAAACATAATAGTCTTTTTCTTCAACCAAAAGTACTAAAATTCTTTTGTAAAACCACGCATAAATATTCATGGAATTCCTAAGCACAAACTTATATTCCATTTATTTTTATGAGTAACAGTTCAGTAGGAATATTATATATGTACGACTTTGTACATCTATCCAAAAACAGATGATTTCTATGTAATAGCATTCAAATGAACAATTTTTAACCTCATTTCATAAAAAGCGCTCTGCCACTTAGATGAATCTTTAAATACCACAACATAAAATTAAGTTTGCCCATGCCAAACATTTAGGGCCAAGAATACTAATGAAGTAAAGGGGAAACGAGTATTCTTCCATTACCTATCTGTGTTTTTCGTTATCCAGAGTAATATTTCATTCAGTGATACTCATTAGAAATAATTGGTTTAGCCAAGAATGAGAAGGTTTAAAAAAGGAGTTATGAATAGTAACAGAAGGGCAGCTGGGTGGCTTAGTCAGTTAAGCGTGTCCACCTTCGACTCAGGTCATGACCTGAGAGTCCTGGGATCTAGCTCCGAGTTGGTCTCCCTGCTCTGTGTTGGGACCCCTGCTCTGTGGGGAGCCTGCTTCCCCCGCTCCCTCTGCCACTCCCCCTGCACCCTCTCTCTCCCTCTCTCTAATAAATAAAAAAATCTTAAAAAAAAAAAAAAGAACAGTAACACAGAAGGACATCAACTTCCTTAAATGCTTACAAAGTTTAATTACAATGTACAAAAACCAGCTGGAAATAATTCAACTCCGTGTAGTTGGTTCCAGAGATCAAATCATTTATTTTTCTTCAGTAGCCATTAAAAAAAGAAAATTCTTTTTGACTAATATGGGCATTTGAAAATCTTAATACTTCCAAATCTAGCCCACAGATATGCATGGTTCATATATGTGAACGATCTTTAAAATATAATATGTAAATTTCTATTCAATGTTAAAAAAAGTTGAAATGTACAATATTCACCATCACTACCTTTATATTTTCTTCTTTGTGGCTTTTTGTAAGAGAAGCTTCTGGTTCTCAGTGAAGGTTTTGCTCCCAAAATATCAATGATAAAATTAAGTTGGGGAAAAAATTCCTGAGATGTTATTTTTTTTCTTTTCACATAAGTGACCTTATTTTTTAAATGTATTTTTTCCAGGTTTTGGACTTTATGTATTTATCTAGCTAATATATTGACATATATTAGTGTGTAAGTTTAAGGTATACAATGTGATCATTTAGTATACTGTATATATTGTGAAATAATTACCACAATAAGGCTAATTAACACATCTATCCCCTCACATAGTTACTCTTTTTTCAGGGTAAGAATGCTTAAAATCTACTCTCTTAGCAAATATTAAATTACTATACAGTATTATCAACTGTAATCACCATGCTATAGATTAGATTCCAAAAATTTATCTTATACCTGGAAGTTTGGATCTTTTGACCAATATTTTCTCATTTCTTCTACCACCCAGGCCCTGGCAACCGATCTACTTTCTGTTTCCATGAGTTAGACTTTCTTAGATTTCACATAAGAGATTATACAGTAGTTGGCTTTGCCCGTCTGAATTATTTCACTTAGTGTAATGCCCATTCATGTTGTCACAAATAGCAGGATTTGCTTCTTTTTTATAACTAATAGATTACCTTTTCTTTATCCATCCATCTGTGGATGGACATTTAGGTTGTTTCCGTGTTTGGCTATTGTGAATGATGTTGCAATGAACCTAGGAGTGCAGCTATCTCTTGAGATAGCCATTTCATTTTCCTCATATACATAACCAGAAGTGGGATTGCTGGAACATTTGGTAGTTCTATCTCTAATATTTCTAGAAAGTGCCATATTGTTTTCCATAATGGTTGTACCAATTTACATCCTCATCAACACTTGTTATTCCTTGTCTTTTTTGATAATAGCAATTCTAACTGGTGTGATATCTACTGGTTTTGATTTGCATTTCTCTGATGATTAGTGATGTTGAGCAACTTTCACATACTTGTTGGCATGTCTATGTTTTCTTTTAAAAAAATGTCTAGTTCAGTCCTTTGCCCATTTTTTACTCAGATTGTTTGTTTTGCTATTAAGTTGTATCAATTCTTTATTTTGGATATTAACCCCTTATTAGAGATATGGTTTGCAAATATTTTCTCCCATTCTATAGGTTGCCTTTTCATTTTATTGATTTTTCTCTTTTGCTGTGCAGACACATTTTACTTTGGTGTATTTCTTCTTGTTGACTCTTCCTTTCATTGCTTGTGTTTTTGGTGTTATAACCAAAATATCATTGCCAAGATCAATGTTAAGGAACTTTTTCCCTATGATTTCTTCTAAGAATTTATGATTCCAGGTTTTACATATAAGTCTTTAATCCATTTTGAGATTGTTTCTATAAGTGGTATAAGATAGGGGTCCAAATTCACATTTTGCATGTGTATCTCTAGCTTTATTTGATGAAGAGACATGTTTCCAAACTGCCTATTCTTGGCTCCTTTGTCAAATATTACCGTGTGGGCTTATTTCTGGACTCTCAATTATATACCATTGGTCCATGTGTCTGTTTTGATGCCAGTAACATACTGTGTGATTAATATAGCCATGTAATTTAGTTTGAAATCAGGAAGTGTGATATATTTTCCTCAAGATTGTGTTGTGTCCTATCCTGGTGTTGTTGGATTAATATTTTGTATATGTCTGTTAGGTCCATTTGGTCTAGAGCATTATTCAAGTCTGTTATTTCCTTACTGATTTTCTGTCTGGATGAGCAATCCAATGTTGAAAGTGTGCTATTGAAGTCCCCTACTCTTACTGTATTGCTGATTATTTCTGCCTTTGGTTCTGTTAATATTTGCTATAAACATTTGGGTGCCCTATTACCGGATCATGCAAATTTACATTTATTATATCTTCTTGATGAATTGATCCCATTATCACTATATACTGACCTTCCTTATCTCAGGTAACTAATTTTGACTGCAAGTCTATGTTATCTGACATACATATAGCCATCACTGCACTCTTTTGGTTACAATTTGCATGGAATATTTTTCCCATCTCTTCACTTTCAGCCTATGTGTATGTTTAAAGCTAAAGTGAGTCTCCTTTAGGCAGGGTATTGTTGAATATATATATTTTACCCATTCAGTCACTCTATGTCTTTTTTTGGAAAATACAATACACTAAGTTTAAAGTAATTATTAATAGTTAATGACTTACTATTCTCATTTTGTTAATTGTATTCTAATTGTTTTTTATTGCTTTTGTTTTTTTCTATGTGTTGTTGTCTTCCTTTGTTATTTATTTTTCATAGCGACATATGTATTTGCTTTCTTTTTCTTTTTTGTGTATCTACTATTTTTTTCTTGGTGGTATTGAGGACTTTACAAAACCATCTTATAGATATACCAGTCTTAAACTAACAACTTACCTTTGATCACTTACAAAAGCTCTACAATTTTACTTCTCCCACACTGTATGCTATTGATGTCACACTTTACATCATTTTATATTGTACATCCATTAAAAATTCCGTAGTTGAGTCATTTTTAATACTATAGTCTTTAAGTTTTATACCAGAGATAAAAGGGGTTTATGTACCACCATTACAGTATCAAGGTATTCTGAATTTGACTCTTCATTTACCCTTACCAGTGAGGTTATACTTCTCTGTTTTCATGTTGTCCTTTCTTTCAATTTCAAAGAATATCCTTTAACATTTCTTCTAGTGGTGATGAGCTGCCTTACCTTTTATTTGTCTGGGAATGTCTTTATGTCTCTGTCATTTCTGAAGAACCATTTTGCCAGGTATAGTATTCTTGGTTAGCAGTTTTATTTCCTTTCAGTATTTTGAATGTCTCATTCCACTACTTCTGGACTGCAACATTTCTGCAGAGAAATCCCCGGATAGCCTTATGTAGATTCTCTTTTATGTCATAAGTTGTTTTTATTTTGCTGCCTTCAAAATTCTTTTTTTCTCTTTGACTATTAAAATTTTGACTATAAGGGAGCCCGGGTGGCTCAGTCAGTTAAGCGTCTGTCTTCAACTCAGGTCATGAGTCCAGGGTCCTGGGATAGAGCCCTGTGTTGGGCTCCCTGCTCAGCGGAGAGTCTGCTTCTCCCACTAATCTTCCTCTCTCTCTCACTGCTCATGCTCTCTCTCTCCTTCTCTAAAAAACAATAAATAAATAAAATCCAAAGAATTTTTTTTATTATAATGTGCCTTGGAATAATATTCTTTGGGTTTCCTTTGCCTAGGGTCTTCTGAGCTTCTTGGACCTAGACATCCATATTTCTCCTAAGGTTTGAGACACTTTCAGGTACTATTGTTTTAAATAATCTTTTTTGTTCTCTCTCTCTCTCCTCTTTCTGGTACTCCCATGATGGGAATGTTCATTTGTTTAATGGTGTCCCATAATTTATGTAGGCTTTCTTAACTCTTTTGTATTCCCCTTTTTCCTTTTTTGTTCCTTTAATATGCTAATTTCAAATGATTTTCCTTTGAGTTTGCTGATTCTTTCTTCTGCATGCCAAGTGTTCTATTGAAGTTCTTGACTGAATTTTTTAGTTTTGCCATTGCATTGTTCATCTTCAGAACTTCTGTTTGGTTCTGTTTTTTATGGTTTTATTTCTTCATTCAGCATCTTTTGTTCATGCATTGTTTTCCTGATTTTGTTTTAATGTTCTTCTGTGTTCTCTTGCATTTCATTGAGTTTCTATAAGATAATTATTTTTGCATTTATTGCCAGGCAATTCATAGATCTCCATTTTATTGTGGGAGGTTACTGGGGTTTTATTAGTTTCCTTTGGAGGTGTCATATTTGCCTGTTTCTTTGTGATCCGTGCAGTCTTGTGTTGGTGTCTGTGCATTTAAAAGTGTAAACAACTTTTCGGCAGGTAAATACCTTCTCCTGTCTGTTCCCTGGGTTTATGAGATTACCTCTGGAATTGTAGTCATGCTGGTTTGGAGCCAAGTTACAAGGCCATTGCTGAATCTGTAGTGGAGTCTGTAGTTAGCAGACTTATTTCTAGTGGCTTAGACAGGCATAGATCTTGTCTTGCCTCTGGGTGGATGGGGTTGTCTTTGGGACCTTGCTTAGTAGGGTGATGCTGGGACAAGTGTCCATTTCAAGGTCTGCAATTGGGTTCTCAGACAGTAGGCCTATTACCAGGTGCATTGACAGTTACGGCTCCCACCAGGTCCCTGGGAAGATAAACTGCTTCTTTATTGTGTCTGGGAGGGGCTAAAGCCCAGTGTAGGGCCATTCTAGTATTTCTGGAAGTGCAGACAAGAGCGTATCCCACTGGGTCCCTGGGCTTGCAGTTTCACTGGCAGATTGCAGCTGAGAGGAACTGGAGCAGAGCATAAGGCATTCTAGGTTCTCTAGGAGTACAAATGAAAGTGATCCCTGCAAGGTCCCTAGGCCACTAAAAATGTAGTGTTCATTGACTGCAGCTGGGAAAGCCTGGGGCCCAGTTACAGGACCATTTTAGAATCTATAGTCAGACTAAATTTACCTCTATGGCTCCCAGACCATGACTAAGAGAGGCATCAGCATCCATGGCCAAGGCCAAGTTCTGTTTGCCTATTATCTTAATCACAAGTGAGTGTGACTCCTCCTGGGTAAGCTTGCGTATGGTTTTGGTGAGAGATCCAAGGCCAAATGGGGCCGCACCTGAGCCCTCAGGGGTATGGGACTGTTTACAGACTTACACAGGACAAGGGTCAGCAAGTCAGCCAGTTGGGTCCATTTTGCCTTCTGAAAATGGACTTCACTGGGGTTTCACAATATCCTACCTGGATCCCAAAGCTCCCACTAATTTACTTTTGTCCATGGATGGCCAAACAAATTATTGTTTCTAACAAGAACAGAATGGGGGACTTCTTATTTCACCATCTTACTGATGACACTCTCCATAAGCAACCTTCTCATGCATGACTCAGCCCACCCATGGCTACCAGTTCTGGTGTGTGTGTGTGTGTGTGTGTGTGTGTGTGTGTGTGTGTGTGTGTGTGTGTAGAGTAGGGCTATACTTACAGACTAGCAGAAGCGACAGAGACAGGAACATTATTTTTGCTAATTTTATCTTCTGAGTCAACTAGATGATAAAATTTGGCCAACTCCTGGTACATTAGCACAATCTTTTCCTTTTCTCCACACACCATTTTCTTGAGAAGGAAATCTTGATACTTGTACTGCTTGAATCTTTACAGCCTACTTCATCACATTTGAAGTAAGACAATTAAAAATTGTTATTTCAAGGTGCACGGATGGCTCAGTCAGTTAAACATCTGCCTTCGGCTCAGGTTATGATCCCAGGGTTCTGGGACTGAGTCCTGCATCAGGCTCTCTGCTCAACAGGCAGTCTGCTTCTCCCTCTCCCCTTCCCCCACAACTCGCTCTTTCTCTCTAATAAGTAAATAATATCTTTAAAAAATCAATATTTCAATGTAGCATTTATACTCATTTTATAGATCAAAACCCATTAGTGTTCAAATGAAATTTAATGAAAAAAATCTTGAATAAAACATTTAAGAAGTTCATCATTTTGATGCATCAGGTGCAAGAAACAAAACCCAAAAATCAAGTGACCTAAAAAGAAGATGATATTTACTATCTCATTTATTAAGAAATGTCAAGGTGGAGCATTCCAATAGCTGTTTAATTTACTGCCTTAATGACATAAAACAATGTTACTTCTAACTTACTGCCTGTTATTTTCACTATGGTGGCATAACCCTTCTCACTGAGCTAGCCAGCACTATTCCACAATTTCCACAAATACCAGCCAACTTTGAAGCTAAAATTGTCACTATATCTTCCTCTGTATATCCATTAGCAAATAGACCATTCTCAGAAGCACCCAATAGGCTTCTGTTCCTGAAAATATGTTATGTGTGGAAGTTTATTGTTTTATCTTCAAATCAAAAATAATTATGGAAGGTATGCTGACAGAAATATGTTTATATTTTAGCCATTAAGCTATTTAAAATATGCCCATACAAAGGTAAAATATAAGTCATTTATCAGCAAACACTGAGCCGTTTGAAGGTACCAGCCATTCTCAAGGAATAAGGCACTCTGGATACAGGAGAATAAGGCTCGGCTCTCATAGGGCTTATTTTAGTAAAAGTTGGCATTATATTCAAAAGGACTCCAAGCTGGTATGTACAAGACTTACAGAAAGAATCAAAGAATGCATTTTGGAGGAGGTATGTTAGAAAAGCAATAAGGAGGAAGACTATAATAATAAATCTAAAATATATCCCACATCCTAGGGGAAAAGAAGGGGTTCCCATAATCTTAAGATCGAAGTGGAAAAAAGTGTTTTCAGCACCAAGAAAAACTAATGCTTTAATATTGTTATCTCCAAATACTAGCTTTATATTCAGAATCAAATTCAGCAGATGAACTGCCCATATTTAATTTAGGCAGTTAGAAAGTATATGATAAAATTGCCATCATGTAATTATCTAAATCAACATGGAATGAACTTTGAGTTTTTGAACAACAAAAAAAGAGATCTATATAATCTATTTTTTAAATTCAATTAGCCAACCTAGAGTACATCATTAGTTTCAGATGTATAATGTTCAATAATTCATCAATTGCGTATAACGCTCAGTGCTCATCACATCACTTGCCCTCCTTGATGCCATCACCCAATTACCCCATTCCCCCACCTTCTTCGCCTCCAGCAACCCTCAGTTTGTTCACTATAGTTAAGAGTCTCTTATGGTTTTTCTCCCTCTCTAATGAGTTCCCATTCAATTTTCCCTCCCTTCCTCTACAGTCCTCTGCTCTGTTTCTTATATTCCACATATGATGGAAACCATATGATAATTGTCTTTCTCTGGTTGACTTATTTTGCTCAGCATAATACCCTCCAATTCCATCCACATCAATGTAAATGGTAAGTATTCATCCTTTCTGATGGCTGAGTAATATTCCAGTGTGTGTGTGTGTGTGTGTGTGTGTGTGTGTGTGTGTGTGTGTGTGTATACCACATCTTCTTTATCTATTCATCCGTCAACGGACATCTGGTCTCTTTCCAGTTTGGCGATTGTGGACACTGCTGCTATAAACATGCCCCCTTTGGATCACTACATTTGTATCTTTGGGGTAAATACCTAGTAGAGCAATTGCTGGCTCATAGGGTAGGTCTATTTCTAGCTTCTTGACAAACCTTCATACTTTTTTCCAGAGAGGCAGTACCAGCTTGCATTCCCATGAACAGTGTAAGAGGGTTCCCCTTTCTTTGCATCCTTGCCAACATTTGTTGTTTCCTGTCTTGTTAATTTTAGCCATTCTGACTGGTGTGAGGTGTATCTCATTGTGGTTTTGATTTGTATTTCCCTGATGACAAGTGATGTGGAGCATTTTTTCGTGTGTCTGTTGGCCATTTGGAGGTCTTCTTTGGAGAAATGTTTGCCCATGTCTTGATTGGATTACTTGTTCTTTAGGTGTTGAGTTTGGTAAGTTCCTTATAGATTTTTGATACTAACCCTTTATCTGATATGTCATTTGCAAATATCTTCTCCCATTCCACAGGTTGCTTTATAGTTTTGTTGACTGTTTTTCTTGCTGTGCAAAAGCTTTTTATCTTGATAAAGTCCCAAAAATTCATTTTTGCTTTTGTTTCCCTGGACTTTGGAGACATGTCTAGCAAGAAGCTGCTGTGGCTGAGGTCACAAAGGTTGCTGCCTTGTTCTCCTCTAGGATTTTGATTGATTCCTGTCTCACCTTTATGTCTTTCATCCATTTTGAGTTTATCTTTGTGTAAGATATAAGAAAATGGTTCAGTTTCATTCTTCTACATATGGCTATCCAATTTTCCTAACACCATTTATTGAAGAGACTGTTATTTTTCCATTGGATATTCTTTCCTGCTTAGTCAAAGATTAGTTAACCATAAAGTTGAGGGTCCATTTATGGAATCTCTAATCTGTTTCATTGATCTGTGTGTCTGTTTTTGGGCCAGTACCATACTGTCTTGATGATTACAGCTTTGTAATAGAGCTTGAAGTCTGGCATTGTGATGCCACCAGCTTTGGTTTTCTTTTTCAACATTCCTCTGGCTATTATGGGTCTTTTCTGGTTCCATACAAATTTTAGGATTATTTGTTCCAGCTCTGTGAAAAAAATTGATGGTATTTTGATAGGGATTATATTGAATGTGTAGATTACTCTGGGTAGCATAGACATTTTAACAATAATTAATTATTCTTCCAATCCATGAGTATGGAATGTTTTTCCATTTCTCTGTGTCTTCCTCAATTTCTTTCATAAGTGTTCTGTAGTTTTTAGTGTCTGTACACTTTACCTCTTTGGTTAGGTTTATTCCTAGGTATCTTATGGTTTTTAGTGCAATTGTAGATGGAATCAATTCCTTAATCTCTCTTTCTTCTGTCTCATTGTTAGTGTGTAGAAATGCAACTGATTTCTGTGTATTGATTTTACATCATGCCACTTTGCTGAATTCCTGTATGAGTTCTAGCAATTTTGGGGTGGAGTCTTTTGGGTTTTCCACATAACGTATCACGTCATCTACAAAGAGTGAGAGTTTGACTTCTTCTTTGCCAATTTGAATGTCTTTTATTTCTTTTTGTTGCCTGATTGCTGAGGTTAGGACTTCTAATACTATGTTGAACCACAGTGGTGTAAGTGGGCATCCCTGTCGTGTTCTAATATATTTGGCAATCTGGAAGAAATGGATACATTCCTGGAAATTTACAAACTATCAAAACGGAAACAGGAAGAAATAGAAAACCTGAACAGACTCATAATCAGCAAGGAAAATGAAGGAGTAATCAAAAATCTCCCAACAAATAAGAGGCCAGGGCTAGATGGCTTCCCAGGGGAATTCTACCAAACATTTAAAGAAGAACTAATACTTACTCTTCTGAAGCTGTTTCAAAAAAATAGAAAGGGAAGGAAAACTTCCAAACTCATTCTATGAGGCCAGTATTACTTTGATCCCCAAACCAAAGACCTCACCAGAAAGGAGAATTATAAACTAACACCCCTGATGAACATGTATGCCAAAATTCTCATCAACATACTAGCCAAAAGGATCCAACAGTACATTAAAAGGATTATTCACCACAAACAAATGGGATTTATTCCTCAGCTGCAAGGGTGGTTCAACATTGGCAAATTAATCAACGTGATACACCACATTAATAAAATAAAAGACGAGAACCATTTGATCTTCTCAACTGGTGCTGAAAAAGCATTTGACAAAATACAGTATCCTTTCTTGGTTAAAATTCTCCACAGTGTAGGCATAGAGGGAACATACCTCAATATCATAAAAGCTATCTACAAAAAGCCCACAGTGAGTATCATTCTCAATGAGGAAAAACTGAGAACTTTTCCCCTAAGGTCAGGAACACGACAGGGATGCCCATTCTCACCACTGTTGTTCAAAATAGTACTATACAATCTATTTTAATTAATTAATTAATTAATCTTTTACATATATTTTGTTTATTTCAATTCAGTAGAGGGTTCTTATGAAACTCTGAATTATGTTATCCATTCTCCCGACTCCAGCTGAAGAGACATTTTTTTTCTTAAAAACATGTATTTCTTTTTTTTAAATCTGAATAACCTTCCCTGTTTGAAAACTCTCAAAGGATTCCCATTGATCTTTTTTTAAATTATGTTCAGTTAGCCCCTGTGTAGTACATCATTAGTTTTTGATGTAGTGTTCAATGATTCATTAGTTGCATGTGACATCCAGTGCTCATCACAACATGTGTCCTCCTAAAAACCCATCACCCTGTTACCACATCCCCCCACTCCCCCTCTCCTCTAAAACCCTCAGTTTATTTCCCGGGGTTCATAGTCTCTCATGGTTCTTCTCCCTCTCTGATTTCTACCCCTTCAGATTTCCCTCCCTTCTATGGTCCTCCATGCTATTGCTTATGTTCCATGTATGAGTGAAACCATATGATTATTGTCTTTCTATTTTAATTTAAAAATTGATTCATTAAAGCTTCCAAACAGTCCTTATGTCTAAATCTCTGTTCTAGAGTCTGTTAGGTTTGTCATCATACGCTGGAACGTCATGTTTGACTACTTGAAGACAGAAATATTTTTTTATAACCACACTTTTCAAGAGACATCAGATTCTACAGGAGACAAAACCAAATAGTAGATCAATATAAAACAAAAATTACAAAACCATTTTTTTTTCTCCAGAGCTCTCATACAAAATGTCAGATAGCCTGTTGCTAATACTTCATTAAGAATTAAATACCCCAATAAATACTTAAGGTGGAATGCTGCACACCTACATAAAAAATTCAATGTTGATGTAAATATTTGTCTGAGAGCTAGAATTAATATAAATATAAATACATAAAAAATAGAGCATCCAATGTTTAGTATTACCTGTACCAGCTAAACATAAAACGCATACTATGTTCTTTTCAGGTTAAACAAGTGAGTTGTGCATCCCCAGATATATTGTATTGACTCATCAAGGCCCCAAGAGAATATCACAAATTTTATGTACATCTTGTTCTACAACTTCTCACAGACTATCTCATCTAACTGTGTGTGTGTGTGTGTGCAGTTCTCTAAAAAAAGTCAAAAGAATAAGTCACAGTTTACCTATTTTTCTGTACTCCTTCTACAGCTGGTCTATCAGAAGAATGAGCAGACTCATTTTTATGGAAAGGAACAAAATAATCTTAACTTTTGAAATAAATGGAAACACTAGGGCCAGTTCAAAGCATGAGTAAGCTACCTCTGAAAACATTACCTTGTTACTCCACACTGTACATCATGTAATGCAAAGTGCCTTTTTAGTAACACACCTATATTCTTAACATTTCCATTAGAGATTTCAATTAAAGTAATGTGGTTTCAAGTTGCAATTATTTTAAAATGTATGGGGAAGGGAATGGTAATTGTGATCAGCTCTATTTTTGTTGTTGCTGCTCCTTAGTCAAAGACAAAGCATTCTGTAATAAAAAGCAGCAATACTTCCTGAAATGAGGGGTATGCATGTTGATTCTATGGACAGTTGCAAATTCATTTTGAAAAAAGCATTTGCTTTGATATCTGGTGTTTAAGGACTAGAAATAGCTGTGTCCAGTTTTAAATAAACAGCTGTTTGAGGTTTCTCTTTTGATAACATCAATTAATACAATTTTTTTTACTAATAAATGGAAAGGATTCTTTGTAATTTTATATATGGCTCTTAAGTTTAAAAAAAAGTAAGTTTAAATCCTGAATATTTTAATATTTTTGTAATTATTCCATATTTCACTACATGCAAAATACATTGTATGCAATTGTATGAAATGCGATCTAAGAAATTATTGATAACCAAGGGATTATTTTCTTCTATTTTATAACCTGGGGTTTGTTAACATCTGCTCTTATAAAATCTATTTTTAGAATACATTAGCTAGTATCTTGGGTCCTCAGGCAAAATTGAAACTCAAATCTCTCATTTTAAAATATCTTATTGTAATTTAGTACTGATTTTAAAACATAGTTGTATAAAAATGTGTACAGCTTCACAATATATTTAATGGGGCTAATATAACTCACATCAAAATCAAAAAGACCAGTCCCCAAACTGAAACTATGGAAATATTAGTTCCTTAATAAAATATTTGCAAAAAGAATGTATCATTGTAATAAAAAGAATAATATGCCATTAGGGTTTATCAAAGAACTAAAATTGTGGTTCCATCAACTGTTTATCTTTTACTATATCTTAACCAGCACAATTCATAAAGGCAACAAGTTATAAGCATGTATATTGGAAAAGAAAAACAAATCCTCATTATTTTTGGACAATATGATTTACAAACAAGAAAAATCCCAAATAATAATAATAATAATAAATAGAACTAATAGAGTGTTTAGGAAGATAACCAAATAATTAATCTATAAAAACAAACAGTTGCCTTACTATCCATCAGAAATAGCTTATTAGAAAAACATAATTAAAAATTATTTAATTTGCAATGGCATCATAATCAATAAATATCTAAAAATACACCTGTTTAGATATGCAGATATTCTTTAAAAAGACATAATAGTAGCCACCAATTACTTTGAGTGAGCTGGACATGGTGGTATGCTACTCAGAAAAGAACTTTTGCCCCAATTGTCAGACGTTCTATAGATATCCTCTAGCTGTCAGGTGCCTTCGCAGAAAAACAGTTTGTCCAACCTTTTACAGGGTGGCTCACATCCAGTTACTGATAAAGGCAGTTATATAAAGGTTCCATCTTCCGGACCAGCATGGAAACTTTGTGCTGAGCAACACTGAAATAAAGGGAGCAGGATCCATTCCACGTGGGTGATAGAATGCAATTTTGCCCAAGTGCCCATTCTAGACTGCAACAAGTTGCTTTGTACTCTGTATCTGTACTCTGAGGGGGAAACACAGAATTCCTCATACTTGATCTGAAACTGGGAGGTAAAAGGGAAAAAAGTAAGAAAATAGCCTTGCAGAAGCTTCTCCTAAGCCTCACCTGCTCTCATGTCCTAGGAGGATCATGTGTCTCATCAAGACGCAGACCAACTGTGGCTCAAGCCTTGTCCATGTGGCTTTGTACACCAGTCACTGTCACAGAGCTCCTACCTCCATCACCATCACTCCTTGTTGAAGAAAATGCAAAAGCTTCTCCCTGCGCCTGTCAGGACCCCACCTTCCCTCCGCCATTAGGCTTATAACTTGCAAAACCAAGCTGCAGAATACGGTCTCCCCCACCCCTTTTCCATAAGTGTTGATCCCCAAATACTTCATAGTAAATATTCTCTACACTGAATAACGTTTTAGCATCTGTGTATGAAGACACAATTTTAACAATGAGCTAAGTATAAATCCTTTATATATTCTATTATATTTAATCCTTATACAATTCTTTTCATGAGCCCACAGAAATTGTAAGTAATATCCTCAGAGTTTTAGTAAAGAAGTAGAGTCATGATGTCATTCCTGCTGTGACGTGACAATGTTATGGTGTCTCACGACATGAGAGATCTGTACACTAACAAGGGCATTACTCAATAAAATTTTTCCCTAATAAAAATGAAGTAAATAAATAAGTAAATAAAATGAAAGAAAGGAAGTTCTTGAGGGTAAAATATGAAATAAGAAAGGCTAATAGTTGATAATTATTGAGGCTAAATAATGGGCACAAGTGTTCATCATACTCTTTTGCCTATTTTTGTGTCTGGTTGAGATTTTCCACAATAAAGAATTTTTAAAAGAACCAATAATTGCAAACTATTAAAGTCGAGATATATAAAATAGAGATCTAGCTACATAGATATATGCAGCTATTATAATTTTAAGGAAAAATTATGGTAAAATACAATTTTTCCTTGGTATAAAAATGTCTTTAAAATGCAATCAAAACAGAAGCTGTATTGACAGAATAAAAAATTAACTTCTTTAAAATTTTAAATTTTTCTACCAGAAGAAAGCATATGCAAAAATTGCAAGAATTGACAGCTTGAGGAAAAACTTACATCCTATATAAAAGGTCTTCACTATTCAGAATAAAGGGTTTCTAAAAACCGACAAGAATATGACATTCACTGGAGGAAACTTTTGCAGGTGATGAAAATATTTATAGCATATTGTGGTGATGATTTCATCTCCAAACTCATCAAGTTATATAGATTAAATATATACACACAGTTTTTTGTATGTCAAACCTACTCTAATAAATTAGTTTTAAAAACAAAAAAAATGATTCCCAATTAGAAAAAAATGCTCAATTAATTTTAAACAGAAAGTATTCAGAATAACATTTAAATGTAAATGCATAGGAAAAATCTAGAAAGAGGGGTGCCTAGGTGGCTCAGATGGTTAAACGTCCAACTCTTGGTTTTGTCTATATTCTCAAGGTCAAGTTCTCAGGGTGGTGGGATCTAGCTCCACACTCAGCAAGGAGACTGCTGGAGATTCTCCCTCACTGTCTGCCTCTCCCCCTGCTAGCACACCATCTCTCTCTCTCTCTCAAATAAATAAATTAATTTAAAAAAATAAAGAGAAAGAAAGAAAGAAAGAAAGAAAGAAAGAAAGAAAGAAAGAAAGAAAGAAAGAAAGAAAGAAAAAAAAAAGAAAGAAAGAAAGAAAGAAAGAGAAATATCTAGAAGGAGGTATACCAGAGCAATGGTAGTGCCTAATTCCAGGAGGGGGACTAAGATTCACAACACAGTCAAAGAACAGAACATCTCCTGTAATTTAAAAAAAAAAAAAGTTTTTCAAAAAATGTAATATTAATCTTATTTTTTTTTAAGATTTTATTTATTTATTTGACAGAGAGAGAGAGACAGCCAGTGAGAGAGGGAACACAAGCAGGGGGAGTGAGAGAGGAAAAAGCAGGCTCCCAGCAGAAGAGCCTGATGTGGGGCTCGATCCCAGAATGCCGGGATCAAGCCCTAAGCAGAAGGCAGACGCTTAACGACTGAGCCACCCAGGTGCCCCCCCCCTTTTTTAAAGATAATCTTATTATTAAAATAGTTTAAGAAAATTTTCCTTTTAAGCAAAAAATATATATGAAAATTCTCATGGTTTATCCTTTCAAACTATTGACTTCTCCTGCACCCAGTTGTCCTTTTCAGAGACCATTACATTGGTATGTTGTATAATTACCTACAATACTGTTCTAGAAACCATATTAACAAATAATAAGTATTTTCATAAGTATATATATTCATAATCATCTTTAGGAATATATGTAATATACATACATATGTACATTTAATCTATAATATACATGCATTGTGGTTTTGTATAGGGTATCTTTCAAAATGTGCCTTTATCTGTGTTATTTGATTACTTTTAGTTCCAATTCACTTAAAAATACCCCTTAACTAAGTATAGTGAGCACTCTAGCCTAATACTTCCAGTTTTGAACTTTATTATAAGGCACTAAGTATACAAGCATACCCAAGGGTATTTATAAAAGGGACACATTGAAGCAGAAAATACACAAAAACCCTAAGCACCCCTCAAGCGGAATTTCGATAAGTACAATCACGATGCAGCTCACACACCGTGTCTCCTTCCATGCCCCAGGAGGGACCACGGCAATGTGTTCACATGGTCATACATTTGTCACTTGATACGAGGTGACCCTCAGTGGTCTCATTGAAACCATCTCTCATGACAAATTAGCGTCAGGATTACAAATTAGCATACCCAAACCCAATATTGGGGTGGACATGGGGGTCTGGTATCTAAGTGCTCAACCTAAGATGTCTCCGGAGAAAAATCTCACAGCTCCCTTCTCCCTTTTTCAATTCAGCTATTTAATGAAAGAGAGTTGGGAGGTTTGACAGTGGAAACATTTCTTCATTTCTTCTAGTATTCAGGCACCCCTCTTTGGAATGGAACACCTTTCACATTGCGATATATCATTTGAAATTTCCTTTTAAAAACTTGGTAAGTGTATAAAACTAGAGATGCTTCTCTGTGCCTCTCTGCAAATAAAAAATATCTGGAAGACTGTTCCCCCCAAAATGACCCAGTCACTTCTGTTGGAGGGATTTTGCTGAGTCTTACTTTTTTTTTTTTTACTCTTAAATGTGAAATAACATTTCAGGAATTTTCTGTTTTTCTCTTTTAACCACTATAAACTATGCGACTATTTTCTTTTTGAAAATAAAAACTGGCCATAAAAGTATATGATATCCCTGGAAGAGGCTTCTAGTGATTAAACAATTTCTCAGGTATTATTTAATTCTCATAGTATCCTGAAGATAAACAGGATTATATTCAGCCAAACTTAATATATTTGAAGCAAAATATGTCACTAAAATTCAAAAGAATAATTATTGCCTGAAGTTACTTCTATATCTTTCTATCTTTGGTTGGCCTCGTTCTGAGAATATTACAGAAAAATTCAGGCAAACAACATGAACAATGACAAGGTCATGATTGGGAAGCTTGTCTCTTAACTTGGCCCTTCTAAGTTAAAAATGAACTCTTGTTGTTATCTGAATGATCATGACAAAACATCCATCACCATTATTCTTTCTCATCTATATTGTATGTGGGAAATTGAAAAGTTATTGAACATTCATGTATTTTAACTTTCTTGTGAACTGACTGGACTGGGAAAAAAATAAAATTTCAAGTAAACTCCTTCTGAAAAACCTTCCTTAGTGAGACAGGCATTTCATTTAAAAAAGTAAAGATACAGAGTTTTTAAAGTTGTAAATATTTTATATGCTTTAAAAATTAAGGGAGATTAAAAAAATAAAGTGTAATATTCAAATCTGAGCTTATAGTTTAACCATCTGTTTTAATTATTTTTTTCATATAGATTACAAGCTAAACATTGCCATAAAACTTTCAGAATTTGTTTTTTTTTTTTTTCGTATGAACTAAAAGCTACTGCGTACCAAAAGAAAATTCATAGACCTAGCTTGGATTTACTATTTCAAAATCATAATGAAAGATGCTAATACAAAATCTTAAGAGAGGCCAAAATAACGTCCAGTGTTATTATGGACTATATTTACTTTGAAGACCACAAAACAGCAGCGATGGTCTCAACTTTCTCTGCTCCAGATGATCTCAAGAAAGGCTTGCCATTAAGTCCAAAACAAGAGCAAGAAAGAAGGAAATGTCTGAATGAATCATCAATTGTTATAATTCTCTCATTTTCCTTGACAATCTTCTTTTCCGCAGTTTCTCCTGCACTTATGTAAGGACAGGATTCCTAGACACATGCTCTATTCACATATCTAAACAGACCACCTTTCCTAACTAAACCCTAAGTGATACACATTCCTACTTCAGAATTATAAAAAACTTTAATAAGTATGTGTCTGAGAATCAATGAAATACAATAACTTTTTTAGTTTTATCATTTACTATATTGTCTTTTAAAATTCTAATTTTATTTATTTATTTATTTATTTATTTATTTATTTATTTAACGATGAAAGTCTTGCCAGCCATGAGGAGTAAATTGCATTCTTCAAGTTATTCAGGAAATTAAAATCTTAGCTAGAAAATGACTCTAGGCTCGTGATTTGAGGACAATGTTTCTTAAATTTTTGTAAGAGAATTGCAGACATCAGAATCCCCTCGGGTACTTATTAAAATTACTAATTTCTGGTAATCATTTATTAAAATGACTTAGTTCTGTCTCAGACCTAATAAATTGGCATCTTAGAGGGGTTGAGGTCTGAGAATATTAAATCAGTGTCTATGCCCAGATGACTTGCCAGATGCCTGAACACTGAGGAGCATTTAGGTTGGTTATGTTGCCTAATTCTGTTTTCCATATTTTTAAGCAATCCATACATAAGTATTAACAAGACATGACATTTCTGTTTCCTATGGAGTCTAAAAACTCTGTATTGTTTCTAACATAATAAGCTATGCAGTAGTGGTTAAGACTCTACCCTCCCCCACAAAAAGTAGTCTCCTCTACACACATATTTTACCTTTCATTTCATAAATATTTTTCTTTGTAAATATTTATTGGTTCTAAAAACTGTGGGTAATAATAATTCTTAGCACTTCTGTTAGGAATCATCTTATTCAATTAATAATATTTTTACTCATGACACTTGTAAATATATATATATATATATATATATATATATATATATATATATATATATATATATATGGTAGAAAAATATATCAATTAAAATGTCAATAGTTTCCTCATCGTTATTGTCATGTTATAAACAGGACATTTATTTGTAAAATGATTGCATTTGATTAGCAGAGAATTTCAGAAGAAATCAACCCTCAACTTTCCACTGGGTTATTCTTAATAAATCATTACATTCGTCATAAAGAACATACCACAAACTTAAATGGCAGGCAGAACTCTAAGACGGCAGCACTAATCCCATCACATGGGTCCCACCCTCATGATCCCATTTAATTACCCCCCTAAGGCCCTATCTCTAAGTACTGTCACACTGGGGGTTCGGGCTTTGTGATATCATAGAAAACATACATATTAGTTTCTGCCCCCAATTCCTGGCACAGAGCTCCTAAAACCCACATAATTTCCTAAATGATAAGAACACTAGAAGCATCTTTTGTTCTAATATTTGGTATTTGGCTCCAGTTCCTGACACAAAGTTCCTAAAATCTTTGGAATTTTCTGGGTGATAGCACTGTCTTCTGTTCTGATGAATGTCTTTTGTCCTTTTGAAGAGGTGATGGTGTAGTGGTAAGGGGGCAGTGTTGTAGGACTGATCCTTCAACCTGTGCCATCTGATGCTATCTTCTGGTGGATAGTGTCAGAATTGTGTTAAACTATAGGACACCCAGCTGGTGTTACAGAGAATTGCTTGGTGTGTGGGGGGGGAAAAACCTACATGAATGTGGTGACAAGAAGTGTCAGAGTGTTCTGTGTGAGTAGAGGAGAAACACATTGAAAGAACAAAGGCTTCAACACAGAAATTTGGGGGAGATACAATCATTCAATCCACAGCAGGCACTGTATTGAATAGAAGCTATTGAACTCCTAGAGTCACATTTTCCAAGATTAAAATTGTCATAAAAATATCTATTTTAGGCTTTTCAATAAAATTTTAATATCATTATTTTAATCCACTTAATTCTGTCTACCCCATAGGATGTTTAGGTCTGGAAAAGAAAGGAGGTAGTACAAGCAGCATCTTCCACTATTACACTTTCTAAACACATCATGAGTTACGTGGATGCAAATTAAACCTAGGAAAAACAATCCTAATTTCAAGGGTATGGATTCAGAGATCCTATTGATGTGCAATGGGAAACAAATGGAATTAATATATCTCTCTGTGGTGAAAGAAAATATCAGTCTGGACTTAGGTAGGACTTATACCTTATCCTCAAATCTCTTGACACAAAACAACTTCAGTTCTTTGAAGATAGAAACTCTATCAGGTCATGAACTATTTATAAAATATTGGCTACCTTTAATGGCAAAACTGTTCCACTTATAGGAAAATATATTTTTTATTTTTAATATGAGAGAAGATTATCTCTTTCACACAGAATACAAATCTGTGTTAGGCCATTTATGCATCTCCACATATTCTAGCTGCTATTTGAAACTTAGTACTTCCCCACAAGGTCCAAGATGGCTGCTCCAGCCTGCGCTCTTGGTATAGTGGTGAGCATACCTGTCTTCCAAGACGGCTGCTCCTTTCCAGCCATTGCACTTAGATTTGGACAATAGGAAAGAGTAAGACGTAGGAGAAATAGAGTGGCCTATATTTTTATTTTACTAAAATTACACCATTTATTTTTAAAACTAAAATAAGTGATATGCAATAAAGTGTACAGATTTAAGTGTGCATTAAGTGATGATTTATCACAAAATAAACAAATGTGTAAATATTTTTAATATTATTAAAAAAATATTAATGGCAACCAAGAAGCCTTTTGCTTATACCCCTTTCAAATGCTAATCTCTTTGATTATATATATATTTTAAAAACTCTGAATTTATTCTAACAGTATAGATCAGTTTTGTCTGTTTTTGATTTTATGTAAATGGAACGATACGGTATTTATTTTTCAGTATCTGTCTTATTTTACTCAAAATAATGGTTGTAAGATTCATCAAAAGTTTGCATATAGAAGCAGACATATCATCATGACGTACTATTAACTTCCGCAAATATATTATTAGTCATTCTAATGTTATATAGTCATTCTAATGCTGACAACTTGGGTACCTGCAATTTTTCAGACTTGAATAATTACAAATAATGCCACTATGAATATTCTTGTACACACCTTCTGATCAGAGAGTCATATTTGGGAAATAAGTATGAATGTGAATATATAAATATACGGATACACACATGTATATGTATATGACATGTCTGTATGTTTGCTCCAGAGCTATCAAAAAAATCCAAAGAGGTAGTTCAAGAGTTAAGTGAATTCTGACTGGAAAGTGTTGCATTTGTCTTTCCACCCACGGGTTTGGGTAACTAAGCTGAATACAATGAGTGAATCCACAACTGTCACTGTATTCCAATGATGAATTCTTCGCAGCTTTAAGGAATTCCATATGTATAGTTTCTCCGACAAAACTTGTAAAGAGCAAATGTTTACAAATGTGTATTTAGGGGCTAAAACCCTTTTCACAAAGCAAAGGTGCGATCCATCCACCTGGATTCTATGAAGCTTCTGTGATCCCAACATCTTTTGACCTCAGCTTCAACACAATGATTTCTGAGTCCCGATTCTCCTTCTGTTACCTTTTCAGTCTCTAGGAGTCATCGTTCCCAAATTGCCCATACATGTTGGGAGGAGCTGATGTGGTTGGAGAAAATATGGCTATCAATTTCACCTTTTAGTTCAAAGTGGTATAAATGTAAAACCTGTGAGGATTAAAAGAACACAATCAATCCAAAAGAGATCGTCGGCATTTCATCAAGTATTAAAAGGTCAAATAGTGTGACATCCCTACATTAAGGAAATTTATTTAAGAAAATTCAATCTACTGAGAACTCTTAACTTTGAAATGTGATAAAGGTCATAGAACAAATTATTTGAAAACACTGCAAAAGTAGCAGTTGTTTCAAATCCACTAATATTTTGGAGACTTTATGTTTGCTGCACTCTCTTTTTTACCATATAGTCCCTCCTCCGTAGGCAGTATCTCTCTCCCACTGCAATAAAATCACATTTCAAAGATCATCAATAACCTCTTTCCTGAGTATAACATCCTCTTTAATTTTTCACCCACCCCAGTCTCTTTGCAGTATTTGAGACTATTTGCTATCACTTTTTTTTTTTTTAAGATCTTACATCCTTGGCTTTTTTGTTATCTTTTTAATCTCTGAAATGTATCTGTCTATTTGCTGCAACCTCCTAAACCCCCAGTACGTACTCTAGGATCTTGTCACACAAAACTTGTCTTATTGTTTCCCCTTAATAAATCTGAAACTTTGTAAAAGTTGTTGATTTCCATGAAATATATTCTTCCTCCTTCTCATCCCTATACACTTTTGATGACCTTGTTTACCAATAAAATTCCTAGTCACTTTTCAAGATCCAGGTGATAGTTTTTCTTCTCTATGATGACTTCCACTGTGAATGTAGCAGAATTCTTTCACAAAGCCTTATTCTCCAGGCACAGGAAAGTACCCGGCAAATAAGCGACATTCAATTTATGCAGTAGATCAAACAAGGGCTTTAGGTTCAGAATTCCTATATTAAATTTTAACTCTCTTATGTATTTAAAATTAAACTGGTAAATCCTTCTCTGGAAGCCTTTGCTGCTTCATAGGAAACAGAACTAATAATAACTTTCCTGCAAGACTTACATGAGCTAATGTAGGGAAATCAACAAGGACAATGTCTGGCACTTAATAGATCTGTAATTGGTTGTAAATACTGCCAGTACTATTATTTCTCTGTTCCTCCACCTCTTCTTAATAGTAATCAACAGCTGAATAAATGGAAATCTTAAAATTTCCCTTCTTTGTGAAGTTATATCACGAGTCAAGATAATTACTTTTCTAGCTAGAGAGAAACATGGGTGTGATACATTCTCTGAAATCTACTTGGAATTTGTTTCTCTTCTGTTAGAGGAGGTCATCAAGGGAACATAGCCACTGGGTGACCAGTTAGCTGGATCTGGGCAATCAGACCTCCTCACTCTATCCCTTGTCTTTGAAAAGTATGTTCTGCCCACACTTTCCACAGTGGAAGCCATTTTCAAGTATGGCCTTGCAGAGCAATGTATTGTTAAGCTATTGGGCTGGTATACATAACTGAACCCAGGTAAGACCTCTTATAAGTGTTTAATATTCTGGCAGGTGAGTGCAAAGATACACTTGTCTTAAGGCCACAGAAGATAAGCTTCATCTGTAAGTTCCCGTGCTTATTAAACCTGTCCCCTGCCAATTGGGAGAGGCCTGCTTCTTTCTTTGGTCTCTCCTTGCCTTTGGTGTTCGGATTTTAAATTTCACTCAGGAAATTCCTGTTTGTGAACTGACACTCACATGATGTATTTAGTGGTTTATGTTCTTACTGAATCCTCATCAAGTCAAAAATAATGAAAATACAGTAGCTTCTCCATAGATATTGGTTTATCCTTACTCTACGATACCATCTTCTCCCACTGTAGCGACGTGATGATCCATATACCACAACAACCAAAAACCATCATCGTGGTAAGTAGCAGAAGAATGTAGAAGTTTGCTTACAGATGTGTTATTTGCCTACTTTTTCTTTTTCTTCTTCCCTTCCCTTCCTTGGGAGTTTGAGGCATTTGATAACTTATAGGAAAACCAATTAAATTGTTAAAATTCAGGCATATTTACCAGTTCCTATTCCAGACATTTAGTAGGACACTTAAGTTAGTGTAAGTTTTTCTTCCACAGTGACCACTAGCCAGGCAAAAAGAAATTACATATTACAATACATATTGTTTAGCGTTTAGGAAAAGATGGGCACAAATCTCTGACCACAATATTGGCTAAAACTACCTAAGGGGAAAGATAGGATATTGGAGAGTAATACTTGTAAATGTCTAACTGGAGAAACAAAGGATCAGAGAAGTAGTGTGAGAACAAAGGAATAGGAAGAGATGATTTAGCAGGTTTAGGAAGGAATCATGGCTCTGTCTCTGACTGAAGGACAAGAGAGAAGGTGGCATATTTGAGTCTTTTGCTTTTCAGAAAATTCACACCTTATTTGATTGGAATAACAGTCTTTTGCAATAATTATAGTCTTTTTCAGTCTGTAACACTGCTTGTACAGAACAATCCTCCAATTTCCCTTATTTCTTCTTAAAGAAATGCTTTGCTTATGGACATCTAATTATATTAAAGACCCAAATCAAAGCCATGAGGAAATTTGAGGGTTACTTAGCAATTGGAAAAATTTCCTAGATGACTAACATTAATAAATGCCAAAGTCCAATGCTCTATTTACCCCTTGAAGAGTTTCTTCTTTTTTTCTTGAAAATTTTCTAACAATATTCTAATTATCAACATCCAGTACACTAACTCCCAAATTGTGAGAACACAAATTTGCAAAGAAATAAATCTTAGTAACTCCAATAATTAAGACTTAGTAGTTACCAGCATTTTTATCTACTGGTGATAGTCATTTTGCAAGGTTAATGAATTTTAATTTGGATGCCATTATCTTACTCTCTCTGCTCTTTTCTATCTGCTGCACAGAAAAATTCAATCTATTAAACTCAGTATGGGGCAAAGCCACAGTGACCTGCTGGTAATTGCTGGTTGGCAACATTGCACAATAATTAGTCCAGAAGAAGTCTGTCCTGGTTGATCTGACATGGGAATCTAGTGAAATATCACAAAGGTTACTGAAGAATACTAAATCAGAATTTGAATAACGGTAGTCACTCCAGTGATAGAACAGTCATGTTATGTTTACTTAAGTGGGGGCAGCATGGTGATAGAATCATGCATAACCTTCATCACAGGCAAATTCATTAGCTTAGACTCCTCCAAATCCATTTGGCAAAAATTGCAAATCATTGGAGAATCCACTTATACCATAATAAGGGAAACCATACTGATCCATTTGCTATAAATTATAGAGTGCATCCTCTCCCAAGCCCTTTCCCATTGTGTATACCCACATAATCTAAGATTGAGCCTGACCAGAATGGAAAAAGGAGATACTACTGAGACAATAGACACATTTCAGAGTTTTATGTATGGCATGTGCAGCTGTGGTAAAAAAGTAACAACTGGTCATCTTGATGAGAGAAGTACGAGAGTGATTTTTACTCTTTTTGTTACTATTATGTACATTTGAAATTATTTCAAAAGAATTACTGAAAACCATTTAGATCCCAAGGATTAAAAAAAAAAAAACCTTCAAGCACTATGAAGTAAAATAATAACAACAATAATAATAACAAATAGTCAAAAAACCAAACCTGTCATAATAATTTTCTTTTCAATCAAATCAACTTTAAAATCAAAGAATAAATAAGATCATGAAGTATAATTACACTTATTATTGAAGAAGTAACTCAGCGAAAGCAATACTTAATAAATGTGTAATAATAGAAAAAGAAAGAATGCATTTAGGATATTTGAAAAACAAGTCTTGATTAATTTTATTTTAAAATAAAGGAAAAGAAAGGAAAGAAAAGAACTGAAGGCTCGTATTGTGGGGGCATGTACAATTAAGGAAGTGCGTGACATGAAAGACTTTTTCTGTTTTGATATTGACCAGTACTTCAGGAGAAATGTAGACCAGGCATCTTTTGAGGTAAATTATGAACTTTAGGTGTAAAATATGAGCAGCCAAAAAGCTGCTGTCTTTGATGCTGATTACAGCCTGGCTATGGTCTCATATTCCATCCTATCTCAAAAGACATGAGAAGCATCCCGGCTGACTCCTGAACACTGGCACTTTCCTCTGTAATCATCTTCCACATTCTGACTTCCTACCAGAGAAAGAGAAGATGAGCAAACTAGGTGTTCAGGTGAGAGGAAAGAACAGACAACAGATTCTATTAATGAATTACAATGAATAATAAGAAATCAAGTTAGCTATTTTTGTTGTCATCATACTCCATTTTGACAAAAATATATCACTTTCTTATAGCACTAATATTCTCATGAAGATTCTCTCTCACACACATATACACAATTATTTGTTGAGAAATACGAGTTTCTTTTATTTCTGCTATTAAAAAGTTTACATTTTCAATGTAAATTTCTTTAAGTACAAGGACAGCGAGTTGCATGATTTTGTGGCCTCTCTCATTTATGAAGTGTTGAGTAATTAACCTGTCAATTATGATCATAGATTTTGTTAAATTTAGCCCTAATATCCCCCACTTTATTTCATCCAGGCATAATCTTAATACTGTCTCAAAATCCAGCTCAAATGCTAATCCTCCATAAAGATCACAAGAGCATACCTGCAAAAAGTGACCAATCCTCTTCTGGAAACAGAATGTTTTCCAAAACTTTGCTCCACAGAACATTCTGACCCTTGAGATGATTTTTTTAATTAATTCTATTTTTAATTAAGTTTGGAAAGCACTATATATTATAGCCTCTCTTTTAGAGATTGAAAAGACAAATCAGTTATTAAAAGTTCTCAAATTCCCTGAAGTAATAATCCAAATTAGCTTGATTAAATCCAGGTACCATTAAATGTACTTGGCAATGGAAGGTTTCCCACATCCTGTAAGATTTATTAACAACTACCTGAACCGTATTTCATGTATCTCAATTTAAGAAATGCTGTATTATGGGGTCGCCTGGGTGGCACGGTGGTTAAGCATCTGCCTTAGGCTCAGGGCGTGATCCCGGCGTTATGGGATCGAGCCCCACATCAGGCTCCTCCGCTGTGAGCCTGCTTCTTCCTCTCCCACTTCCCCTGCTTGTGTTCCCTCTCTCGCTGGAGGTCTCTATCTCTGTCGAATAAATAAATAAAATCTTTAAAAAAAAAAAAAAGAAATGCTGTATTATGGAACATAGATAACATTGATTGGTTGTTAATGTATACACTTGTCACAAGCACACTATAGAGGCCCAAGACACAATGTCAGCTTTATTCAATCATAAAGCAAGGGTAACATAACCATAAGGCAGTTTCAGGATTCCACACAATGACATTTCATTACGCATTTCACTTGACTTCATATGTATCACACAGAGCAAAGCACAAACCAAAGTCACACTACAAAGATACAAGAAGGGGCAAGAAACTAACCAACCCAGTGCAAAGTCTGTGAATGCGCAGTTGCGGTAAAACCCTTGTCCCATCCAGGGCAGCTCTTGGCGAACGCAACTCATTATGTTCTGGTGGGGGAGGGTCTCTGTTATGCTCAAAGATCAGTCGGGCAGAGCCTTCAGTGGGTGTTGCCTTTTAAATGCAGTCAGATGCAGAAGGGTCAGCATCTGGAGAGTCTGACAGTTGGCTGCAAGAGTCCTCCCTTTTTGGAGGAGTTTAATCAGTCTTGGGCATTTGCAGCCGCCTTCTGGTTCTAATGATTATCAGCTCTTGGTTCCGGCAGGCACTCTTGGTTTTGCTGGCTATCAGTTCTGGGAGCCATCAGCCCATTCTGGTTTCGGTGATATCTGGTCTCAGCTCAACGCCCTTGGCTACTTATGTCACTGCTTGACACGAGGGACTCCATCTTGATGTCTACAATACTACTTCATGACATCCTTTATTGCATTGAAATTGACTGCTTTCTTATTTAGCTTTTTACACTTTTATGAGCATTTAAGTATTATCTTTTTCCTTAACTTTCCCAAATACCTAGCGAAGGTATTATATATGAAAATTCTGTCTATCTAATCTATCTATCCATCCATCTATCTACACAAAGAAGATGAAGAAAAGCTACAAATAAGAAATAATACTGCATTTAATCCATTAAAATTACATTGAAATATCTCAGACAAAATGGTATAAAGAACAATATAGGGAATAGTATATCCTATCACTTAGCTTAAAAAATAAAACTTTAGACTAAAAATTGAAAAGCCCTGTATATCCTTCTCTGGTGGTATTGTTATGCTTTCTCTTTAGAGGAAACCACTATCCTCAAGTTATTATTTCCCATTTTCAAAGGCTTTTTTGATAGTTTATTACAAACCCTATGTTCTCAAACAGTAGTGTCAACTCATCTATTTTATAGTTTATATAAATTATTACCCTGCATGCATTTTTATTAATTCTCTTATTCATAATTATACTTTGATATTTAGCTATACTGAAAATATTCATAAAATTTATGCACAATTAATGCTGAATAAAATTGTATTATATAAATATGATATATGTATTCAATCTTCAGTTGATGTATATTTAAGTATTCCAATTTGTTGGTACTCGACATAAAACTTCTGTGAATAAGCTTAAACACAGCTCTTGTAAGTACTGTTGAATTCATTCCATTATACTTGTGATAGCAGACTTTCTGCACCATACTATATGCATACCATCAACTTTAATTGTTTACCACTTACTTACTGGGTAACAACCTCTAAAACATTGTAGCATAAAGCAACAACACTCACAAAATGGTCGGTTGGCTGGGATGACTGGGAGAGGGAAGACAGCTAAGATGGCTTTAAGTGTTGAGGTGCCTGGCTCCTCTGGCTTGTGGGCTCATATATTCCAATCCAGGAGTCAATACATTACACATGGCAAATGAAATCTGATCCATGGCCTGATTTTATATGGCCCATGAGCTATGAATGTTTTTCATTGAAGGGTTGTTTAAAACAAAAACAAAACAAAACAAAAACAAAGTAGAAGAGTTTTTATGTGATCTTCAAAGTCTAAATTATTTGCTGGTGGCCCTTTACAGAAAACAAAACAGAACAAAACAAAACAAAGACTTTGCTGATCCACCATGGTCAGCTAGCTGGGGCTTCACATGGCAGCGTCCATGTTCTCAACAAGAGAGGGAGAGGGCAAGCCCCAGGCAACAATTTCCAATGTTTTGCTTGAGTTAAGGTTGCAAATGCCTCATAGGTGAAAGCACTTACTAGGCCATCCAATAGAGACCCAGAGAAATATGGTTAATTCAGTCATTATTACAACATTCTATCACTAGTGGGCATGGTCACCTGACTTTTCAAATTTCTTGTAATAATGCATTTCCTCATAAGTAGTAAAGAGAGCTTTCTATTGTTCCTTACTCTCTTCACTACTTGATATTTAGAGACTGAACAATTTTTACTTAACAAATATGTATAAAATTGTATCTCATTGAGATTTTCTTTTGCATTTCCCTGAATATGAGGTAGAGTATCTTACCATATGTTTATTCAGAATTTATATTATCTATTTTGTGAATCTTTGTTCGTATCTTTTAAAAAGCTTTATGTTGGTCTTTTGAAAATGTTAGCCTTTTTCTAATTGATTTGTAAGAAATTATATATATATAATTAATAAATATATAAATAATTAATATATATTTATTTATTAATTATGGGCCATATATGTCCCAAATAATTTATTTCTATGTTTTGTCTTTTGTGTTTAACAGTATATTTTATATAGATAAGTTTACAATTATTATGAAGGAAAATATATTTTTTAAGATCTTATTTCCCTTCCCAAGTTTATAAAAATAGATTCTTATAGTTACTTCTAATATTTTTAAAGTTTTTCTTTTCATGTTTAGATCTTAATTATAATAAGCATACATTTTTGTAAAGCCTTTTTATAAGACTCCCATTTTTTCCAAGGGAGGAAAAATTGACCAAATATTAATTGAAAATTCTGTTAATTTTACACTGATACAAACAGCAATTTTGTCAAATATGTCCTTTTTTGGTAAAACTGCATCTGCTTTAACTCTATTCTTTCTAACAGACTATGTTTGTTCTCCATTTCAATATATCCTATCATGTCGATTACAATAGGTTAAGAATATTTTTTTGTAAGACAAATCTTTGTATCTGTTTTGTTTTTATTTTTTCCCTAGAATTTGCCTGTCCATTTTGTTGATCTATGGTGATGTTTGGCACAAACACACACAAACAATTTTTTCAAATTTTAGGAAACTTTCACTGGGATTGTTATTAGAATTATAATGATTTATGGTTTAACTTAGACATGTACCTATTTAAGATATTGAATGTTTCTATGTGTGAGTATGATGCATGTTTATATAGAAACTCTTTAATGTCTTTTAACAAAGTTTTATAATTTTCAACATTTCAATGTCATACTTTGTAACTACAGGGATTTTATGGACTAGAATCTTGCTCAGTTTTAATAAATTATTCATGTGTATTTTAGAAGAATATGTACATAATATAATTTATGGATACAAAATTTCACATATATTTATTTGATCAAATGTTAAAATTGTACCATTTACATCATCACTATTTTTTCTTATTTTCTCTCTACTTCATTTAGGAATTGCTGAAAGAATATTTTTAAAAATACCAAAGTAAAAGCATGATTGTGAATATATTAATTTCTTCTTGAGTTGCATCACCTTCTTTCATGTTTCTTTACACACTTTGAAGATGCAATGCAAGGTGCATTGAAGTTTATTGATAATTATATATCATGAATTGAACTACATACCATTAAGAAAAAAAACTCCTTTTACTTAATGATAGCTGTTTTACCTTAGAATCTAATTTGTTCTTAATATAGCTATTTTAGATTGCATTGTGTTCATATTCATTTGGTATATATTTTTCTATCTTTTAATTTATCTTACATTCTCGGAATATCTCATATATGTCATGTGATGGGTTTTTTAAAATACAATATTAAATGCTCTGTCTTTACTGGTAAATTTAATACAGTTACATTTATTGTGTTTACTGGCAAGTTAGGATTCTTTTCCGCCATCTTGTGTAGTACTTATTTGTTCTTCTTCTCCTTTCATATATTTGTATTTTCAGAATCTATTTTTGAGATAATTTTACAAAATGAAAAAAAATTTCTTCAATATTCTCTTTTGTTTAAGTGTTGAAGAAAAGCTCCTACTGTTTCACTTCAAAATAATCTATAACCTGGTTTATCATTCTGTTCTATTCAAAATATAAAGCCAAAATTTTAAAATATGGTTGTTTTCTACTCAGGACTGGAAAAAAAATTGTAATAGCTTAACCTGGGACTAAACTCAGCTCCTCAGTTTTTCATCTATCAATTTTTTTTTCTTTTTTCATGCTGAAAACTTCTGATATTTTATTATCTACTACCCCATCGCCTGAGAAAAATACCAATATACACCAATCTCCCTCTGATAATGGTAATGTGGGGCTACAAGGCTTGATATGGTTGGGTTATTCAAGTTCTTAGCCCTCTAAACTAAAGTATGTGGTGGGGGAAAGGGGAAAGGAGGGTGGACTGTGATGAATGGCAACTGTGGGAAAAGGAGTAGAAGATGGAGGAGTAGGCGATATTGAAGAAAGAGCCAATCAGTATGATGATGGATTTCACTTGAGGGTGCCTTGGCTCTTGCTCTTTCCCATAAAGACTTCCTAAATCTGCTCTGCCTTTTCTACAATACCTTTTGTGTTCTCTCCTTTCTTTCTTTGGATTGATCAAGTCTTTCATTCTACTTTTTTTTCTATTAGAAAAGTATTATGACATATTTTTTATTTATTCATGGATGTCCATTAAATTTTAACACTCTTAGTTAATTGAATAGTATAAACTTAACTCAATTAACTAAATTCTTCTCCCAAACACTAGTATAATAGCTTATTTGAATATGCAACTATTGGTTGATAACAAGTTATATTCTATCAAAATTTTGATTATAATGATATTATACCTTGTGCTTATTTTATTATTATAGAGGTGTTTGCTTTTGTATTCCTTAAGAGGTATCCCCTCCCTCTTTGAACAATTTTAACAAGATCTCTTTTTTGGTGCTTTGCTGTTTTATAATGATGTTCCTAAGTATGAACATTGTATCATTTTCTATGGTCTATTTGTGGATTTACAGGTATATCCCAATCTCATAATTCATGTACTATGTCAGTTTCAGAAAAATCATCAGCCCAAATGCTTTGCATTCTGCCTAACACCATGTTTGGTCTGTTATTTTCTTCTGGAACTCCAACTAAACACATATTTGTGCCATTCTACCCTTAACTTATCATTGTCTCTTAATTTATCATTTCCAACTTCTTGTCTTTTTTTTTTGTGCTGAATCCATGTGGCATTCTGTGCAGTGCACATATATGTCTTCAAGTTGATTAGTTCTCTTTTTGGTTGTATAAATTATCTACATTGTATGCAAATTAACTTGTTATCTATCTTTTATGTAAAATTGATATACATTTTAATTGCACTATTAGTAAATTCTAGAAGTTCTATTTTCTTTTTAAGTATGAGTTTTTGGACAATGTTACATTGTCTTCTCAACTATTTGGTTAACCTTTTGCTCTTTTGAACAAACTATTTTGCCTAATTTATCTTAAAATTCAAATAGCTGAAAAATATTGGGATCTGATGTTTATTGTCTCTGTTGACTCTTCCACTTTGAGCTTTCCTTCTTATGTTTGAAATTCTGACTGTGCAATGAAGTAAACTGTTTTAATGTATGTGAAATCTGAGAGGCCCATGTTGAAGATGCTTCTTCATAGAGGATTTTTGTTTTTTTCTGCTATATACCCTAGGTTCCCCACTCACTCTCAGTCAGTAAAACTAAACTCATTATCAGCTTACAGATACCCAACATGCTGGGAGTTCAAAGTCTAAACACTTAACAAGATCGAGTTCAAAGTCTAAATACTTAAAAACTCTCGAGTTTCAATAGATGGGAGAAACTGGATTCTCATCCAGAAGCCAGGCATCCTAACTAGGTTTCCTTCTAGTTCCCCTTTCTCTTTGTGTGGATCTTTTCTAGTCCTTACTTTTCCAGAGTGTGTGACCCTTCAAAAATGTAAATGAATGTGAGGCCTCAGATCGACTTTTCTACTTTATTCTGGCTTAAAAAGACAGGCTCTTTTAAAATCAAGCCTGTTTATTTAGAAAAATTGGAAAAGATCTGTAAGTCAACTAATGCCTTATACATACATTATATCTCATGAGTTTATATGTGCATATATATGCATTTCTTTTGTCTTATATTTCATACATATGAATATTTATTTTACATTTCATAATTCTGTGTATGTGTATGTTCAGAACAGAAAATGCCTCACATTGCTACAAACAACTTTCATTTACTCTTCAAAGAAATTTTTATTAAAGTTATGTACTATTGAAGAGGGACAGCTGGGTTCTTGTCTCACGGAGTCAAAGAATGAATCTCGCAAACAAAGGAGAGTGAGTAAAGAGATAGAAGTTTATTAAGTGAAGATACCGAAAAAGATCTCAAGAGTGAGAAAGGTCCGGGATAGGGCTGCCAAGGACAGCCTTTAGGGTTGGTCTTTTATAGAAAGCTAACCAGGGAACTTAAATCCTTTTAACTTGTATTTATATCACCATTGAGCAAGGACTAGTGGTAACACCTTCAATAGCTTACTTCTTTTGTAAGGTCTGGTTATTCTTTGTTGATCACAGGTGATTATCATAAAAAAAGACACCCACCCCACACAACCCACCCCACACACCTAAGGCAGGGTGGTTCTTCACCCCACATGCCTAGAGTAGGGTATTCCAATTTGTCCCCTTATCTCTGGTTTCCCCATACCTCCACGTTTTTGGTATTTCTGTGAGCTTGATCACATAGCCCCTTATCTATCACTCCCTACCTAGCCCCACCTATCCCTTACTCACCACATTAAAATTAACAAAGGCAGAACTTGGGGCACCTGGGTGGCACAGTTGGTTGAACCTTGGACTGTTGGCTTTGGCTCAGGTCTGATCTCAGCATCCTGAGATAGAGTCCCACATTGGGCTCCTTGCTCAGCGGGGAGCCTGCTTCTCCTTCTCCTGTCTCTCTCTCTCTGGCAAATAAATAAAATCTTCTTAAAAATAATAAAATAAAAAATAAAATGTGTTCTAGTGCTATTTCAATATAAACTGATTTAGCCCATGCTCCAAACCTTTGCCCCAATGGCCAAAATGTATTTTTAACATTTTTCTCCTTGGATATATTGATTCCCAGGTACTTGCTTAGTGATACGACTTTATAATAATTTGGTCCCCAAACCAGACAAATTTCAAAATTCTCTGAGATTAATTAACCTCTTATTCCCCAACTGATGCACCATCAGCATATGAACATGGCTTAAAGCAATTTATATGCATGCTAAGTATTGCAGAGATTGAGGCAATTATCCCAGTTAGTTATCTACATTGATTAATTTCACCTTCAAGTTGCTCTCTTCTTCAAATCATTTGATGAACATACGCAGGTAAAGGATCCAGTTAAAATTGCAATTCCTTCCATTCACCACGTATTACTTTTCTTCCTTCAGAGAAAGAGAACTCATCTGAAAGATTATGATTGGAACTGAGTAAAAGCCTGTCATTCAAGTAGGATAGTGATTCTCAGCTTTAGCGTGCCTTAGAATCATCTGGAGCACTTGTTCTTATTAAAAGAGAGATAGCTGGACCTCATTCCCAAGATTCCTGATTCAGTAGGACTAGGGTGGGATCTGAGAATTTGTGTTCCTAACAGGTTCCCAGGTGATGATGGTGATGATACTGCTCTAGGGACCACACTTTAAGAACCATTGACCTAAGCTGCTTTTAGAGAATTGGTCACGTAGCAACATTGAAAAGAAACAAGAATATTTACAAATACTCCTATCTTCAGCCTTACCATTTTTTAGAATGTTGAATCAGCTCTATTAAATAGCTTATCCATTAAAAATATTATTATAAAATAAAAGAGTCCAAGAAACTACAAGACAGTTTTCATGAATCAGTTAGGTATATACATAGATCATCAAGTCAACATTTTCAGTTCTCCTTGACAGAAGTAATTGACATCATGGTCTGCTTAAGAGGAAAGCTGACTTTTAGAAACTTCTAGTAATGACAAATTTATGTTTGTGGAAAGAGGCTGAGGACAGAGGAAAGGGCACATACTGTCATAATGAGACATTCATGTGGTATCAAAAAATAGTCTGGAAGTCATTAATTTTGGGACTTCTCAGATTTCTTCCATTTGGGGGTCACCACATAAAGTAGTGGACTGTCCAGTTCAATTGAATTTAAAATTAACAAGTTTTTTTTGTTTGTTTGTTTTTAAAGTAGGTTCCACACCCAGTGTAGAGCCCAATGCAGGGCCTCAACTAATGACCCTCAGATCAAGACCTGAGCTGAGATCAAGAGTCAGATCCTTAACCAAATGAGCCATCTAGGTTCCCCAAGACAACAATTTTTTAAAGATGTTATTTACTATTTATTTTTTTTTAAGAGACAAAAGCAGGGGGAGGGGGAGGGACAAGCAGACTCCAAACTCAGTGTGGAGCCTGACTTGGGGCTTGATCACATGACCCTAAGATCATGACCTATGCCGAAATCAAGAGTCAGACACAACCAACTGAGCCACTCAGGCACCCCCCAGAACAAGTATTTTTAAGAGGTTGTTTGTTTGTTTGTTTTAACCGTGAACATGTCCCAAATATTACATGGTGCATACCTTACTAGAAATAATTTGTTATTCATGAGATCCTCAAATTTAATTGGGTATTTTTATTTGCTAAGTGTGGCAATCATATTCTCATGGGCTTGCTCAAATCAAAGATTGGCAAAGCATATGGATATATACAGTTATGAGTAAAGTGTTTTTCAGGAAAATAGAACTTGTTTGAGTATTAACACCTTCACATTTGTTGGAGAGGCTGAGGAAGAGATGGTCCAAAAGGAGGAAAGTTACTAATCAACCTCTGGAAATATTAATAGGGTTGAAACAGTCAGAACTAGCAAGGAAATCTTGGAAGCCAGGCACGTGCAGCTGCATGAAGGATAAGGACTGTGAAAGAAAACTAGTAATGAAGCTTAGGGAAAGCTCTTGCCTCTCTGCTTCAGAAGGTGAACCTATGAGAACCAAGGATATTATGGCCAATTGATTAATGGAGATACAGGATAAAGATCAAGAGGTCAAGGGCAAAGTTTGAATTAGAGATATAGATTTAAGAATCCTCCACTATACCACAGTGCTCCCATGCCTGGTCTTAACCAGCACTGTTACTAGTTTTTGAATTATAAACCTGTTAGTAAGAAGATGGACTTAATTGAATCCTCATAGCTGTGACAGGGTTGGTCTTTTCAAGACACTGAAGTTTTTCCACCATACTTTGTAGCAAATAGGTTTGATTCAAAGTCATATAGGGAAAACAAAGAGCAAAGAGTCAACCACTTTGTTTAAAAAAAGAGGGAGGGGGCATCTGGGTGGCTCAGTTGGTTAAGCAGCAGACTTGGTTTCCACTCAGGTCTGCTTTACACTCAAGTCATTTTCTCAGGGTCATGAGATGTAGCCCGGCATCAGGCTCCGAGCGCAGCAGGGAGTCTGCTTTAGGGTTTGCTCTCTCCATCTGCCCCTCCTCTACTTGCTTGCTCTCTCTAAAATAAATAAGTAAATCTTTTTAAAAAAAAGGGGGAGGATGGAGGGAGGACATTTAATTTTGGGGTGTTTGTGTACCTTTTTAATCCATACTTTCTTATGAAAACAAGATTGAAGGAGTTGAGGTGAAGACATTCAACTTTTTCATTGCCAGGTATTTATTGTTGATGAAAGCAACCCTAAGCCCTCCATTTTTGGCATAAGGTCAGATTTTATAAAATCATAGAATTGTATTTTGGTTGGGGCTCCTGGGTGTTGCAGTCAGTTAAGCATCGGACTCTTGTTTTAAGCTCAGGCTATGATCTCAGGGTTGTGAGATCAAGACCCATGTCAGGCTCCATGCTCAGCACAGAGTCTGCTTCAGGATTCATTCTTTCCTTCTGCCCCTCATGCTGTCTCCCCCTCTTTCTCTCTCAAATCAATCAATCAATCAATCTTAAAAATAAAAAAGAATTTTGCTTTAGTTAAATTAATTAATATGTAGGTAAATATAGATATAGACATCTACCCACAGGGCATCTTTAGGCCACATACAGATATAGAGATAGAATTAAGTCAATAGAAGTTACAGAGCCTCTGTACAACCAGAGACAAGGTTAGCACATTCGTAGAAAAGTGACTGGAATTTTCAAACTTATAAAACCACAATTTTTACCCACAGATGTGCAGGTAGTCAATATAAGTTTCCCTTCTCTCTGGAAGATAAGAGGCTGAAGGATAATCCAGGGTTAAACAATAAACCCCTCCCACCTGACCCCAGCCTCCTGAGACAGCAGAGCAGTCAGGGTTCTGAAGAATGGCAAGGCCTGAGATGTGAAAATCTTGGGAAGTTTGGTTGTGACACTTTGGTGAGGCCAATGATGCCAAACACTGCCTTCCAGGGGATGGTCAAAAATTAAGAATTTGTTACTCATAACAGAACTTCAGTTAGCTGATTAAATTATCCATTCCTGAGAAATGAAGCCATGAACATAGGATAATCTCTGGTTTACCTTACCAATAACATTTGGACTAGGTAATGATCAGCAGAGAGAAGAAAATTTAAAAACTTAGCAAAATTGTTAAGTCAATATAATTTTATTAATTGTTTTAAATATAATCTCTTTGAAACTAAAATTAATGAACTTCTTCCCAGAAAATTAATAACATGTTGAATTTATATTTAAATTTGGAACACTTTGTGTTGCTAGCATTTTCCTCTTGGAGAACATTTATGCTGGTATTCATTGCAAAACCTCTAATGGGTTAATTGGATAAGGCAGCAGTATAAGACAGAACAGAGTGAATTTTCCAAGTAGCTTTGGACTTCATTAGATATAATGATTATTTTTATATTCTAGCAGCTAAAGATAAAATTCTCTTTGTTTATAATATGAAAATATATGAAGACACAGTATCAGGTTTTGAAGGAGTTGCTTCAGGAAAGTAGAACTGCCCTGTTGAAGTTCACCTCTACTTGGAAAGGGCTTCCAGCCCTCAGATGCAGTAGACAATACAGCAAAGACATACAGACTAAGAACAGAACTGGAAGGGACTTTAGGAAGGAACACTATGTCCCACTCCTTAAGCTGCACCAGTTTTCATTCCCACCAATGGTATAGCAGGGTTGAGTTGTTCATTTTAGACATTCTGACTGGTGAGGTGGTATCTCATTGTGGTTTTGATTTGTATTTCCTTGAGGCCGAGTGGTGTTGAGCATTTTTCCATGCGTCTATTGGCCATTTGTATGTCTTCTTTGGGGAAACGTCTATTCATATCTTCTGCCCATTTCTTGACTGGATTTTTGGTTTTAGGGTGTTGAGTTTGGTGAGTTCTTTATAGATTTTAGATACTAGCCCTTTATCTGATAAGACATTTGCAAATATCTTCACCTATTCCATAGGTTGCCTTTTAGTTTCATTGACTGTTTCCTTTGCTGTGCAAAAGGAATTCTTTTCTTGATGAAGTCCCAATAGTTCATTTTTGCTTTTGTTTCTCTTGCCCTCAGAGGCGTGTTTAGCAAGAAGTTGCTGCGGTAGAGGTCAAAGAGGTTGCTGCCTGTGTTCTCCTCTAAGATTTTGATGGGTTCCCATTTCATATTTAGGTCTTTCATCCATTTTGACTTTATTTTTGTGTATCATGTAAGAAAGTGGTCTAGTTTCATTCTTCTGCATGTGGCTGTCCAATTTTCCCAACACCATTTGTTGAAGAGATTGTCTTTTTTCCATTAGATATTCTTTCCTGCTTGTGTACCCTTTTAACGAAGCAAAGAAGATTTCAGCCTCAAGGGATGATACATTGTGGGGAAGTGATTAGGAAATATGTGGAGGAAGTAACAGAAGGTAAAAGTTATAAAGGTAAGACCTGTTAATGCAAACTCATCTTGGTAACTTTCTGTCTTCAAAGATAAGAATTGTTCTTTTCTCCATGGCAGGGAGGTGAAGGGGTACCTTCCTCAAAGGGAAATGTATGCCCTGCTTTTAGGCAGATAAGGGTAGGGCAGAAAACTCTTCCTGCATCTATTGATTCTCAATTGTCTTCATCTCAAAATAGTTCTTATGCCAAAGAGGCATATTTTGGGGTGGCATATTCTGGACCCCTTCAACAAAAAGAATTTGCTGACACCAGCTTTAAAATATGAAAGCCTTTAATTAAGGGAATACAGGATAATATTCTTAAGTCTCTAGAGTCAAAATAACTTTTCTCATCTCAGCACATAACTTAATTTCTTAGTATCCTCTTAAATCATCTTTGACTACTTTCAAGTTTAGCAATGCTCTTTTTAATATTCTTATTATATGATTTCATCTAGCATATGCCACTATGATATTTCTATTGGTATATTTTTAAATAATTAGAATATTCCATTTCCAGTTAGAGATTATCTTAGCCCTTCCTGCAAACCTGATTCTGAGCGGACCAAAGAAAAACAGAACAAAATCCACAATATATATGTTAAGATTATAATGGGAGTGCAAGCATAGGGAAACAAGAAAGAGTGCAAAAAAGAAATGACACAGCAGTGAGGAAAAATAAATAAAAGAAGGGGCATCGCCAACCTGGTCATGACGTTGTAATAAGAGTGCTTGACTGCTCTATCTCAAAAACTAGCTTCAGAGAAGATTACCAACTACTGCAATTCTATGCCATCTTAGAGTGGGGGCAGGAAAGAAGGAAACAAGAAGACCACCTTTCATTGGTCCCAGTTCAACCACAGGCTGCCAACCCTCATGCATGGCATTCACCGTGAAAGTTAGATCTCAAGACAGCAGCAGGGCCTCCGTGGCACAAGCAATACATTGTATGTTTAAGGCAAATGAATAAAAACATGGACAAATCACTTAGACATAATGCTAATATTACTTTCCTAAAGTCAGAATAATTAACTGTAACTCTTACAGTTAAAAATATCTCAGAATACAGAGTAGTGAGGGAAAGCTTCAAAATTGCTCCTTTCTGCTTTTTCTTAGAATGTACTGTCACAGGGGTGCCATGGTGGAGTTCAGTCAGTTAAGCATCGGACTTCAGGTCATGATCTCAGGGTCCTAGGATTGAGCTGCATGTCTGGCTCCCCACTGAGTGGGGAGTCCACTTCTCCTTCTTCATCTATCCCTCCCCCGCTCCTTCCGCCTCCCCCCACTCATTCACCCACACACACTCTCTCTCTCTCTCAAATAAATAAATAACATCTGGGACACCCGGGTGACTCAGTCAGTTAAGCGTCTGCCTTCAGCTCAGTTCATGATCCCAGGGTCCTGGGATCAAGTCCCGCATCTGGCTCCTTGCTCAGCAGAGAGCCTGCTTCTCCCTCTGCCTGCTGCTCCCCCTGCTTGTGCTTGCTTTCTCTCTCTCTCTCCATGTCAAATAAATAAAATCTTTAAATATAGATAGATAGATAGATAGATAGATAGATAGATAGATAGATATACTGTCCATATTACCTTGAAGCCAAGATTTGCATGTAGATCGAAATATGTTTCTCGTAAGTAATATGAGAGCCCAGAGTCAGACAGAAAGAAGCCAAGTCAAATTGTCTCTCATCTTCAAATGAGTTTTCAGATACCTGTGTGGGTTAAATTGCATTGCTATTTCATTTTAATCATTTTGGGAGGACTAATTTTTTAATTAAAATTTTTATATTTTAATTCTAGTTTAGGATTTTTTAAAAATTAAACCATTAGATATTGTAGAACTCTAATCTATATATAAGTAAACAAATGTTATATGAGAGATTTGCACTCTTTGCAAAGGAACTTTTATCCCATAAATTTTAATAGGGACATAGATTTTATCAAACACCAAAACCCAAGAATGCTGCCTTTTAGTCCATTTCTATTGAAAGCTGAATTTCATGGAGCACCATGAACACCATTTTTCTGGTAGTAGACAGATAAATGAATAACTAACTACCTACCTATTTAAGTATTAAAATATAAAGTTATTACCATGAAAAACTGACAATTTATGATTAGAAAAAAAAGCTGATTTAAAAGTTGCTGATGTGATATGAAATTACAAAAATTATTTTCATTTCATAAGTTGCTTATCATTGTAGAACTAATAAGCATATTGCATAGAATTCCTACATATCATTTCTGTAATCCTAGATTTAGTTCTTAAAACGACAATGCTAAACTCTGGTTTTATGCTCTTAATTTTTTAAAATTACTATTGATGGCACGGTAAAATTGTCTACTCTCAACTACATACAAGCAGAAAAATATAACATATTTAAATTTTATATTAAAAATTTGAAAATTTTTGGGGCTCAATCGGCAGAGCATGCAACTTTTGATCACAAGTTCATGTGTTCAAGCCCCACGTTGAGCATGGAGCCTACTGAAAAGAAGATTAAAAATGTTTAACTTTAGGGGTGTCTGGGTGGCACAGTGGTTAAGCATCTGCCTTCGGGTCAGGGCGTGATCCTGGCGTTGTGGGATCGAGCCCCACATCAGGCTCCTCTGCTATGAGCCTGCTTCTTCCTCTCCCACTCCCCCTGCTTGTGTTCCCTCTTTCGCTAGCTGTCTCTATCTCTGTCAAATAAATAAATAAAATCTTTAAAAAAAAATTTTAACTTTAAGGATTTAATTTTTTATAACCTAAAACCATCTATAATTGGAAGGTTACTGATAAATTGTTTTGTAGAAATGATTTTTATATGCAACACTGAAAATGCATTCTACTAAATGTTTTGTAGTCTATAACCATTCAGAAACAAATTTGGGATAGCTTACAGATGTTAATAATTCATCTTATGGAGACATAAACAGATCAAATTAAGTAGTATTCTACTGACTTGATGTTTCCATCAAAAATGTTTTATGTTATAGGCAAAAAAAATATGATGATGATATCAAATAAAGACAGATATTATATTGACTTTACTAGGAAAATAAAGGCTAGGAAAATTCCCTTGTATTTTGACTTCATGAGAGATGATATTCTTCATGAGAATATAATATTATGTCAAAAAATCAACTTTTTCTCTTTAAAAATCAACAAAAGATCTTTAAAACTTTGACAGATTTACTTATTACAACTTGATCTTTACGGTTGCTGAAATTATTAACTAACAGATAACACCTCTTTTGTCACCCTTTCTTGACAAAGTTTCCTCTATGACAAGGTCATAGAGGACTCAGTTACATTTCTATCGCCCACATACCTAGACAAAAAATTATTTTTCAAAATGGATGTTTCTCAACATCACATAGTAAATACTCAATAATTATTAGTTTCTATGAATAATTTAGTTATGCATACTCTTGCTCATTGGATGAGGAAACTGTTTATCTTAAATGGTAAATGACCATAGCTTGAGCCTAACAGCTTTAGAATTTCTGAGCCATCTGCAAAACTACTGTTGTGATCTTTAACAAATATATTTGGGTTGTTTCTGTGTCCAGGCACTATGCTAGGCCAGGTGATATGATGATGATGAAGTGCACATAGTTTTAGTTCCTTGGGGCTTCTGCTTATCATTTTTATATACTTTATGAAAGAAACAAACAAGAATTAAGTTAAAGAATGATGTGGGTGTGCCTCCTTTGGGAAGGTGACTAGAAAACGCCATTGAAGATAGAGGTAATATTGAACGGGAGAATTACAAATTGGGAATGGGATACATACAGGAACCAAGGAGGAAAGAACAGTGCAGAAAAGTGGGGTAGACTTAGGTGGTGTGAAGAATTTAACTGTGATACAGTTTAGATGAGGAATCCATAGCACTGGATGACATTGGAGAAGTAGACATGACATTGTATTTTATTTCAAGGAGAAGAAGGGAACATTGGCAGTTTTGTAAGCATGAAAGATACATGATACTATTTATATTTTTAAAGAGTCACTTGAGTTGCTGTTGATATTGAAGAGTTGCAGTAGAATTAGGGAAGCATTTTATAAGGCTGTTATAATAGAATGAGGAGTGGCAGAGGGTTTGACCAGGATGGTAGAGAAGTTTATGAGACGTAACCAATAACAGCAACCAGGATGGTAATAGTAATGATAATTTATAGCAGTTGAGGATATTTGGAAGAATAATTCTAATGTTACATATGAAACCTAAGTTACACAAAGAAACAAGTGATACCATTTGATACCTAAATCATCAAGAAAATAGTGTGAGGATAATGGCCTAACAGTGCCAATGAAATTGAATGACTGTGGCAGTAAGTTTCTTGAGCAAATGTTGTGGTCAGAAAGCAAACTTCCAAAGGTGGCCCAAAATGTGGAGATGACAAATCTAAATGGTGGCCATGTCAGTAGATAACTGAGTTAACCGGGAGGGAAAGAAGATGGATAGACCGTGACCAGAGTGTTAGGTAGTTAATCCCTGTGAAGGTTTAATGCACGATGATTAGTGACAGGTGGTAAGAGGAAGGAGGACAAAATCTTCAGTGAATTAGGTGAAGTTACCATGAAGTTAAAAGTATAGGGTTATTGGATTTTTAAATCGAATCATTCAGCTTTAAAAGCAGTCTGGAAGTTGAGGTCGTAAACAAAATTGCAATTGCCCATTGAAGAACTGTGAAACAAAGCAATCTCCCGATCTCTAATGTGGAGATCATTATATTTGATTTGAGATTATGTAAATGCAAGCATAATTACCTCAACCTTAGCCTGATGAAGCCTTTTGAAAGGCTTAGAAAGAAAACGCTGAGCATAAACAAAGTATTACCATTATAAAAATCTCCAAATCTCTAACTGGAATACAATTTATGTTTCTGGTTTTGTTTTTATGAGCCACTGTAGCACAATACACAATTTCACTTAAATAGATAGAAAACACTAATATGATTTTGGAGTTGGTCACTATACTTTATTGATCTATGTCAAAAATCAGTGTTTTCCTTAACAGAACAATGGAATTATTGCACAAAGGAAAAGATTGCTTCAGCTTGGATTCCCTACCAAGTCAGGTAATTAAAACTTACAAACAAATTGCTAAGTGTTTTTCATGGGACATAAATACTGACATAGAAGATAACACATCTTTGAACAGCTATCATATAACAAGACTTGAGCCAAAAGAGGAGATGTCATCTGGTGTCTCCAATTTGATATATAAGTAACCTGTGATTTCATTTATCACAGAAAAATCCATACATGTAGGACTTTTAGAAAGTTCAAACTATGGGTGATCATAAAGCTAGTGTCACCTGTGACTCAGAGACACTTCCGCTCTAAGAGCCTCCTGATTCAGAACCTTTCCTATTTTTCTTCACTCTGTTTTTCCTTCTCACATTTTCCACAAACCATCATCTGTTTAAAGGACATAAAGCAGAATGAAGACATCTTAGAGTACACACTCCAAAACAAATGAGTGACCAAAATTCATTCTACTTTACATTTTGGTCAGTTCTTTGGGTTCTTTCCTAAATATTGGCGAGTGTTATGTAACATTACATAACAATACACATAATTAAAACTATGGTTTCATTGCTTACTATCCATTCTTGAACTACTAATTTGAAAGACCGTAGTTATTTTTTATATGAGAGGAAAACACTGAGAGAGAATACTTGGAGATCCAGGAAGGTGATTTTGAAAATATAGTGTTATTTCCATAGGTTTATATTCCCACTGGAGAAATCCGGTCATTTCTTAACATTGTGGAATCCTTTACCTTCCAATTTTTTCCTTTTCTTCCATGGGGAGGTTGGTGAGTTTCCATGTAGCAAAAGATGATCTTTCTCATTCTTTATTTTTTGAATTACAGTGATGAAACTTAACTTAAGCATGCACTGTGAAAATGTATAATGAAAATTGGAAGAGTTTAGTTGAAACTTTGATTAAAATAGGGTTGATATCATATAACTATAGCTAGAGTAGAAGCCATTTATCTGTTAACACTGTTGCTTTAATTCATAATTATAAGTATGAGAGAGAGCTGTCTAACACATGTGCGTCTGTCAATCTTAATGCTTTACGATTGCTATAAATAGTAATTAAGGGAAGAATTGCTAGTTTCTTTTGTGTTTAGTAGATAGTTCATAAAAATAAAATGGTATGGAATGACAGAATCTAGATCAGAATGCCATAGTAGTTAAGAGTTCAAGTTCTGGATCACTTAAAATTGGACTTAAATTCTATCTTTCTCATTTATAGGTATATAATTTTGAGAAATTCAATTAGTTCCTTTCAGCCTCGGATTCTTCATTTGTAAAATACTATCATTGGAAATAGATTTGTGAGAATTAAATAAGTCTCAGGTACAAAACACTTAGCTTGCAGGTAGTAGTAAACCTCAAAAATTATAGATACATAAATAGTGTGTGTATTCATATGTGTATTTATACATATATTCGTAAATGCAGTCACATAACTAGATGGATATCAAAAATTGGTTTTGTTCATAGAATTTGTATCACCAAATAAAATTATTCTACTAAATGACTTATTTCATTTAAAAGACATAAAAATTTCAAATCAAAAGAGGCATTATTTAAATATGTTTATGCAGGAAAATCATTATCTACATTAGATTCTATGTTAATTTTCAGAAAATCAGTTAAAATTAAGTTGGCAAAAGAAATTTAATTTACCAGGTAAATAAATTGTGAATCTAATCATTTACTTTTTTTGTGTCTGCTTTGCTGTATGTTTTTCATATTATACATTTATATATCCCTGGGTCACTACAAAATGTAGAAGTGCATGCTAAACCACATTCAATTACTCTCAGTATGGTTTTAAAATATGCTGTAATATTGCCTTAATCAGACTATCTCAATAACCATAGCAGCTCACTGTACAGCTTTTAGATAAAAAGGAATTTTACTCAATTGCCTCAAAGTTTAGTTGATTTGAGAACTGTGCATATTTAGGTCACTGATAATTTTCTAGAAATGATGTCTGTAAATTTGCAAGTTCACAGGCTCACCATGCCTGTAATTTACTTATGGTTGAGATCTCTAAATCTAATTTAAATAAGTAGCTGCTTTCCTCAATGAGCAATTTTATAAAGAAGCAACTATTATATTAATGCCCATCTGTGTAAGAATTATTTAAATCACTATGAAGTTTTTAAGAACTTTTCTTAGAGAACAGATATAGCAAACCTTAAATAGCAAACTGAATAAACAAATCCTTCTAAGACTTGCATTTCACACAATAACATTTGACATGCACATGATATACTTTATTATCTGAAAGATAAATTATTTCACTCTATAATATGTGTTGAGAATAATTTCTAAATAAAAATTATTTCCACATTCTATACTTTTCTTCTGTGTGCACATTAGTGGTCTCTAACTCTGGTGAGGAGATATCCTCCCTGATTAATTATCAGCAAAGTATAAATTAAAACAAGAATATGTCACCAAAGTTTGAGAATACTGAGTGTTCTTTTTTTTTTAAAGACTTATTTATTTATTCAAGAGAGAGAGAGAGAGAGTGCTGTCCACATGCAAGTGGGAGGGAGGGACAGAAGGGGCAAAGGGAGAGGGAGAGAGAAAATCTTAAGCAGGCTCCATACCCAGCACGAAGCCCAATATGGGCTGGATCTCACGACCCTGAGATCACTACCCTGAGATCACAACCTGAACCAAAACCGAGAATTGGACACTTCAACTATGCCACTGAGGCCCCCCGAGAATGCTAAGTGTTCCTAAGGATATACTGATACAGGAACTTTTGTACTTTCCTCTTATTATTTTTCTGATATCCTTTGCGTGGGCAGAATTCTTAGGTTTCTAAGCACTAGAATTCCAGCATTTGATACCAGAAGACAAAAGCAGTCCTAAAAAACTTAAACTTACAATATCGAGAAAGAAAAGTACTGTGAGAATTATTTTAACAAACAATATGGGGAACGTAATGCCCCTTCTTTATTGCACTGTGTGCAGACTCTCTTACATGTATTAATTATTATCAGGCAAAATAGTAATCTCTTATTTTTCAGATTTAATGTTCTCTCTAAATTCATAGTGGGCATTATCTGTTCACTATCCAGGTAAGAATATTTTCCATGCACACTTTTATGGCTCCAAATCATGCAACATTTTCTAGACATCCACTGAACAAAGACTATTATTCCCAGTGTCATTAAAATACTTTGTATATGTTTTTATACCTTAATTTCTAGAAAGGCCACCAGCCCATGAAAATATAGCTCAGTCTTAATCTGGTATAATGTGGAGACTTCTTTTGGGGGGTTGGATTTGAAAACTAAGCGTAAGATCCAATTTTTCACAAATGCACATGGTAAGTTCTTGCTAATTAGGCAACATATTTCTCTTGCTGATTAAATGAAATCCATCAAGCAATTGTGTAAAATCATTGTTTTAAAGTCACTATCCCAGTGACCTTATCATTAATTTACCTTATTACTCTGACTTGTCCTAGAATGTTTCCTAGGATCATGGTGTGTCCAGCAGAGCCAGAAATCCCATGTGATGGGACCATTGTGGTTCTTCATGTCATGGTTGTGTGGCTCTTTCCCATAAGGAAAGTCAGGAAATAACTCATGGCTGAGGTACCATAATTCATAATCTAAGAGTTAGATAAACTGCCTAGAAACCAGGGATAAATTTAGGTTCTACAAATAAAAAATAAACTTTTTCAGATTATCATAATTTCCATATAATGCATAACTCATTATATCCTGCAAAAGTTGAGTTTTTAGTACAGCTTAGGTTTTATTAGAAACCTGGTTTTCCAGAAACACAGAAAAATCTGGGTATAGTAAAATAATCCAGGGACAGGGACTGTTAAAGGGAAGGCATTTTTAACTGACTAATGTAAAGTAGGAAATTACCACTTTGTGCAAAGTAGAACTAGTTACTACTGATAATTTTAAAGAAGATGTTTCAACTTCAGCTGTCCCATTGCCACGCATACATGCCATCTGTACTGGGGATTTCCCCCCCAGTACAATTTGGTAATAAGAGCAAACCTAAAACTTAAAGGCATTTAATTTCTATCTGGGTGTTGATAACACAGAGAAATAATGAATTAACATCCTATCTTTGTGCTCTTTTAGGCAATAGTACAGTAACCACAACTAGACAATCTCTATTGATTTCAGTGGGAACATTCTTACTATTAGGAATTCTGAACCAGTAGTCCAGAACAGAAATTTCAGCTCAAACAGTGCAGCAAATAGCATTTTTCAAGACACTTGCTTACTGGCCTGTTGATGGTGGTCATTAGGTTGTTTTCTTCCATGGAGGAGAGAGAATTAGCAATCTTGCTCAATCCCGCATTATTTCAAGTAAGGAGACTTTTATGATGAGAAAGTCAGTTTTGTGCTGCGACTAGTGAATGAGGTAAATAAGACTTACACTTAGTATATGGGGAGAAGTGAGAGGGAAGACAAAAACAAAAGAAAGTATAGTCTCCTGTTGACAAACAGGCAAGAATGCTGTCCTATTGGGAACTTTGCTAACCACACAATATGGGACAGAACTCACTCAGAGAATGTTCGAATCATGGAAGAATGAATTTGTAGCATAGAGCTTAATTTTCCTGGCCATCAGGAAGATGTGAAATTAGAAGGTCTACAAGCTACTACCAAGGTCTTTTTTTCATTCATCACCACCAGACTAGAATTCAAGTGAGAGGTGGGTTGCTGATTCAATTTCTAAAAAGAAAAAGAGAAATTAGTATTATGAAGTTGTTTAATGTTAATGGGTACAGCTGTCATTTTCCACACAGATCATCAAGTCAGTACATCTCCGGGGCGCCTGGGTGGTGCAGTCACTTAAGTGTCTGACTTCTGGTTTTGGCTCATTTCGCGATCTCACAACCACGAGGTGGAGCCCCGCTTCGGTTCCGCGTTCAGCATAGAGTCTGCTTGTGACTCTCTCTCTCTTTCCCTTGCCCTCTGCGCCTCCCCACCACGTGCACACTCTCTCTCTCTCTGATAAATAATCTTAAAAAAAAAAGATAGTACATCTTGGCACTTAGCAACCCATCTATACAGCAAACCACGACTAGGCTTTTCCAGTGACGTTCTAGTGATGTTTCCAGCTGCAGGTCTTTATTGTGAACCCGATTATCCGATGTGTACCTTGAGGTTCAAAGGAGTAGGGAAAAGACAGCACAAAATCACACAGTGGCAGTACTTTCCAAACCTTTCTATGTCACTATACACGGAGTGACAATATTTATACGACACACTGGTCTTGCCAGATGAGGCTGCCCAGGCCACAGGTGAGTAGAGCCTTGCACTCTGCCTGGCCCCTCTGATGCGTCTCATCACACTACTTGGGAAACTCTGATCTGACGTGGTCTGCCACATGACTATTCCAGCCCACGCATCAACACTTTATATACGTTAAAGAGAATCCATAAATCTTCTTTTGCTGCAGCTGCTGTATTTAATAAGGGCTATAAGTGGAACATCTGGTCACTTAAAAACACTTCCTACATAGAATTTTAAAATGCTGTTTTGGAGTTTCTGAGTAGCCATTTCAGATGCTCTAGGCGGTGACAGTGCTTCTGAATCCAAGAGAGATTATAACCTTCTCTCCCATCAGAACTGCAAAGTGTATGCCCATATTGTCAGAACACAGATCAAAATATTTCGGAAGATGGGGCGCCTGGATGGCTCAGTCGTTAAGTGTCTGCCTTCAGCTCAGGGCATGATCCCGGCGTTCTGGGATGGAGCCCCACAGCTGGCTCCTCCGCTGGGAGCCTGCTTCTTCCTCTCCCACTCCCCCTGCTTGTGTTCCCTCTCTCTCTGGCTGGCTCTCTCTCTGTCAAATAAATAAATAGAATCTTAAAAAAAAATATTTCGGAAGAATCTTGCTGATGGTCACTGTGTCCATTTTTATTCATGGTTATGCTTTATCCTTTATTTATTCTGGATAACATAAATGTGCTCCAGATTTTTTTAGGTGAATAATAGTCCTGAACATATTTTCAAATAGTCTCTGAAGGGTGAAGGGGAGGTAAATGAGCCACTTTCTTCATCTTGAGAGTCCGCTCCCCCAACACACAGTTCGTGTAATTGACAATAAGACAGTTCTTGATTACTATTAAGTCATGCTGAAGAAACTTCGGCGCATTGCGAGCACGTTCAGTTCTTCCTAGCGTCATCTCTGCACCATGTGCTGGGAAAGGATTACACTATAGAAATGAGAAATGAATACTTTGGTATTTTGAGCCACTTCCTGAGGAGAACCAAAGATGCTCTGTGTGGGTGAAACAAAAGATACAAATTGTCTTTAAAGTTTCTTTGTCTTTCTTCTCCCCTTCTTTTTATGTGTTTTTAATTTAATTAGAGAAGGGCAATATCTGAAAGAGTTAGCAAGGGAGAGTGCTTTGTTGATGAAAGAGAGTGGGAATAGCCTGAGAATGAGGAATGAGCACAGCCTTGGTTGTGTTATTAGGCAGAAAACAATATTTTTTAACAGCCTGAGTAGAAGGTAACATAAGTACCATTAACAATTTAGCTTCTCCAGAAGTATAAAAATACTCATTACTTTCACAATTTTTCTCAGCCAAGAAGTACCCAAGGGCATTATGAAAGGGACGATAACTGATACTTTTTAATATGTGAGTGTACACTGTCCGGGAGAGCTGCCGCTTCCGCCACCCGAGCGGAATGCAGAGGAGTCAGGAAATCTCAGGAACTCACGAGCAGACTGCTGACAAGGGACCAGTTTTATTTCCTTTCCAACCTGCCAGTCTTTTCCCTTTTTTCTCTGTTATATATAAGCTTTACTACATTTTAAATACATTGATTTATACTTATGTACAGCCATATAGAAACATATTTAAATATTATTTATAGATCTAAAGCATAACAGTAACAGGGAGATCTATCAAAAGATAAAGCATATCAGAGCTTCATAATATATCCATTAAGGTTATTATTTTTAGTGTCATGAAAAATTGCAAGAAAATAGAGACATAGATAAATATGTGGGGATTTTACTTTTATTTTCTTTCTTTTGAACTTTAATTTCCTCAAAAGACTTTTTATAACGTAAATACTATCAATGCTTTACCTTTACAATGCCTTATTGTATCTGTCGAAACTCACAAAGCAATTAGGAAGTTAAATATAAAAATATATTTATGTAAGTGCATATTTAAATCCATAGTTAATTATTAACTAATAATGTTATATTGCTAATAATGAAATATCAATTTGTTATTTTATGTAATATATTCCATTTAATGTCAGTAATTCATTGCTGAAAACAGACATTCTCCATGCGACTGTAGATAGGGAGACTATTTCCCTTTATTTTTTATTTTTTTTATTTTAATTCCACTGTAGTTACCCTACAGTGTTAAATTAGTTTCAGGTGTACAATATAATGATTCACCAATTCCATATATTACTCGGTGTTCATCATGATAACCTTAATCCCCTTCACCTATCTCACCCATCCCCCTACCTACCTCCCCTCTAGTAACCATCAGTTTGTTCTCTAGAGTTAAGATCCTGGGTTTTGGTTTGTCTCTCTTTTTTTACCTTTGCTTGTTTGTTTTGTTCATTTCTGAAAACAGACATTCTGCATGAGAGCATAAATAGGGAGACTATTTCCCATTATTTTGAAAGGAAAATAATTACAATCCATTTACATGTCAACCCTCATCAATTTCTTAAAATATAACAAAACACAGAGCCATACTTTTATATAAACTGCAAACTATCGTACTTAAGTATAATATTGTTGAAATCATGACTTTCTGGTCACCAAAAAATTCAGTTGTTATCCACCAACTGTAGTGGCCCAGCAATATCCAATCAAAGCCAGCTGTATTTGAGGCACAGGACCCTTTGGTTGAGTCTTAGGGCGCTGTTCCAACCATCTGAATGTGACTCTGGCGTGCCTCTAAAGGATTCACCACAAAATTTGGAGGAAAGAACAGAGATTTCCCATATGCCCTCTGCCCCTACACATGTAGGCTCTCCCTATTACCAACAACATCAACAACATGAATGAAGATGTGGTACTTAAACACACACACACACACACACACACACACACACACTGGAATATTATTCAGCCACGACCAAGAAGAAATCCTGCCACTTGTGACAACATAGATGAAACTTAAGAGCATTATGCCAAGTAAAATAAGTCACACAGAGAAAGACAAATACTGGATGGTATCATTTATATGTAGAATCAAAAAAAGCTAAATATTGAAAAACAGAGAGTAGATTGGTGGTTGCCAGGGACTGGAAGGTGGGGAAATTGGGGAGATATTGTTTACACTATGCAACTAATGGATAAATAAGTCCTGGAGATCTGGTGCATAGCATAGTGATTATAGCCAACGATATTCTAAATTTTAAAGTTGCTAAGAGACTACATCTTAATTGTTCTCACCACAGAAAGAAATAATAATTATGTGATATGATAGAGGCTAACTAACACTATGGTAGTAATCATATTGAAATATATCAATATATCAAATCAACACATTGTATACCTTAAACTTACACCATGTTATATGTTAATTACTTCTCAATCAAAAAAAAAAAAAAAGTTACTCACCAGAATAGTGTATTTGATACCAAGGATGAACCTACACGGATACATCATAATCATCCAAAGTCCTTGGTTTACCTTAGGGTTCGCTCTTGGTTTTGTACATTCTATGGGTATAGACTAATGTATAATGACATATATTCATTATTATAATATCATACAGAGTATTTTCACTGTCCTAAAAATCCTGTGTTCTACTTATTCATCCCTTTTTCTTCCCCACATCCAACTCTTGGCAAACGCTGAACTTTTTATTCTGTCTATAGTTTGTTTTTCCTTTTCCAGAATGTCATATAATTGAAATCCTACAGTATGTAGTCATTTCAGATTGGCTGCTTTCACTTAGCAATACACAGTTAAGGTTCCTCCATGTCTTTTCATGGCTCAGTAGTTCATTTCTTTTTAGTGCTGAAAAATACTCCATTGTCTGGATGCCCCGTAGATGTGTTTATCTGTTCACCTAGTGAAGGACATCTGAGTTGTTGCCAAGTTTTGGCAATTATGATTAAAGCTGCTATAAACGTTGCTGCTGGTTTTTGTGGGTATGTAAGTTTTCAACTCCTTTAAGTACCAAGCAGCACAACTGCTTAATTTTCTAGTAAGAGTATGTTTAGTTTTGCAAGAAACCACCAAACTGTCTTCCAAGGTAGCCATAACACTTTGCATTTGGCATTGCCAAAGTTCCAGATTTGGGCCATTCTAGCAGGTATGCAGTGGTGTTTCATTGTTGTTTTTAATTTCCCTGAGAATATTTGACATGGTATAATTTTCATATGCTTATTTGCCATCTGTGTATCTTCTTTGATGAGGTGTCAATTTTCAGTCCATTTATTAATCAGGTTGTTTGTTTTCTTATTGTTGAATTTTAATGGTAGTTTTTCTATTTTAGATAACAGTTCTTTATCAGATGTGTCTTTTACAAATATTTTCTCCCAGTTTATAACTTGTCTTCTAATTTTCTTGACACTGTTTTTACAGAACAGGAGTTTTAATTTTAATGAAGTCTACCTTATCAATTATTTCTTTCATGTGTTTGGTGTTGTATCTAAAAAGGCATCACCTAAATAAATAAATAAATAAATAAATAAATAAATAGAAATAAAAATAAAAAATAAATAAAAAGACATCACCATACTCAAGGTCATCTGGATTTTATCATATGCCATCTTCTAAGAGTTTTATAGTTTTACATTTTATGTTTATATCTATGATCTGTTCTTTTTTTTCAAAGACTATTTATCTATTTATTTGCAAGAGAGAGAGAGAGATAGCCAGAGAGAGAGAGCAGAGCAGGGGAGAGAGGGAGAAGCAGTCTCCCTGCTGAGCAGGGAGCCCAACCTGGGATCATGACCTCAGCTGAAGGCAGATGCTTAATCGACTGAAGCACCCAGGTGCCCTCTATGACCCATTCTTGAGTTAATTTTTATGAAGGGTGTATGTCTGTGTCTAGACGTTGTTTGTTTGTTTTTTTCCACATGTGGATGTCCAGCTATTCCAGCACTGTATTGAAGACACTCTCTTTGCTCCATTATATTGCTTTTGCTCCTTTGTCAAAACTGAGTTGACTGTATTTATGGGGGTCTATTTCTGGGCTATCTGTTATTGATGTACTTGTCTATTCTTTTGCCAATACCACACTGTCTTGATACATAACAAGTCTAGAAATCAAGTAGCATCAGTCCTTCAAGTTTGTTCTCCTTTACCCCTTTTCTTTTGATGTTTACATTTGCACAAGAACTATTCTTACAGGTGGGCCTACTTACTCAGATTTAGACAATGACTTTAGAACAGGTTTGCTTTTGAAAACCTGTCTCTATTAAGAAAACATGTTTCTAAAGATAGAGGAGTAGTTGGGAATTGTGGTGTTTGTTTTTATGTGTCCATTTGGCTAAATTATAGTGACCCGTTACTCAACCACTAACACAATTGTTGCTAGTCTAGGTGTTCTTGTAAAGGTATTTTCTACCTGTGATTAATATCGACAATCAGTAGGCTTCCAGTAAAGGAGATTATCCTCCATAGCAAGTAGGCCTTATAAAACCAATTTAAAGGCCTGAAGAGCAGTTTTCCCTGAGGTAGATGAAATTTCACCCTTGAAGTGCAATCTCAACTTCTATCCGAGAGTATCCAGCCTACCAGCCTGCCCCATCGATTTCAGACTTGCCTAACCAGACCCCACAATCATGCAAGCCAAGATCAAGTCACTGAGGTAAATGTCCTTACACACACACACACACACACACGCGCGCGCGCGCGCACGCACAGGCATTGCCTCCTACTGGTTCTATTTGTTTGATGGATACAAGAGTTATATTAGATATTCATTTCACCCTTGTTATATCATAATTGAACTCTACCTGAAATACCAAATTATTCCCTTGTTCTGAGCTGTGGAGAGGCAGCTGGAGTTCCTGATACATGGTGTAGATATGCCTTCTGTATTTCTATTTAACAAACCTATGTTCGATAAATGAGTGAAACCATATGCTAATTGTCTTTCTCTGCTTGACTTATTTTGCTTAGCATTAGAAGTAGGAAGATGGGTAGGAGAAGGAAGGGAATGAGAGACTGTGGACTCTGGGAAACAAACTGAGGGCTTCAGAGGGGAGGGCGGTGGGGGAATGGGATAGGCTGGTGATGGGTAGTAAGGAGGGCACGTATTGCATGGAGCACAGGGTGTTATATGCAAATAATGAATCATGGAACTTTACATCAAAATCTAGGGATGTACTGTATGGTGACTAACATAATATAATTAAAAAAAAAACCTAAACCATGACTATTTTTAAATGAAAGATAATTAAATTTGGAATAGGAAGCTCAAATGATTGCTTTCTAAATATGAAATATGAGATAATTTGCTTAATTTTAAGGATACTTTTTTTTTCTCCTCTTACTATCCCAAATAAGCACTGGGACAATTCCTTAAACACCTTCCTTAAAAAAGGTGTATTTATCTGTATCATTCTATCCAATATGCACTCATTCCTAGTTGCTGTCGTATTTGGTATTTCAATTCTTCAGTGCCACTTCTCGTTAATGGACTGAGTCAGTTACTGTCATCTGATGACTTCTGCATTGCCATCTTACTTGACGAACTCATTATTTTCTAATTACTATTCTGTGCTTCTGTTTGAGTCATCAGTTTTTAATATCCCACTTAATTGACTCCTTTGTTTAAATGTTGAAAAAAATGGTGCTAAATTTATCATTTATCTTATAAATTCTGATATAGGAGAGTTTAATTTGGTTGTTCTATTTTCCGAATAGAAAAGCTAAAGAAACATTTTCTGTATTCTATTCAAATTTCTATCACTAAAGTCATTCTTATACCACGACCTTTCAAAATATTCTTCAAAGACTTCAGAAACATTTACATGTATACTGGCATTTGTTTATTATGAAACTTCATGTTATGCTCATTTTTTAAAATCTGTAACCTTTCAGATGATATGTATTTTTAAAATCTTAACTCAGAACTTATTTCTTACGGTTAAGTCAAGGATAAAAAGAGAAGTCAAAGGATTGGTAATAAAATGTCAGAATATGTCAGGGATATATCTTTAGTTTAAAAGCTGAAAAAAATTATTGGAGAAAATTGTTAAAGAAAATCCAATTTCTATGGCATTTGATATAATCTTTCTCATAAAAGATAATACAATTTACAAAATGTAAGCAGGAAAATTTTATTTATTGTTATTATTTTACTACAAATAAAACTATGTGTTATTTTTTTAAATATAAGGCTAAGAATCTAAATGGTAGTAAATTAACATACTAATTTGAATACCATTCTCATTCATGAAAATGTCCTTAGAACAGACAGAATTCAAAAGTATGAGTTGATAATTTATCTTCAACTGCCCAATGTATTGAGTCCCAGATGTTAAATTTATTCCAGGAGATTTTAATGACCAATGGAAAAGCTTCAGGAAATTCATCACAATAAGCATGACATAATGGCACCTTTATTCTCCTTTTACATATATCTTTGTAGACACAAGACTACTATGTGACTTATACCTATGAAAAGAGATTTTTTAACTCCATGTTCATCCTAGAGTATTAATTTTCAAATCTTTTAAATCCTACACAAAATGCTTACTCTAATTTTTAGAGTACAACCACAGGCTAGGCAGGTCTCGATTTTGAGAGATAGCCAAAATATAGTGGGTGCTACTGAAACCGAGCTGGAAAAAAAGAAATTAATGATCTCAAGTATCTTGAGGATGAGAGATTTAAAGTCAGCCTTTCTTTCTTTTTTCCAATGGATTTCTATTATTGAGCTTAACACACAGGTAGGACAAAGTTCTATGCAGCTTATAACCAACTGGATATTTTAAATTTTTTTCCAAATTTTCTAATTTTCCAGAGTATATTGATAATTTCATTACTAAGAAAAGAGTTTCAACCACATTTCGAATAGGGGGATTGAAGGCAGCCTGAATCCAAAATGTGCAGCGGCTTCTCTGGAAATAAAATTTCAGTTCACCTCCACTAAATATAAGATTTCTCACTGAAAGCCTCATATATGTAAGTGGACAAAGAGCAGCAGTGCTTTTGCTGTTGACAGAAAATTCCTCCGTATCTATGTGTGTACCTGTGTTCTTAAGTACTTAGGCACTCTAGATTTCCTAACATGCTTAGCAAGGATCTGCAAGAGTTAATTCAGACTAGAAATACTAGTGATTTAACAACGATTACTGTCTAGTTCAGATATTAGGAATGGGAAATAGGATTCATTTATAAATTAATTAAAACTGGGAATTATTTAGGAAAATTCAGAAAACCAAATATTTATGAGGATATTTGGCACTGGTTTTATATATATATATATATATATATATATATCAGGGATATATCTTTAGTTTAAGTTAATACTTTAGTAAAAGTTAGTATTCTCTTGGCTATCTTAAATATTTCAGACTAAATTTAGTAAGGAAATAAGTCCCAAAGCATTTGTCAGATTTTTAGAGAGCACTGAAAAAAATAACAATAGATTTCCAGAAGGAAGGAAGGAAGGAACAAAGGAAGGAGAGAAAGAAAGAAAGAAAGAAAGAAAGAAAGAAAGAAAGAAAGAAAGAAAGAAAGAAAGAAAGAAAGAAAGAAAATGAAAGAAAGAAAGAAAGAAAGAAAGAAAGAAAGAAAGAAAGAAAGAAAGAAAAAGAAAGAAAGAAAGAAAGAAAGAGAAAAAGAAAGAAAAAGAAAGAAGAAAGAAAGACAGAAAAAGAAGGAAGAGAAAAAAACATAAATGAGATATGGAGGGTGGGTCTTCTGGCTTCACACAACAACTAATCGGCTGAAAATAGCCAATGTCAGTTGCTCTGATATCTATTTGTTTAGGGAAACAGCATTATGACTTCATTTCATGGTTAGAGATTAATAAATGAAAAGTCCAATTCTTTAAATCTAACAACTGATATAGTAGTTATTTTTCTAAATTAAGAAATCTTTTTTATAATCCCTATCTCTACCTCATGCTTTGCAAATCCCATTATTGTTAAAATGTATTGTTCCTTTCGATGAATTTAGAGAAAAACCGGCTAATACACATTGCAGAATTATTTGCCAACATTATTTTATAAACACGTTTTTATTTTAACACCTTTGTTGTGGTATATTTGACATACCTTAAATGGCGTGTATTTAAATTGCACGAGTTGGCAAGTTCTGACATGCCCATACACCTGTATGCGATGAATCACTAAAAGTTCTGCATCTGAAACTATTACACAGTATGTTAACGAACCGGAATTTAATTAAAAACTTGGAAAATAAAAAAAAGAATGGCCAGCAGGAGGCAGTGTGCCACAGTGAGAAAGGCATCCATCAAGTTCCCTACCACCCATTAGCTAAGGTGTCTTTAAATTCTCAGAGCTGTAGTTTTCCTGTACATACAGAGAAATATTCTCTTACTGAGATTCTGAAAGTGTTAGGGTCAGTATATGTGAAGTGGTTGACATATATTGCCAAAGTGAAGTGCTACGACGTGTATGTTAAAGGTTCTTTTTAATATTATCATTTGCTGCTGGGCAAAATGAATTTCTTTCTTGGGTGAGTTAACGGCTATAGGAGGGCACTTATAGAATTGAAACTGGTGATGCAAAATAGAGAGGTTTAAACTCTATATTTTACCATGGTTTTTATATTATTTCATGTTCTTAAACTAGATATTACTTAAATATTACATAGGGTAAAACGTTAAGGTTTTCTCAGAATATTTAAGGCAACTTGTTTAAAACAAAATCTGTATGGATACTATACAAAAATAATTTAAGTTTAATGGAATAATTCCATAACATCATTATTATTTTAACAAATAAGACAGAATTCTAGAGAACAATAAAAACATTGTTGCTATGGGACAATAAAAATTTTACGCAAATGTAGATCCATGATAAATAGATAACAACCACATCTGTGCTTTTTCAGTACTGACATGTGTAACATAATATGTGTCTAATTGGACCAGTAAAGATAATGAGGGAACTCAGTGAGTGAAGTAAATGTGAAGTAAATAGCATTAGAGTTTTTCATTATGCTGCTTTGAGTTCTGTTTTGGGCAAAGCCATTCTTTTCTTACATAGAGAAAATTTTTTTATATGACCAAATTTTAACCTGTGCTTTTAAATTAAAAGTTTCTATGAATTATAGAGTTTTTTTTCCTCTCCAGAATGATCTAAAATTGACAGATATAACAAGTATAGTTTTTAAAAATTAAGAATGGAAATAATTTTTTTTTAATAAAACAGTTTTGGACAAAGCATTTAGGACTTATCTGGATCAAATTTTAGTTCTGTTGCTTAGTATCTGTAACAATAAACATGTTTGTTTTTTTTAATCTATTAATAACCTTATTGTTATGTTGAGTAATTACATTACAGGGTATTTGTGAATTTAAGGAAAAGAAAGTTCCAACAAATAATGCATGACCAATATGGTAGCTACTGATTTGATAAACAAATTAATTCCTAAGACTAACAAATTTTTATATTTTAATTGGGGATAAAATAAGATTTGGAGTCTCCCCACCAACAAGAAATAAAAAAACTTAGGGATTATTTAAGTCAAAAAGATTATGCCATAGAAAAGTTTATAAAATAACATCATTAGGTAAAACACTAAAACAAATAATTAAAAAGTGGTATTTTATTTTTCCGTTCTGTTTAATTCAACAATCATTTATTAAGAGTATAATATATACCTTATTTTGTACTATTCTGCCAGGAGTGTAGAATAAAAAGATGGCAGATTCTTACCTCTGTTAGTTATTGAGTTAGAAATGCAGTATTTGAGCACTGAATCAATAATGTTGCAGCAAAACTAGATTTACATCTAAAATAAGAAGACATATAAGAAAATACATGATAATATAAGTGGATTTGAAAGCAAAAGCTAAGAAGGAAATGTCCCAATGCTCAATTCAAGCATATGTGTTCTGGATAGTCATTAGGACGGAAGGGAGACATAATACACGTTACAACCATCTGAGGAAATCTCATCATGGAGTTGGGTTCACCCGAACTTCAAGGAGTGGTCAGCTTAGGAAGAGCAAAATGCAGATCATCAGAAGAACAAACATAAAATGTCCAGAAAATTTAGAGATGAGAAAATACATATTGTATATTGGGTGAGAGTAAAGAAACGGACTAATGTATGAGAAAAAAAAAAAAAACTTTCAAAAGTAATAGTAAGGTTACACTACTGTGAAAGATCACATGTTTGAATATGATTTGAACTTGATCTGAATGGCAGTGTGAATCCTTATGAGTTGTAGAAGAAAGGTATTATCTATTCCTACATTCTACAGTAAGTTTAATCAAATATGTAGTAAACATAGTTGACTATATATTTTACATTGGATAATATGCTGAAACATTGTATACCCTAGATTCACTGTATAATCAGAAATATAAAAGGGGGTTCTGCATTCCCACTAGATTTCTCTATACCAGCTAACTGTCTAAGGACAGTTGGGTCGATGCTGGCAGGGGCTCACCTGTACTTCCGTCTCACTAAAATAATGGTCTACGGAAATTGCCCAAAAATCTATTCTTAAAGATTTGTCCACTTTCCTAGGCACACTCCTATTAATCTGAAATCAGTATCTATTATTTACTTTTGTGGATTTAATAAAAAAAATCCATGTCAACAGACCTTTAATAATAAAAATTCTATGTTACCATTTAATTAAAGTCTATTTTAACATGTGTGGATAAATTAGGCTTAGAATCTTGAAGATTAATTTCTCTAACTCAATAATCTCCCCTGTAGATCAGGTATTGACGAATAACTAACAATGCAAGGAAATTTTTCTTGAGCTTTCACATATTATCATCTCTAAAGTTATTACACACTTATTAGAACCCAACCTTCCTTGTTATTACATTAACTGAAGATCAGTTTGCTAATCTCTAAATAACACAAGAGCAAGACAGGGATAATACAGATCATCTCCGCGTTCTAATCACCAGACCGCGCTGATGTCTAAGAGGTTGTCAAGACTTGTGCATTTAAAGTCAAGGTTAATGCGATAACCTTCATCAATACAGCAGAAGAACGGCCAGCAGGAGAGACATAATGACGAGCAGCTTACGCCACCGTAGGCAGTAGCTTCTTGAGAAGAGCTTCAGCCTCTCTAGCTTGCTTTTGAATTTTTTTTCCTCTTGAAGATATTTCTGTATAGCCAGTGCTGGGACTCCCAAGTCTCTGACTTCCTGTTAAGTGTCATGAAAAAACATTTTTTTTTTCCTAAGCAGATTTAGGAAAGGAAAAAAAAGCTATTATGTATCTTTAGAAGCCAATTTATCTTTTCTTTGAAAAACTGCAACAATACAAAATTGCCATAGCATTTCCCAAATGCAGAAGTTGTACCAAGAAAGTAAAAGTCCCAGCAAAGTATCCATGTAAATGTCAGACCCTAACCTTCTTCCCCTTCATGAAAACAAAGTCTCGAGTGTGTATATTTTTATTTGTGCCTTGATTTTGTTACTATTTCAAACTGAAAGGTCAGGGAGTTTTATCCTGGTGATATATCCACCAGTTATGTTAACTCATTAAGTCAAGTGTATTACCAATTTGTTTCCAATATATACGAGAAAAACAGATCTTCTATTTGAAGTTCTGTGCATTACCAGTGCACCCCTCTTCCATAAGTGAGAAACTGAATCACAGAGCATTTGTTCAATGCTATTGAACATTAAATAGACTTAATAAAAAACAATTTATTTCAAAACTAATTCTGACTTGGACCTATGCGGTCCATCAGATCTATCTACTGCTTAATTTTCTTATGAAATATTCATGACCTTTCAGTGCGTTAGTTGCTAAAATTATTTTAGTTTAACTCCCCCAAGATTGGTAGAGTTGTATTTCCCAAATGTTACATCAGGATTTTCTTTTTTTGAGAAACAATTCATGAGAATAGAGTAAGAGAGAAAAAAAAATTGGAGTTTAAGTGAAAGTAAGTTAATATTATTAAATCACTATTAAGAGTGGTAAGAAACCATGGCTTTAAAAAGATTATGTCATTATTTAAAAAAAATAGAGGAGTCTGGAAAGATCACTTAGCACTTAATCAAGAGCATTAACATTTAAAGTTAAAAAAGTGTGGGGCACCTGGGTGGCTGAGCTGGTTAAGCTTCCGACTCTTGGTTTCAGCTCAGGTCAGGATCTCGGGGTCCGGGGATGGAGTCGGGCTCCACGCTGGGCACAGAGTCTGTTTAGGATTCTCTCTCTCTCCCTCTGCCCCTCCTCTCCCTCGCTTTCTCTCCCTCTAAAATAAATAAATAAATATTTTAAAAAATTAAAGTTAAGAAAGTGTGAGGTGACGGGTGTGTTAATTTGGTGGGAATTCTTCTCTCATATGTACATATGTGTGTGTGCACATACAGTTATATATACACATATATGTATTATATATACCTATATAATTATCAGGTTGTGTACTTTATAATGCAATTTTATTTGTTAATAATACTTCAATAAAGCTGGAAAAGAAACTCTTTCTCAAGTTCCTTAGTTCAGTTATTGTATTTTTCAACTCAATTTTTTGAGGGTTTCTGTTGCTTTCTTGGACTTCTTGTTTTGCCCATGAATTATTTTCCTAATTTGTTTAGTTGACTGTCTGTGTGTTCTTGTAATTCACTAAACATCTTTAAAAGAATTATTCTGAATTCTTTATCCGATGGTTTCTAGATTTCCATTTCTTTTGGATTGCTTATGAGAGCTGTACTAGTTTCCATTGGTGGTGTCATTTTACCTGTTCTTTTGTGATCCTTGATTCCTCCCACGGATATCTGTGCATTTGAGCAATCGGGTTCCATTTTTGGAGTTTATGGGTCTGCTTTGGCAGAGATGGATCCTCACCAGTCTGCTCAGTTCGGCTTTCTAGGTATGCCTGCTGCTGATGCACTTGGGCAGGTAGGGCCCACAACTATGGTCTTTTTTTGGATGAGACAACTGAACTGTCTGAACTGTGAGGTCAAGGTTGGGGGGTTGTGAGCTGGCTGAGAACAGCTGACTAGGACTGCTGGTTTGATTCCCAGCCCACATGAGGCTGTAAGATGGGCTCTGTGGTTGCCTGTATTGTCTGGTCAGGCTTGCTAGATGGTCACAACTGGGTGTTAAATGCAGCAGCAGGTGGGGCTATGCATTAGTTTCTCTGCCCTGGCAAGGCAGCAGGATAAGATCCAGAGCCTCTATGGCTCATTGTTCGGGAATCCAAATCAGTCAAGAGTGTGCAATGAATTCTCTGGTTAGGTGAGGCCACTGGTTTTTGCTCTGCAGATGGGGAAAGCCATGGACTGTTCTTCTGTTTAATGGTCACGTTAAACAGGGCTGTTGAATGGGCTATGTAGCTTCCTGCGTGCTCTGGTTAAGTTCTCTGGTTGGGCAGCCTGAATGCTTAATGCAACAATGAGTGGGTCTACAGATTAGTGTTCCTGGCCAAGTGTATTAGAAGGAGCGATAAAGCCAGTAAAGGCTCTTTGTTTGTTGTCTTAACTCAAGCCGACTCACTCCCCAAGTGCCCTGGCTGAACCGGGCAGCTGGCTTCGCTCTGCAGACTACAGTTCTGCCTGCCAGGGCCTCCCAGGGCCTCAGCTCAAGTGCTGCTGGCTTATGCAGCTTCTAGGTGTTCTTGCCAGCCCTTCTGGCCTGTGTAGGATGGGAAAGGGCCACTCCAGGCCTCTCCCAACTTTTCCTGAAGAGGCGAACTAGTGGGGAGGGGCCAGGAGCAACCCTCAGTCTCAGCTGTAAATGAATCCCCCTGCCTGGGCATAACATGGGAACCCTCCATGCCCAGGGCTGGCTTTGCCTGGGGGCAATGGGCTTTGCACGGCCTCCTTTCAGCTCAAGCATTGCCAATTACATATCTTGCAAGTGTTTTCACCAGCCCTTCTGGCCTGATGGGGCCAGGGAGTACCAGGGGGTGGAGCTTTGTTTCAGCTCACTTGCCTTAGGAGGATGGACAGAGGCCATTCCGAGCACCTCCCAATTCTAAGCTGCTTGCCTCTCAGGATTGGCTTGGAACTGCGCTGAGCCTTGACTGTAAACTAATCCCCCTGCCTCAGAGTAGTGGGAGAGCCCTCCATGCCTGGTACTGGCTTTTTCTTTGGGGTGATCAGCTTTTCCTGCCTGCCTCTCACCAAGGATTGCAGAGCTGTGCAGCTTCAGGTGCTCTTGCTAGCCCTTCTGGTCAGATGGAGCCAGGAGACACTCCCCTCGCTGGTGGGGCTATGACTCTGCTCCTTGCCGGTGTGTGGGCAAACCAGGCTTTGGGGCTGGCAAAACCCTCTTGTGAAAACCCAAATCAGGCAGATCTGCACTCCAGCAAGTTCTCTGGGCAGAGTCCACCGCCAGTTTGCTTCTGCAGAAAAGCAAAAACACTAGTTGAGATCACTATTGGGCCCTGCTGGTGTGAATTTTGGCCCAAGATCCATGTGCTGGTTGTTGCAAGTCCCTTCCCCCTTCTCCGTCAGTCAGATTCCCAGTCATTGAACCCCATGGTTTCCCCTGCAATCCCTGGGATGAAGCGGCCCACAATGCTGAGTGAGCTGGTTGTCCTCCGTGGGCTCTTTTTATTTCCACTGGAGAAACCGGATTATTAGTGAGAAGTATAATAAAACCGAATTCCGCAGCATCAAATTCTATGCAGATTATCTAAGTGTCTGGCAGCCCCCATCTTGCCAGGAACACATTAGGTGAATCTAGTTCAGGACCTACTTTGCTTCTGGCAGCTCAAGTCCGTGGTTTCTGAAAGCATACACTCTTTTCCCCCATCTTCTACACTTGCTCTTGCGTGCAAAAGATAGCCTGATTGTTGCTTCACAACCTAGGTCATTTAACACATTCTGCGTAGAGTCACGAAGAGGACATGAGGAAACAGGATTTTTTTTTATTTATTTCAATCTTGGCTTGATTCAGAATGAAACAGACGGTGCACTCTCGCCTAAATGAACACCGGAGTTTTGCAACATGAGCCGAGCAAATCGGGGCTATATATACAATGGAAGAATGGGAAGGCTTGCAGTGGCAAACTAATTTTAGGGCACATCTTTTAGAGCTATTAGGTTCATTCTTCGCAAGTGCTACAGATCCACAAGTTCTGTAATTGCTAAAAGGTCTCCCTATGGGTCTCCATTCCCGAGCGGAGAAAAACAATGGGTTGTGTGCAATAGCATTTACAAACTAGTTGTGAAAGTCATGGTTGTGGGATCAGATGAATAAAAGTGGGTGGGCAAAAACAACATGCCTTCAATCAGGACTCCAAAAAGAGTGATTTCTCTCCAAGCTGCCTTTGTTTAGGAAGGATTGCAAAGCTGTGCTCCCACTTAATTATTGTTGCAGACTTTGCCTCTGCTTCCAGAGTTGGCATGGCCTCTGCTGGTTTCCGGTGCGATGCTGCCAAGTCTGCTTCAATTCCTTTTACTGAGTGTTGGCTCGCTGAAAACTCTCCTGGCAGTCACCCAAGCGCACGCATATGCCTGGCCACACTGGTGCCAAATTCCCTCCTAAATGTCTACCCTCAGGTGTCTTTGCCTTGTTATTGTGTGTGCCACTGAGTTTTAAGGTACAGTTCCAAAAAAAGAAAAAAAATCTTAATCCAAAAGGCTGATTCATTTAATTGGATGATGAGTACTCTCGCCTTAACTTTCTGGTTCTAGCGATCCATCGAAGTATTATTTCTACTACTGTGTTCTTCATATATAGATAACTGTTTCCAAAATTTGACAACAATAAACCACAAAAGTAGATGACTTTGAGAAGCAAAGCCTAATTCTATCTACTACACTTTGGGCATGGCTCCACAAGTATTTTTGTCTTATGTTTGACTTACTATAATACCTTGCTTCAATGGAAAGTGGTTTAATGTGATTCTAATTGCCATCACACTTTCAAGGGCTCTGCTTCTTGGAGAATCATATATGTTCATCTACACAGTGGTCTGATTGATCATTGGCTTCGTGTGTGGCTCTGTTCAAGCCCTCATCCCCCTGCAAGATTTCTGCAAGTCTTCCTCTTAATCGTTCTCTCTCTAAATGTGACCTGCCAGGTTATCATCTAATCTGTTGTGAGGTGTCCCAAGCTCTCTGTTACTATTAATAAATCCCTTGTTTATATGATTGCATTATTTCAAGTATAAACTACAACAGCTTCAAACTTATGTCTATAAGAGAATTGTCATTTCACTCACTGAAGTTCTCCCATGCTTTTTTAATAGTGAGAGAAGAGATCTGAGTTAAAGTTGGAACACAAGGGAAAACACATAACTCAGTCTAGCTCTAAACTGACACCTTCCCAAACTTTTCATTAGCTCTTTTTCTTGGTCCCTAAAATCAGAGTCAAAACTCACTTCCAATAAAACACTTTCAAAATTAATCTCACTATAGCTTTTGAAGAATATTCTTTCCTACTGTGTTTGCTTCTTTACCATAGGCTAATTTTGATATCAAGTTTAACAAGAACATTATTTTTCCTTTATCAGATTTCTGAACCATATGGACTGTGTGCTTTAGAACGTTTCCCTATCACACATTATGAAAAAAAAAATAAAATAAAATAAAATCGTGTGTAAAAACCAAGCTTTGTTTAAATAATACTAAATGCGGAATCTGACAAAAACCTCAAAATGTATTTAAAGGGAAAAATGCAGGAGGCCTACAGCATTTTGTTTCTGAGTTGAAACTAAGTATACAAATATAAAAATAAAAACCAAAAATAAAATCTTTGATAAACCCATATACTTTGAAAGAATATTTCCTCTCTCTCCCTTTCTCTTTTGCTCTCTCTCTCTATATATATACATATAAATATGTATTTTTACTTCGATTTGCATATTACGATTTCCAAAGTCTTGAAAAACTTGTAAATTAAATGACACTGTAAAAGAAGTTACTTAGGGCTGTGAGAATTTTTATTATATTATGTTAGTCACCATACAGTACATCATTAATTTTTGATGTAGTGTTGGATGATTTATGACAATTTTATGTGTCAGTTTGACTGGATTAAGGGATATCCAGATGGCTGACAGAACATTATTTCTGGGTGTGTCTGTAGGGGTGTTTCTGGAATAAATTAACATATGAATTGGTAGACTTTGTAAAAAAAAAAAAGATCCCCTCCCCAAGGAGGGCAGGCATCATCCAAACCACAGAGAGCCTGAATTTCCAAAAAAAAAAAAAAAAAAAGGAAGAAGAAGAAAGAAAGAAAGGAAGAAAGAAAAAAAAAAGGTGGAAGTAGAACCAATGACTTGGGACGCTTACATTCTCCTGCCCTCAGACATGGGCATTCCTGGTTCTTGAGCCTTCAGACTCAGATTGAGACACACCATTTTCTCCTCTGGTTCTCAGGCCTTCAGATTGGGACTGGAACTACACCTGACTTTCTGGGCTTCCGGTTTACAGACAGCAGATTGTGAGACTTCTCAGCATCCATAATCATGGGAGCCAATTCATCACAGTTTATCTATCTATCATCTATCTATCTATCTATCTATCTATCATCTATCTATCTATCATCATTTATCTATCCTATTGGTTCTGTTCCTCTGGAGACCCCTGCCTGAAACAGGAGTAATGGGGGGAAAGTGCCATTTGAAATACTTGAATCAATAGATGGTTTTTAGTCCTTAAGTTATTGAAATAATCGTATTTGTATCTAGAACAAAGTACTTGATAAATATCAATTGACTATAAAATGATGAACGAATTGATCAATTGAATTTAAAGTATAAGCATATAATATTATATTTTAAAATATACCCAGGATTTTTATTAATCAGGTATAGCCGGACATGCAGATATGGAGATGACTGTCATGAAGGAAGACATATTTATACGCACATGGAAGAGGCACGCCATACCATGCAGGGCCACAGCAGGAAGCCCCGGTGTCAGTAAGGAGACAGAAGGGGCAAGCAGAAAACATAAGAGCCTTTGCTGTGGTTTCTGAATGAGGGAAAAGGGTAAGTTAAGAAGGCTTGAATTGGTTAGTTTGCTACTTTTTATGGCCACTGGATTGCAGAAGCTCTCCTGAGTTGTATGGTACTTGACCCTGGCAAAATTAGGACCCCAGACTACTGGCCTGGAGTTTAAGAGCCTGATGAGGGCTGGAAGTGAGGGCTTTGACTGGTTAGTCTGCATTTGAAAGTAAACCTCCTGGGTGAACTGTTTTCTATCTCTAGGGATTAGCTAACACTGGGAGAGGCAAACCCTTCTGGTGTCAGTAAGGCCCCCATATTGCCAAGGCATCAAAATATAAAAACATGCTTAATACAGATTAGAAGAGTTATTGTCTATTAATTTTGCTTGCTCAGTCTCTCTCTGTTTTGGTGTGAGAAGGTTCCCATATTCATTTAGTGCGATTCTGGTAAGCCTTTTCAACAAGCAGCCCTACCGTGTCTGCCTGTCCTGGTATCCCACATGCTTGACCACAGTGATTGATCTGTTAATAAGCACATGATACAACACTTGTCAGAATCTTTATCTAGGATTTTTATGGTAAGGGAGAGAAATAGAGGAAACACACAGCCTTATGATGGAAAGAAAGGGAGTGCAAGTGACAAAGAGTTCTGACGCCATTGTTTGAATTCCTGATCCAACTATGCTGGACAAAGTGTTCCCCCCCTGCTGGACTTCGCAGTTAAGGATAAGACAATAGATTGACTTTTTTCTTGGTAAATTTTGAGTTGATTTTATCAATTTACAATGAAAATAATTCAATGATACAATATCTTTAATTTTTTGCGCTAGAAATCACAATCAATCCCAAGTAACAACTCCAAATCTGAGCGCAATTAATGTCAAGCATTCATGAATGGCCTCAGCCAGTTCCTCAAAGAATAGACAAATTTAATTCCTATAGGATTCCCCAGTGGATTCTCTATCAACATGCACTAGCTACCAATCAAATCTGACAAGACTTCATTCTGTAAGAGTTGACATCACAATATTATTGCAAAAGATATAGCACTCTATCTACATTGCTATGATGTATAGCTAATTAACATCAATAAAACAAGACTGAACATCTTGGTGTATAGTATTTTAATTATATTTATAATAAAATATTTATTTGTATTTAAAATAATGTTGGGGCCCCTGGGTGGCTCAGTCAGTTAAGCTTCTGCCTTAGGCTCAGGTCATGATCCCAGGGTCCTGGGATTGAGCCCCATGGGCTCCCTGCTCAGCGGGGAGCCTACCTCTCTCTTTCCCTCTGCCCCACCTACCCTACTCCATGCTCTCTCGCTCTCTCTCTCCTCTCTCTCTGAAATAAATATAAACTCTTTAAAAAAATAAAATAAAATAAAATAAAGTAAAACAATGTGATTTCCAGACTTGAATCTATCACTTCATGTTGTATCCCTTCATTTCCATTTTAGTTTTAGTGAAAGCCCATGTGTGTGTCTGAAAAAGTGAAGTGAATGTGCTAATGAAAATAGTACAAACTGGAGAGAAGAAATAATATTAAGTACATTCTGGCTTCTATGTTCTAAAATGACACTTAAAATATAGTCATCAAAGATTTGAAAAACTGGAACTAGCTCTAGAGATCTATGCTGTAGGAGGTGGAGACAAGGCCGTGTCAGCAAGGCTAGGGGAAACCTTAGTCCTACCCTCCTTTATATTTCTCTGTCCCTACGGCAATAGGAAATCCCATCTCTTCTGCTCTGTTGTCTCAGCTTAGAGTGAAAAAGATTATGATTCCCTGTAGCCTGAAAATGATAAAAGATTCTTTAGATTTGGATCAAGAGATACTTTCCCTAAATACCGCCCCACCTCTGTACACCCCAGCCCTATACACTTCTATACAAAACGTTTCTAGTCACAGTTCTAAAAACATTTTTCTTGCACTCCATTTCAATTTTCCCAAGTCTGACACATTTCTAAATTATTCATATTTTAATTAGAAGACTCTGTCGGATCACTAAAAGTTTCTCGCCCTTATTAAGGACTGCTAGGATCGTAAAGCATCGTTTTAATAATGTACCCCCTAATTAAAGTGACTTCTAATCCCATGATGTGGCAGGTGGTGATCTTGTCAAAGCAGAAGGGTTACGTTGTCACACTGGTGCCTCTAAATTAGTCTCTACTTGAGGTAGGCACCCTAAGGCTCCACAAAGGACAATGTAAAAGTTACATTACTGAACACTACTCTGAATGAAGCCTGTTCTAAGCACGAGGTACCCCTACTGGTCTGCATATCTGTTCAGTTAGCGGTCCTCTGATCCAAGAAGTCTTCTTCTTTCCAGGGAAATTGTCGCACAAATCTTACAATACCTGGCTCCACCCAAACCTAATTTATGGTACCGCTTACACGTCTGAAGTTGATGGACAGGTTGTAATACCAATAACAGCGTATGAGTGTTGCCATTACTGCGCATACTTACCAGGGTTGGCTGAATCCAGTAAAATGTTCTCCTGTTGCATGTTCCTCATTAATAGTGAAGTGAATGTCAGTTATTACATTTATTGGCCATCTGGGTTTTCTCTTTTGCAGATTGTTATTTCAGACTTTTTGCTCATATTTCCATTGCATCTGCTGTCCTACCCACTTCACTTTTCAGTTATCGATTTTTCGTTGACCGTTTACTTTTTCTTTTTAGTAGCTTCATGTTTCTTCTCTTTTTCTTCCCCTCCCCTTAGTTCTTAATATCTCCCCGCCAGAAAGAAGGGTGTGATGGTTAATTTTATGTGTCAATCAGACTGGTTCACGGGGACCCAGATATTTGGTCAAGCATTATTTCTGGGTGTGTCTGTGAGGGTTTTTCTGGAAGAAATTAGTATGAATGGGCAGACTGAGTGGAGTAGATTGCACTTCTCAGTGTACGTGGGCACAATCCAATCCAACAGAACCAAAAGGCAGAGGAAGGGAGAATTCTTTCTCTCTTATCAACTCTTGGTCCGGGACATCAATCTTTTACATGCCCCTGGACTGGGATTTACACTGGTTGGCACTCTTCATTCTCAGGCCTTTGGACTCAGAATGGAACTACACCACCGGCTTTCCTGGATCTCCAGCTTGCAGACGGCAGATTGTGGAACTTCTCAGCCTCTGTAATCATGGGAGCTAATTCTTTCAAGAGATGGATAGAGAGATAGATAAATTAGATAAATAGATACATCCTATTGGTTATAGGATATATATAGGTTACTTATGTGTGTGTGTGTATGTATATATGTATTCACACAGTATATGTTGTAGTCTCTTTGTCTTAGAGTTCTCCAGAAAAACAGAACCAATAGGATTTATGTACCCTATACATTTTACATATTTTTATATATAATATACATATTTTTGTAAATGCATATTATATACATATGTATATATGCATATAATGGAAACAGAACCAATATATTGGTTATTATTGGTTATACATTACATATATATATACATATATATAAACAGAAATTACATACATACATATATGTATATATATAACAGAAATAGAACCAAGAGGATATATATATTCTATATATATCTATAGATACATATAATACAAATTATAGGACTAATACAAAGAGACTAATAATAGATTACATTAAAAAATAAAATCTCTTTTTTATTTAGTTTAGTCTGTGGATTCTTCTAGATGTCAGTCAATCTGCTAACAACACATGTCACATGCCACTGTGTGACCGGAGCTAAAGATAGGAGCAAGCAAATGACATGATTCCTCTCTCATAAAGCTTAGATTCCATTAAGTCATCCTATAATTACACTTTGTGAAGGATAGCTCCTCAGCTTAAAAGCTTGAGGAATTTCTTTGGCATTTTCCATGTGTACAGTCTGAGAGTGTCCGTGGAGAGTGTGCTTTCTCACTGGTCCCTTAGGAGGCACTGGGACTCAGGTTTTCAAATTTCCTGTTATTTTTTCTTTTTTCCTCAAACTACTAAACGGATCTGAGCTAAAAGAGAAAAAGATGATTATTTAAAAAAAATAACTTTAACTTGAAATCCGTTTTAGCAATTACGTTGAACTCAAATTTGTCTACCTCTCTTTCATCTTTAGGTTTTTAATGGTGATAATTTATATAACTGGCCACTCAGTTTGAGAGAAGAGTCTGGGTTTGCACAGCCTACCTGGGAGTGACCCCTCTCATACTTGGGATGACATATTGGCCTGTGATTACTATGGCCCGCTCAGCAGGCTGTACCGCCGTCAGGAGTTTGATTGTCTAAATCATATCAGCCTGGGATTTCCTCGAGGACCAGAGTGCTTGATTCTCTTTCAGGTATACTGTTCCATCCTAATGCAGTTCCTGGCAGATATTCAGTGATATCGGGTAAAAGAATACAGGAATTAATTTCATGTATATTAACACCCATGAAAGAATTGCTTTCTTCTGCCACTTTATTTTGGTTCATAGACACTTTGAAAATAGCACAATCTTTGGACATCAGAGATGCAGGGGCATGTGTATCCTCAAGCTACTTCCAAATATATTTTCTGAGTAATATTTTTAAATAAAAAGAGGAGAAACAGCACTTATCCCCATTGTATCCCTCTCCATCCCCTTCAAAGAGGGTGACATTGGGGAAATTATTGTGGGAAAGTCAATTGACTTTGAACTTACAAACCAGATGTTTACTTTCTATCACTGCTGTTTTTTCAAAGTCATCTCTGAGGATTTCATGACTTTTTAAATTTGTACACCATTCAAGGCAGTTCTTCTTCTCCTTTCCAAAAATGCAGAGATTGGTCAAATAACAATAATAACATTAATATACTTATCAGCCAAAAGCAGGTCGAGCATTCTCAAACAGAGGGGGTGCATGTGATCGCTAGGATGTCTATTTAATGTGTGGGCAATGCTGAGTGGCTCATTCCTTAAACCTGACATAGCCTTGACTGCAGATTTCCAGGAACTGATTGAAATCCTGATGTACAAAAAGAGAACGGATTCTTCCTGATTGAGACAGTTTCTGTGTAAGAGAAGCTACCACAAAACACTTTGAGTCCTGGTATCGTTAGAGTGAATTAAATGAGAGGTCATCTTCAATAGTTGGTGAGGGTTGAAGTTCCAAATTCCTGGAAAAGAGGTTTGGTAGTAGCTCCTTTGTCACCGTCTCCACACATTTCACTGCTCTTGGGGACCTAGTTAGATGTGCTTTCCCATCAGGTAGGTGGAGAACTCCCTTTGTAGGTGCCACAATAGAAAGGTTTAACACCACTTTCTCACCTTCATGACTATTAATCTAGTTCTTCCAAGTTCCCTCTCCTGATGGTCTGATCTTTGGCTCTGTTTCAACATCAAATATCTTTGATTGTTTTGTTGTCACTTTCTTTAGAAATGTGGAAATGTATCATTAAATGAGAACTCCATTACACTTCGTGTAGAGGTTATAGGCCTACACCTCTAATGGATAGTGCCGTGAATTCATTTTTTCAAAAATATCTTTTACAGAGTAGTATATAACCTGTGTCTTTCCTAATAGAAATAAGTCTTGTTCATGTATCAGGGTATTTTATAATTGCTTCTGCAAAAACATTATTGATTATTTAATTACCATCTGGTGAGAGTCATTTCACATTAACACGTTCGTTCGTTATGTTTGCTTCCTCAGAATGTCCAAATCAATACTATAATCAGTATTTTTTGACCAAATGTGCTATATTAGTGAACAACAAACCAAGAAGTCTAAATCCTATTTATTAAAATTATTTGCTTAGAACACAATCCAGGGGCGCCTGGGTGGCACAGCGGTTGAGCGTCTGCCTTTGGCTCAGGGCGTGATCCCAGTGTTATGGGATCGAGCCCCACATCAGGCTCTTCCGCTGTGAGCCTGCTTCTTCCTCTCCCACTCCCCCTGCTTGTGTTCCCTCTCTAGCTGGCTGTCTCTATCCTGTCGAATAAATAAATAAAATATTAAAAAAAAAAAAAAAAAAAGAACACAATCCAAACTTTGATGCAAAAGGTACACCTACGGAACAAGTCACAAACCTCTTAGCAACTTTAGTAATGACAATAAATGTTGTCAACAATTAAAAATTTTATGGGATTCCCCTCTTGTCTGATTATGAATTTCTAGAACATGAATACTTGTGTTTTGTCTTCTCAATGTTTATCAGTTTTTATCCTTTATAAGTTACTGTTCTTTCAAGTACTGCAGTGGGTTAAGTATATTTATTCATTTCCATTTAACATAAATTATTTAACCTCTATAGGTGCCAGTACCTGTCCTAGGCACTAAGATAAAGCAATGAATGACATATACTGATTCTCTTCAGACAGCTTAAAATCTGGTGGGGAGGTTTAAGCAAGGATAAGAGAGAGACCCAGGTGAGGAAAGAATAGAGTGGAGTCTTGGAGAAGGAATTAACATGGAGTTCTCATGACATCAGTGTGTCAGATGGTGAGAAAATTAGATGTTTAGATTTCTTTTTATCAGTCATCTAATATTCCAGTCATATCTAGGACACTAGTTATTGAAGTCTCATATCTTTCCCATTGAAATCTTCTTCTGGGACACCTGTGTGGCTCAGTCGCTCAAGTGCCTGCCTTCAGCTTAGGTCGTGATCCCAGGGGCCTGGGATTAAGTCCCTCGTCAGGCGTCAGGCGTCAGGCTCCTTGCTCAGCGGGGAGCCTGCTTCTCCTTCTGCCTGCTGCTCCCCCTACTTGTGCGTGCACACACTCTCTCTCTCAAACAAATAAATAAAATCTTTAAAAAAAAATATTCTTCTGAAGTTAATATTTCAGGCCTAGAATTTATTAGTTTATTTCTTTCGTGTATGCAGTGCAAGAACAATGGGTTTAGAGTTCAGAAACTGGGCCTCTATTTTTTTCCCTTTACCCTCTTAATGAACAATTTGAGGGGAAATTGGATCAAATTTTAAAATTGTGAAAGAAAACATATTGAAACCATGTTGTATTATGAAAAAAAAAAGATTTGTTCAAAAATATGATATCTATTTTCATTCCCATCTCTCAAGGACAATAAGTACTTACTAGAAAATTCAGCCATTCATGAAAAGCTCATTTTGGAATCTCGTTCAACTTAGCAAAGAATGTCCAACTAGCCCTCCTGAAAGTTGACTGGTGCTGGGTCATGGTTAGGGGTGGTTGTTACAGCACCTGACAGCTCTGAGGGTCGCAGACACTTTCGGTCTTGGCTCTCCTCTACACACGCTGCCTGAGTGGTCAACCTTCAACTCCACAGGGCAGCAACTTCACATTTTACAGACTTCAGGAAGTTAGTGAGCCCTTGAGGTTGGGAAACCAGTGAACGTGTGATCCTATTAATAACCTGCCATTTACACCCAATTTATCTTTATTTATTCATTTCAGAGCCATATGAAAATATCCTAAATTTCTATTCTTTCTTTAAAATTTTTGTTACTTGTTTGATGTTGCTTCAATGGCAAAGAGTTTTTCAGGAGTTTTTGACATAGTTTTGTCTGTATTTTCAAATGATCCGTCAAAATGACAAGGGTTTTGATAGCGTTTTCATACATAGGGTGACGTAATACTTCATGTTTTTATTTCTTTTTTTTTTTTATTTGAGCGTAGTTGACACACAATGTTACGTTGTTTCACGTGTACAATGTAGTGAGTCAGCATCTCTATATGTTAGGCTATTTTCACCATATGTGTAGTTACCCTCTGTCACCATACAGCACTATTACAATATCGTTGACCATATTCCCTATGCTGTGCCTTTTATTCCTGTGACTTATTACTGATGTTCCTATTTACATTTAAAATTAATGACACACAGGGGTACCTGAGGAGCTCAGTTGGTCAAGCGTCCAACTCTTGATTTTGGCTCAAGTCATGATCTCAGAGTCATGAGATTGAGCCCTGCATTGTGCACACTGGGCACAGAGTCTGCTTAATACTCGCTCTCTCTCTCACCCTCTCTCCTCCCCACCTCTCTAAATAAATGAATTAATTAATTAATGAGTGAATAAATAAATAAATAAATAACACACATTAAAACACATACACTCTTTTTTAAGATAATTCATAATTGCATTTAAATGGGGTCTTTCCCATTAATAAACATTTTGTACTGAAGCTCCTTTCTTCACTTTCAAAATACTTTTATTTATAACTTGAGAAATGATGACTTTGAACCTGACATATTTATTTGGGTCAATGTCATTGCTATTTCTTAGTGTTCTAGCTTATTTTAATAGTCCATGGCTTCACATTCCTATGCACAACTATGAGTAAACTTTCACATTTTCATTAAGAAGTTCTGAGGTTGTGATAATCTGATTAAATGTTTAACATAGTTAATTTTCTACATATATTTATTTCTGCATTTTATTATAGTTTTTGATAGATATTTCTTTAGTCACCACCACTTATTTGATATTACTTTTACCCAGGTTTTTCAACCAGCTTTGTTGAGGCATAATTTTAATACAGTACAATTCACCAGTTTTCACTGTTCAAATCATCCTATGTAGAAATTCAGTAGCCACTAGCAAAATATTTTTATCAACCCCAAATTTTATTTCCTTCCCCATTGTCGTCAATGCTCTCTCCCCCCCTCCCTGAATCTGGCAAATTCTGATCTTCTTTCTAAAATAAAAATTTTGCCTTTTGAAAAGTATTTTTACATAAACAAAATCATATGGTATGAAGTCCTTTGTGCTGGGCTTCTTTCACTTAGGATAATGCTTTCGACATTCATCCGAGTCGATATTTGTATCAGTCACTCATGTCCTTTTATTTCTGTGTATTCCCCTGGATGGATATAGTACAAATTATTTATCTGTTCACCAGCTGAGGGACATTTGGATTCTTCTCGATTTGGCTGTTATGAATAAAGATACCGTGTGAACATTCAATGAAGTGTGAGATTGTGTGGGTTTAGGTTTTTATTTTTCCTGGTTAAGTAGTTAAGGATGGAATTGCTGTGTCATATAGTAAGTATATGTTTAATCTCTTAAAAAACTAACAAAGTGTTTTCCAAAGTGGCTGTGACATTTTACCTTTCTAGTTGTTACACACCCATGCAGACATTAGTCTTCTTTAATACTAATCATTACAGTATGTATGTAGTTCAAACTCATTGTGGTTTTAATTTGCTTTTCCCTGATGACTAACGATATCAAGCATTTTTTTTTTTTTTAAGTAGGCTCTATGCCCGTCGTGGAGCTTGAACTCCTGACCCCAAGATCAAGACTCACATGCTCTACTGACTGAGCCAACCAGGCGCCCTGATACCAAGAATTTTTAATGTGCTTATTTACTAATCCTATACGTTCTTTGGTGAAGCCTCCGCTCACATTTCATTTTATCATCTTTTATTTCTCTTCCTTTGTGTTGTCGCTAAATATATGCTCTGCATATATTCTAGATTTAAATTCATTTTCAGAAAATCTGTTTTCATACATATTCACCCAGTCTGTGGCTTGTGTTTCTATTGATTTCACACAGCAATTTGAAGAGAAAGAAATGTTAAATTCTGATGACATCTAATTGAACATTTTTTCCTTTCATGCTTTTTCATGTCTCATTTAAGGAAGTTTTATCTAATCAAAGTTTACCAAGATTTTCCTCTATGTTTTTTTTCCCAGATTAATAAATTTATCTCTTACACATAAGTTGACCTTTTAATTTCTGTATATTTTTAAAGTTAGACTTGAAGTTAGGGGCACCTGGGTGGCTCAGTCATTAAGCGTCTGCCTTCGGCTCAGGGCATGATCCTGGCGTTATGGGATCGAGCCCCACATCAGGCTCCTCCGCTGGAAGCCTGCCTCTTCCTCTCCCACTCCCCCTGCTGTGTTCCCTCTCTCGCTGGCTGTCTCTATCTCTGTCAAATAAAAAAAAAATAAAAATCTTTAAAAAAAAAAAAAGTTAGACTTGAAGTTAAATATTTTGCACATTGATATCCAACTGTTCTAGCACCATTAACTGAAGAGGTTAACCTTTCCTTCATTAAATTGCTTTGAAAACTGTGTTAAAAATCAATTAAACATAAAATTTATGGATCCTGTATACTGTTCCATTGATCTATGTGTCAATCTTTACACTGATATCATGCTGTTTTGAACTTGGGTAGTCTTTCTACGGCCATACCACCCTGAACGCGCCCGATCTCGTCTGAACTTGGGTAGTCTACATTCTCCAACATTTATTTTTTTAGTTTTTATTTTATTTTATTTTGTTTAGAGAGAGAGAACACACATCGGGGGGCAGAGGGAGATGGAAAGAGAGAGAATCTTAAGCAGACTCTACACCCAACATGGAGCCCAATGTGGGGCTCAATCTTAACCACCCTGAGATCATGACCTGAGCCGAAATCAAGACTCAGACACTTAACTGACTAAGCCATCCATGTGCCCCTGATTGATACTGTTCTAAAGATCAATATTAGTAACTTTTTCATATGTAGTACCTCTGCTAATATTTTCATTTCAGTTTTCTTCTGTGTTTCAGTTAGTCTCTATTTCTATATATTTTTATTGATTGATCGATCTTTTACTCTGAAGTTTCTTTTTTTAAGATTTATTTATTTGAATGCGAGAGAGAAAAGGGGAGGGGCACAGAGAGAAGGAGAGAGAATCTCAAGCAGACTCCGTGCTGAGCACAGAGCACCATGTGGGGTTCCATCTCACGACCCTGAGATCATGACCTGAGCTGAAATCAAGAGCTGGAGGCTCAATGGACCGCAGAACCCGGGCAGCCCAATTCTGGAGTTTCTAATCTCCTGTTAATATCTTCCAGGTGTTTTCATTTCAGGTAGATATTTCATCTCTAGAAATTCAATTTCATTCTTTTTATACCTTCCATTTTGCTACTCCTTATGGTTCATTTATTCTGTACCATCTTCAATATGGGTTATATTTATAATAGATGTTTTAATGTTCTCTACTGCTAATTCTATAATTTTTGTTTGTTTGTTTGTGGGTCTGCTTCCATTTGTTGCAATTTTTCTTGGTTATCAATCATATTTTTCTGCTTTGTTTCATGGTGGTTAGTTTTCGTTTAGATGTTGGGCATTGTGGATTTTATGTTTTTGCTTCTTGGGTGTTTGGCCTGGTCCTTTAAATATTGTTAGTTTTGTTTGGGACACAGTTGCCTTGGGATCATTTTGATCCTTCTAAGACTTGCTTCTCAGGTTTGTTAGGATGGTCAAGACAAACACTTAGTACAGAGCTAATTTGTCCTTATTACTAATATAATACTCTCCTGAGCACTATACACTATGCCCTTTATTCTAGTAAGTCTTCCACTTTGGCTGGTTGGAATATTAACTTTCCCCAGCTCTTTGTGAGTTACAAGCATTATTCCACGTTCCTTTCCAATACCTCTTTCCTTAACTTCAAATATGCCCTCTCATGTATGCAAAGTTTAGTACTCAGACAAAAATGAGAAGTGCCCTATTACAAATATGCAGGTTTCATATCTGTCAATCTCTCTTCTCTAGCATTTTGCGCTGTGTAAATGTTAACCACTTTGCTCTTCCAAACTCCAAACTCTGTCTCCTCAGCTCATCAAGAATTCCAAACTCCAATTGGTCCCCCACAATCTGTATTTAAGTCTGGAAACTATCAAAGCAATAAGCTAGAATAATAATGGGGACTCATCTTTTCGTCATTGTTGTTTTACTCAAGAATCACTTTCTCATACTGCATGTTGCCTATTCTTCAATATTTAAAAAATGGCTATTTCATATACTTTGTCCACTTTTCCAGGTTTTTCTTTCTTTTTTTGAGATCAGAAATAAATTTCATTTCTCTTACACTATTTTCACTGCACACAAAAACCAAATTTTAAAAAATGTATTATAGCATGTATTTGTCTATTTCTTATTTTACTGTGTAATTAGTTTCAATTTCTATTCATAGTGAAAGCATATCCTAAATGATAAGATGCCAAACTGCCTGTGTTTAGTTGTGCTTTGCCAATTATTTGTTAGGTGAACTTGGATAGATTTCTTAACATCTGTGTGTCTCAGTTTCCCATAGTAGCAGGTGTTGAGATGAATAAATTAGTTGACATGTGTAGATAAAGTGCTTAAAGTTGTGTCTGTCATATATCAAGATATTATTATTATCTTTAGTTTTGTTATCTACTCATTTATCGTTAAATCAGAAAATCAAAACCAATTCTTAGTATGATAGTATCTGTGGGCACACACTGTATTTTGTTTTTATGATTTTTAAAATCCACTTTTGAATAATTTCTATCAGTATTTTATTGTTTTTAATTGGATTTTTTTTAAAGATTTTATTTATTTATTTATTTGACAGAGATAGAGACAGCTAGCGAGAGAGGGAACACAGGCAGGGGGAGTGCGAGAGGAAGAAGCAGGCTCATAGCAGAGGAGCCTGGTGTGAGGCTCAATCCCATAATGCCGGGATCACGCCCTGAGCCAAAGGCAGATGCTTAACGACTGCGCCACCCAGGCACCCCTCTTTCAGTATTTTAAAATAAGGAGGCTCACTATTTGTTGTTGTTGTTTCAAGTTTGTATTTAAATTCCAGTTAGTTAAAGTGTAGTGTAATATTAGTTTCAGGAATAGAATTTAGTGATTTATCACTTATATACAACACCCAGTGCTCATTACAAGTGTCCTCCTTAATACCTATTACCCATTTAGCACAGCCCCCACCCACTGCCCTTCTAGCAGCCCTCGGTTTGTTCTCTATGGTTAAGAGTATGTTTATGGTTTGCCTCTCTTTTCTTTCTTTCCTTCCTATGTTCATTTGTTTTTTCTTAAATTCCACATATGAATGAGATCATATGGAATTCGTCTTTCTCTATGGTTAAGAGTACGTTTATGGTTTGCCTCTCTTTTCTTTCTTTCCTTCCTATGTTCATCTGTTTTTTCTTAAATTCCACATATGAATGAGATCATATGGAATTCGTCTTTCTCTGACTGACTTATTCCACTTAGCATAATACTCTCTAGCTCCATCCATGCCTTTGCAAATGGCAAGATTTCATTCTTTTTGATGGTTGAGTAATACCCCATTGTATAGTTATACCACCTCTTTTTACCCATTCATCATGAATAAGTAGACATTTAATCCATAGACATTTTGGCTCTTTCTAAATTTGACTACTGTTGATAATGCTGCTATAAACATCAGGGTGCATGTGTTCCTTTGAATCAGTATTTTTGTATCCTTTGGGTAAATACCTAGTAGTGTAATTCTCGATCAGAGGGTAACTTTTTGAGGAACCTCCATACTTTCATCAAGATATTTCATCTTGATGAAATCCCAATAGTTCATTTTTGCTTTTGTTTCCCTTGCCTCTGGAGACATGTCTAGTAAGACGTTGCTATGGCCAATGTCAAAGAAGTTGCTCCCTGTGTTCTTCTCTAGGATTTTGATGGTTTCCTGTCTCACACTTAGGTCTTTCATCCATTTTCAATTTATTTTTGTGTATGGTGTAAAAAAGTGGTCCAGTTTCATTGTTCTGCATGTTGCTGTCCAGTTTTCCCAACATCATTTGTTGAAAAGACTATCTTTTTCACACTGGGTATTCTTTCTTACTTCATTGAAGATTAGTTGACCATATAATTGCTGGTCCATTTTTTAGTTTCCTACTCTGTTCCACTAATTTATGTGTCTGTTTCTGTGCTGGTACCATACTGTCTTGATCACTACAACTTTGGAATATAACTTGAAGTCTGAGTTGTGATGTCTCTAGCTCTGCTTTTCTTTTTCAAGATTATTTTGGCCCTTCAGGGTCTTTTGTGGTTCCATATAAATTTTAGGATTGTTTGGTCTAACTCTGTGAAAAATGCTGGTGGTATTTTGATAGGGATTGCATGAAATGTGTACATTGCTTCGGGGGTAATATGGACATTTTAACAATATTTGTTCTTCTAATCCATGAGCAAGGAATGAGACAGGGATGCCCACTCTCACCATTGTTATTTAAGATGGTACTAAAAGTCCTAGCTTCAGCAATCAGACAACAAAAGAAATCGAAGGTATCCAAATCAGCAAGGAAGAAGTCAAACTGTCACTATTCGCAGACAGCATGATATTCTTTGTAGAAAACCCAAAAGACTCCATCAAAAAATTGCCAGAACTGATACACAAATTTAGTAAAGTTTTAGGACACAAAATCAATGTACAGAGATCTGCTGCATTTCTATACATCAATGACGTAACAGCAGAAAGATGAATCAAGGTATCGATCCCATTTACAATTGCACAAAAATCATAAGATACCTACGAATAAACTAATCAAAGAGGTGAAAGATCTGTACTCTGAAAACTATAGAACACTTATGAAGGAAATTGAAGATGACACAAAGAAATTGTGCTTCTATTTGTGAGTAGTTAATATACACAAGCCCTAAGCTAAAGAATTTAATATACAACCCCAGTGAATCTTCATGGGATGCCTATGACATAAATACTATGGATAGCTACACTCTACAAATGTAGAGAGTGAGGTTCAGAAAGGTTAAAGGATTTCCCCAAGGTGTTATAGCTGTATCATGTACACTGGAATACAAGCCTGGTTCTCTGTGATTCTAGAACCTGATTTGTTAGTCACAATGTGATTTTATTAAATATAATATATAAGTAGAATAAACATAATTTTTGCTTTGCATAGTTCTGCTTCATACCTGTTATCATTATTTAATTTTTAATAGTGTCCATGATCACTTGCAAAAATGCACTTTTGTGTGAAAAATTAAATGTTCACTCTATTTATAACAGGTATTATTGACTGGCATGATTTGTAAGGAGTACTTAAAATCTAGGGAGAGATTTATACTGTTAAAGAAGGTGAAGTCTGTAATGTCATTTACAAATGCTTCACTGATTTTTATCACTTTGACTTTTAGAGAAAAATGACATAATGATGACACTTAACAGAGATTTGTTAGAATTTAGCAATTTGTTATTTAGCGATTCCAATTCTGCTACCAGGTACCAAATCAGACAGATATTGAAGAACAAAGATTAAATGAGGAAGTGGACTTGGTCAGATGCTCAGCCCTCCTTCTTTCCTCCTCAGCTCTGACTGAGACAGAACTAGAACAAATGTTTAGTAAGAATCTATCATTAAGTGGCTCTTTTGAGGACAGAAAGGTGGAAAAAAGAAGGAAAAATAAGAGCGAGAGAAAGTGAATGAACTAATATAGAAAAGAAATGAATATCCCACAAAGTGTTCTTTGAATTCACATCAGAACTATACTGAAGGAAAGAAAGAAAGAAAGAAAGAAAGAAAGAAAGAAAGAAAGAAAGAAAGAGAGAGAGAGAGAGAGAGAGAGAGAGAGAGAGAGAGAGAGAGAGAGAAAGAAAGAAAGAAAGAAAGAAAGAAAGAAAGAAAGAAAGGGAAAGAAGAAATATAATCATTCATTCCAGTCATTCCTAAAGAGTGAATTGAATATTTAATATTATCCTATGCAAATGTTAAAAAAAGATGATGAACACAAAATAAAGAATGTTCCCAGAAGAAAAACCACTATACCATTAAAGGTTGTCTAAATTATTTTATCTGTGATGTAAAGGAAAACAATGCACTTTTCAATAAAGGAAGTTTTGACTGATATACCAGTGATCCTTAAACAGCTCATGAACTGTCATAAAGCAAATGGAACAAAATTGCCTTCACTGGGGCCTTTGTTGTGTTGTTCCTTTTGCCCAGAAATTGTACTTCAAATATGCATATGGTTTTCTTTATCTTGGTTATTGAAAGTCACCTTCTCAGTGAGGACTTCTACTGCCACCATATTTATATTGCTAACTCTTGCACATACACACACACACACACACACACACACTCTAACCCCCTCTATGTTTGTATTTCCCCACTTAACTCTTATTTCCACCTAATATGGCATCGATTTTTCTTTTGTTCTTCTTGTTTTCTTAAACCTACTAAAATGGGAAGCCCAACAAAGACAGGATTGATTTTGTCACCTGCTAATTACCAGTACAAAGACCAGTGCCTGGAGGTGTTTAGTAAATACCTGCCACGTCCATGAAGAATAAATGAAGGCTTTGTTGTGCTTCCATCTGAAGGGTTGAGCAAAGTCATAGGGAGTAAACTGGGGGGTGGCCCAATTCGACTCATCACATAAAATATTAGCACTACGATCTGTCTCTTTAGGAGAAAGTATCTGCTCAGACCATGACTAGAACATTCCCGAAGTGACTGTGTGAACAACTGACAGGAATAATTTTTAGACTCAGATTGGATAAGCAGTTGAATTTGAGTTTTGTTTCCTTTAATACAGGGGGTTTGATGAATCATGAAATGGATCAAAAGGCATTCTAAGCAGGCCTGCAAACAAATTACAATATTAAGATGAAGAATGTCTTTCCCATTTGATCTTAGGGCTTGCTTGCTGGTTATTTCTGTGCCTTCCCCAAAGACTTGCTTCTAAGAAATCTGAAAGATAAAGATTGAGCCAGCAGGGAAGGTGAAGAAGGTCTGGACTCCGGGAGTAGAAGGTGAGGACAATAGTAATGCAGGAGGAGTGGTGGCCCATGAGATTTTGCTGCCCTAAGAAGACACAGTTGCGAATATAGACATTTGTTCTGAGAGAGAGAAAAGAAAAAGAAACAATTTTACATGAGCTTTTATTTTTCCAACACTTTGAAGTGTACAAAATCATCTTTAGTTTTTAAATATTACTCTAAAATACTACTGATTCAGTGCAAGAGTTTCAGAAAATAAAAAACTCGAGTCTCAGCACTGCAGCTTGAAACAGCAAAGACCTGCGTGCTACAGGTCCTCAAATCCCCTTGCTGCCACAGCTCCGCCAATTTACTTGAAAAATGGGCAACCTTGGGCTTTCAGCCCATCTTTAGAGACAACAATTTGTATACAACACCTTACAAATTTTCCAGACCATTAGCTTATTTATTTTTACGTAGCAGCTTTACCAGTTTGAAAAGATATTTTGCCTATTTAAAGCCCATAAAAAAAATAAACAAAATATGTTATATGCTTAACATTTTTAACATTCAGAAAAATGAAACATTAATTTGTCTTTTACATAAAACTGTTTCACATTTGGCTCAGTGCTTCATAGATTTTTCTGTGGTTTTCCAATCAGACTAAGAGTGAAGCATTTGCTGATTCATTGTAAGGGTGAAGGCCTCATATCCTATGTATTTTCAGGGAAGAAAAACCTTTCTGGCAATAAACCAATGTTCATCATTACCCTGAGGTGAATGCTGTTTACATTGTATTAAATTGAACAGGGAAAGATTTTGCCTAAGACATGGCAGGTCCATTAGGATGAAAATGAATGCATTCAATTTTAAGGTGAACTTTCTCACTCAAACCTTTGTTTCTAACAATTAATAGTCTTGGAAGATAATACTTTGATGATGTACTAATAAAATATACTTGTACAATAATGTATCATTATTGCACTTCTATTTATTTCCAACATGACAGGCACTATGCATAATGACTTTGCATACATTATTTCTAATTCACAGCAACTTGGCCAAAGAGATATCACAAGCCTTGTCCTATGGATGAAAAAACTTAAGTTCAAAAAGTTACTTTGAAGAAGCTCAGATAGTTAAACGAGGAATGAGCAGCATTTGCAACTAAGTCTTGTTGACCTCACTTGTTACAATTTTTATCAGGAGTAGTTACACGTGATGCTACTATATCATATTTAGAGTGAAAATGAGAAAAAGCAAAGAAAGAAAAATAATGAGGACCCCCCACACACATACACGTATGTATATGTATACACGTGTATATATATACACGTGTGTGTATACACATTTAAATAGTAGTTATTGGATAATAATAATGATGAAAACATCTGAAATGTGAGAATCACCAAAATGTGACACAGAGACACAAAACAAGCAAATGCTGTTGGAAAATGATACCCATAGCCTTGCTCAACAGATTTACCCCAAATCTCTGATTTGTAAAAAACACATTATCTGCCAATTACAATAAGGCAAAGCACAATAAAATGAGGCATGCCTGTGTTTGTAAATTATGTAGAAATTAAAGATATTTCAAGAGAAAAAAAATCACTTTTCTGATGATAGCCAAGTATGGAAACTTAAATGTTCTACAATTCAAACATTTAATTTTGAGTCTAAGTTGAGATTGCTGAATGAAATTTTTCTTAATGTCAGGGCACTTGAGGATCTCAGTTGGTTAAGCATCTGCCTTCGGCTTAGTTCATGATCCTGGAGTCCAGGGATCGAGCCCCATGTCAGGCTCGCCTCTCAGAGGGAAGTCTGCTTCTCCCTCTCCCTCTGTCCCTTCCTATGCTTGTGCTCTTTCTCTCTCTCTCAAATAAATAAAATCTTTAAAATTAATTAATTAATTAATTGATTGATTTTTTTCTTGATGTCTAAACTAGAAAAAAATCACTGGAAATAAATTGAAATAGTTTATTAATTCATACTTATGTTTAAAAATGCCAACTACTTGTATAAATCAAAAACACTTACTGGAAGTGCCACATGAATATAGGCACAGGTAAGTCTACTATAAAACAGATTCTTAACTATAGAGAACAAACTGAGGGTTGCTGGAAGGGAGGGGACGGGAGGGGGCAATGGGGTAAATTGGTGATGGGCATTAAAGAGGGCACTTGTGATGAGGACTGGGAATTATATGTAAATGATGAGTCACTAAATTCTACTCCTGAAACCAATATTACACTATATGTTAACTAACAGGAATTTAAATAAAAACTTGAAACAAACAAACAAACAAAAGTGAAGGAGAGATAGTGTCTATTTCTGTCCTCACCACAAGTAAAAACTCAACAAACTGAGAATCTACAACCTTCTTAGATACAGAGAAGCACAGCTTAATGGGAACAGAAGCCACTGGACCCAGTAACTGATAAGATTTAAATTGTAACTAGCAAATTGCTGGTGATTCAGTGTGAATTAGAGTTAAAAAACTACTGGGGCTCAGTCTTGGGGGCTCCCGCACTTTTGTAAGTTTTATAACTCCAGGAGCCCTATCAAAGTGCCACAGTTAAGATCAGACAAAAATCCCTTTATACTCCAGGCTTGCAGTGAGAAAAAGTAGCCATTTTTTAATAAACCAAGGGGGTTATTTATTAAAATAGCCATTTTTTAATAAACCAAGGGGGAAAGTAACATTTTAAGATGGATTTCCAGTGTTCTGTTTTCCTTAATAACATTGACATACCTAACTAAAAAGCTATGGAGGAAATTACTTTACGATGGCCTTGTAGAAAAGTCTTCTACACTTTCCAGATTTATCAGAGCCCATCCTCAAGCCAGAAAACAACCAGGAGAAAAATCTTCTTCCTAATCCTCGTGAGCTTCTGTTCCTATGGAAACCATGCAATATTTTCCACACATCTGCTCATTCATTTAGCATCAACATTATTCAGCTTTTATGAAACATCACCTGTGTACTGCACAAAGTCCTGTGTTACGATCAGGAGATTAAAAAAAAGGGGGGGGGCGCCTGGGTGGCACAGCGGTTAAGCGTCTGCCTTCGGCTCAGGGCGTGATCCCGGCGTTATGGGATCGAGCCCCACGTCAGGCTCCTCCTCTGTGAGCCTGCTTCTTCCTCTCCCACTCCCCCCGCTTGTGTTCCCTCTCTCGCTGGCTGTCTCTATCTCTTTCAAATAAATAAAATCTTAAAAAAAAAAAAATACAACACAGTCCACATCCAGGGAAGTAGTCTCAGTCTCCCACAATATCAGCAAATAGATTTCCTGTTCTTCAGTTAAAGTCAAAATAAATCTAATTATCTGTCTCTTTCTAATCAGTGTGTATGTGCATTCAATTCCCTTGAACAAAACAGTCATGACTTGAATCTCAGTATTTTTTCTAAAACATAATTGGATTAACTTAAATGCTGTAAAAACTATAGTTTGAATAAGCAGTAAAAGGTACTACTTAAGAGCAAAGACTGTAGCCAGATTGCCTGGTTTCAAACCGAATTCTTCATTTCCTAGTTGTGTGAACTTGGCCAAGCTACTTAACATTTCTGTGCTTTATTTTTCTCATCCATACTGTACATGGCTCAGGGTAATGGTACGTACCTGGCAGGGCTGCTGTGAGGGTTCAAGTGATGTGAAACTTATAAAGTAGCCTAAACAGTCTAGGGACCTGTTTGCTGCTCCTGCTTGTCCTCTTGTTATTACTGTGGCTGTCACTGTGGTTTTAATTCCAATGGGCAACGAGTTAACTTCTGTCCACATAATCAACAGGAACAAGTTTTCACCATCCCGCACCATGTTAACCACTGCAAACACTGATTATTTGGTAGTTACATTTGTACTGGGAGCCCTTCAATAGTTTATACCTATCACTAAATAATATCTTGCTTTGGGGACACAGACCTACACTGTTTTGTGATAGTCACTAACACCTCATTAAGCACAGTTTGTAAGGTCTTTTTTTTTTTTTTCCAGCTAGAGATATATGCAAATATTATGTATTCTCATTGCTCAATTAAACCTAAAACGACTGACACGGCACATCAGCTCGTCATATTTCTCCAAGTAGCGTAGCGTAGCGTCGGTGTTCCATCAGCTTTATGACAAGGAAATAGCAGAGCTGGGCATCTTCCAGGAGACTTGCTTGACTACTTCAAGTCCTCACACATACAATCCTCAGGATTTCTCCAGAGGAAAAAAAGTAAAATCTTTCACGGTTATGCCTTCTACTCCCTGCTGCATCTTTACATCTCTGTGAATCTTGATTCAGGATAAGTGCGTCATTAATCTTTAACATATCAACCCAAGAACACAATTAAAGTCAAACAGAATAATGAGTGGCGTTAAAGGAGTACAGAGAAGCATGCCTAAGAACGCATTCAACTACCATACGCTGCATAATTACACACACACACACACACACACACACACACGACACACACTAATTGCTCCGATCCAGAACTTTTAACTCTTTGTCAAAGAGCAAGTGTTGGCAAACCTTTTCCATAATGGGCCAGATAGTAAATAGGTTCTGCTTTGTGGGCCATATGGTCTCTGTCACAACGACTCCGCTCTGCTGCTGTGAAATGAAAGTAACCACGGGCAGTACGGAAATGAGTGAACATAGCTGTACCTACCGAAACTTTATTTATGGACACAGTTTTAATTATACAGATTTTTCATGTACTTATATTATTCTTAAGTTTTTTCAACAATTTTTTAAAAGTGCAAAACCAGGGGCGCCTGGGTGGCACAGCTGTCAAGCGTCTGCCTTCGGCTCAGGGCGTGATCCCGGCGTTATGGGATCGAGTCCCACATCAGGCTCCTCTGCTATGAGCCTGCTTCTTCCTCTCCCACTCCCCCTGCTTGTGTTCCCTCTCTCACTGGCTGTCTCTATCTCTGTCAAATAAATAAATAAAATCTTTTAAATAAAATAAAATAAAAATTTAAAAAAAATGCAAAAACAATTCATAGCTCACAGGCCATACAAAAAACATGGCAGGCTCAATCGGGCCCACGGACTATAGTTTCATGACCCCTGACATAAAAGAATCAGAATATTTTAAGGTTAACAAGTTAATATAGGTCCTACAGCTGTGACCAAGAAGATTAACTAGTAATATAAAATGTCTCAAGGCATAGATTATACCATCAGTTTTATTTTTTTTTTAAGATTTTATTTATTTATTTGACAGAGATAGAGATAGCCAGTGAGAGAGGGAACACAAGCAGGGGGAGTGGGAGAGGAAGAAGCAGGCTCATAGCGAGGAGCCTGATGTGGGGCTCAATCCCAGAACGCCGGGATCACACTCTGAGCCGAAGGCAGACGCCTAACCACTGTGCCACCCAGGCACCCCTATCAGTTTTAGTTGTATGATTTATTTATTCAGGGTTCTTTAAAAAGAAAAACATTTATTTATTTTAGAGAGAGACGGCTTGAGTGGGGGGAGGGACAGAAGGAGAGAGAGAAACTCAAGCAGACTCCCCGATGAGTGTGCAGCCCCATGTGGGACTCGATCTCATGACCCTGAGATCATGACCTGAGCTGAAATCAAGAGTTGGACTCAACCAACTGAACCACCCATGCGCCCTTATTCCACATTCTTACTTTGACCTCAGAAATCATATGTTGTCATTTCACAGACACCCCTCACTAGTTTGATAGTCTTGAGTGAGAACATAATTTCTGGAATCTATTTTCCCAAGTGCAGTATATGGTAGAGGGATTATATCAGTTCTGCTAAATTATCCGTGTGCATCCGAATCATCTGTGGAGAAACTAAGGGTTAACACTAAGGGATGTGGCTCTGACACGTGATTTCAAACCAATGGCTGGGGTCCAACACTAGCGGTCTCTAACATCCGGATCTATTTCTGCTCAGTAAACCGAAGGATTTACATTCTTTATGCTCACATTGACACAGTCCTCAACAATGTAGCAATACTTCAGAAAATATTAATTTAGTAATTAGTAGGAACCCTTTACACAAAAATCCAGAACCATTTACTTTTTATTTATGACGGCAAAAAAAAGAAAAAATATATTTCACTTCTGTCAACTTACTATAGAGATGGAGAGAACAGGAAGGCAAAGCAAAGAAACAAAGAAACAAGCCACACAGTTTTCATCTCAGTAACTAGACCATGGGAATTCCAAAGGAGGAAAAAAAGCAGCAGTCTTAGTCTGTGTTTTTCTCCGTGTTTCCGGAAGCCCCTAGCTGTCCACTGTACAGTACTCTGCACATGGGCAACTGCAACATCATTTCTCTGCCTCTAATGACAGTTCATCCAAATATGTAAAAATAAAATACAATTTAACAGTGTATTTCATTTTTCATTTGTTCTTAACTTTCCACAGTTTCAAAGTCAATATCTTGTCTACACTCGTCCACTTGATTCCATTGTCAACTGTCAACTTTGCAAAAATAGTCACCAAAAAAACTAAGATGATCAAGCAGTTTAGTGTTTGAAACTTCTTGCAATACTGAACACACACACACACACACACACACACACGCCCCTTGACAAAACTGTAATAATGTCACAACCTTCGAAAGTTTGGAAGGGAGAGGTTTAGGATTTTATGGCCTGGGCTGAGTGATTTTAAAATGGGTCTTTTAGAGCAGGAAACTGATTGAATTTGGGAAGAGTTTATGAATTAAAAGTTTTGAGTACATTAGGGAATAAGTCTTGGAGGGAGTTTTGATAAACTTTGGCCTTGATTATCTATTAAACAGTATCATCTTCAAAAATAAATGAAAAAAAAAAGAAAGAAAGAAAGAAAAAAGAAAAAGAAAGAAAAAAGAAATGTCCCTGTGAGCAAATACCTAAATTACGCTTGCTTGTTTTCAGTATTGTTTGACATAGGGGCATGTAAATATACTCAGCACCCATATTACTTAACACGGGAGCAGAACAGTATGCCTGGTTTAAGACAGTGACAGAAAAGTACGCTTCTATTAATTTTCACTGGCCCTTTTGGTCATGCTTTAGCTAAGTTGGAAGACAGACCATTATGTTATGGGAATATGGTCACTATAGATCAGCACTACTGTTTGATGCATCAGGGTCACTGTAGAAAAATGGCCCCCTAAAGATGTCTACTTCTTCACCTCCAGAACCCATGAATAGGTTAGGTTAGATTATGTGGCAAAGCAGAATTTAAGGTTATAGATTTATCAGCAGATCTTAAAATAGGAAGACTATTCTGGATTATCTAGGTGGGCACAATACAATCACAAGGGTCTTTAAAATAAAGAGGGTGGGGAGAAGACTTCCAGCAGGACAGTGTGAGGAGCTCTGGGGCTATTGAAACTACTGAAAATCATTAAATTTTTTCCCAGGGAAACTACGGAAAGTTATTAAAAATAACAACAACGACTCCCTAAGAGCAACATCAAAGGTTTTACAATGTAGAGTGGGGGAGATAGATATCACTAAAATACCAGCCCTGAAGAGTGGGAGACCAGAAGTATCCCCTAAACTTACAGTATATTATTTCGTGTCCAGTTTGCACCAAAAAACTGTGAAGCATGCAAAGAAGCAGAAGTAGGACATACATTGGAACAAAAGCAGGCAACAGAAAAGGTGTGCGAGAGCAACCAGATGTCAAATTTAACAGGAAAAGACCTCAGGATAGCCATTATAAAGATGTTCACAGATATAAAGGAAACCATAATTTAAAAAATAAAGGACAGTGTCACACCAAATAGAGATTATCAATATAGAGAAATTATACAAAAGAAAAAAATGGAAGTTCTGGAATGGATAAAATAACCAAAGTGAAAAGTATATTAGATGGGCTCTACACTAGACTTGAATCAGCAGAAGAAAGAAAGAAGCAAACTTAAGGACAGATTGATAGACAATTGTCCCAGCTGAAGAACAGAGGGGAAAAAAGAATGAAGAAAAATAAACAGCTCCTCAAGAAATTTGAGACAGGCATTGTGTATATAAACATCATAAAATGGAAGGATAAGATGAGAGGAGAGAAAAAAGGAACAAAAAATAATATTCACAGGACTAATGGTGGGCACCTGTATGGCTCAGTCAGCTAAGCATCTGCCTTTGGCTCAGGTCATGATCTCTGGGTCCTGAGATCCAGCCCTACATTGGGCTTCCTGCTCAGCAGGGAGCCTGTTTCTCTCTCTCTCCCTCTGCACCTCCCCACTGCTCATTCTCAATCTCTCTCTCTCTCAAATAAATAAAATCTCAAAGGACTAATGGCTGAAAATGTCCCAGTCTTATCAGAAAATACAAAATGTGCATGTCAAGGAAGTTCAATGAATTCCAAGTAGGAAAATGCAAAGGGATCCACAAATGGACACAGCATAGTAAAACTGTTGAAAGTCAAAGATAAGGAGAAACTCTCAAAAGCAGGAAGAGGAAAAATATCTCCTTACTTACAAGAGGACCTCAGGGAGATTAATAGCTGATTTCTGAACATAAAGAGTATAGATTGAAGGCAATAGGATATCATATTCAAAATGCTCAAAGGAAAAAAAAATGACAACCAACAATCCTCTATCAAGCAAAGCAATTTTTTTTTTCGAAAATGAAGGTAAACTTAAGACATTCCTAGATAAACAAAAACTGAATATATCGCTAGCCAGATCCATCTTACAAGAAACACTAAAGAAAGTACTTTGGGCCAAAAACAAAGACTCCGAACAGTAATTTCAATCCACATGGGAAAATATGAGCTCCAATAAAGGTAATTATGTAATTATAAAAGGCAATATAAATGCAAATTTTCTCCTTTGTTCTCTTAACTGACTGACAAAACAATTGTATAATATAAATGTTTTTAATGTATCGTTAAACCTACAAAATAGAAATGTAATTAATATATTTGTAATATATTTGCTGATAGCAGAATCTCGGAGGTGGAGGAAGAAGATCTGTGAAGGGAATGACTATAGAATGTAAAGTAATAAAGATAACAATGTGTGTTATTGGGTTGCTAATATCAATACATATATATATACAATAACAATACCACAAAAAGAGGGAAAGAGAGAATTAGGCATTAAGTTAGGCATTAGTCAGCTCAGGCTGCTATAACATAATACCATAGACTGAGTGGTATAAATAGCAGACATTTATTTCTCACTTCTCTGGTGGCTGGAAGTCCGAGATCAAGGTGTCAGTATGGTCAGGCTCTGGTGAGGACCTCCTTCCTGGCTTGTTGCCTTCTCTGAGTCCTCAGATAGTGGAGAGAGAGCAAGCTCTGGTCTCTTTCTTTTTTTGTAAGGACACTAATCCTATCATGAGACCTCCTCCCTTATGACATCATCTAAACCGAATTATGTCCCCAGGTTCCACTTCCTAACACTACCACATAGTGGGTTAAAACTTCAAAGTATGAATTTTGAAGGGCACACAAATAGTCAATCCATAGCAAGTTAATCTTGCAAGTATAACAAGTATAGCAAGTTATACCAGCTATAAAGAAATATTTCTTTATCTCTGCTAAAATTAACCTAGCATACATCTGAAACTGATTCTGGTAAGTTAAGATGTATATGGTAAGGCCTAAAGAAACCACTTAAAAAAAAACCTCAAAGGATATAGTGAAAAAGTTAAAGTAGTTAAATGCTTCATTAGAAAATATACACTTAACACAAAAGAAATCAGTAAAGGAAAACAACAACAAAAAAAGCAAAAGACACATAGAAAACCAAAATCTCTTTGAATTTGAATATAAAGATATTTAATAAAATACTAGCAAATGGAATGCAACAATACATAAAAGGAATTATACACCATGACCAAGTGGGATTTCTTCCACAAATGCAAGATTGGTTTGACATACAAAAGCCAGTTAGTGTAATATATCATATCAATAGGATTTTTTTTTAGGGGCATCTGGGTGACTCAGTCAGTTAAGCATCTGACTCTTGGTTTCAGCTCTGGTCATGATCTCATGGGTCTTGAAATCGAGCCCAGCATGGGTTCTGTGCTCAGTGGGGAGTCTGCTTGGGATTCTCTCCCTCTGCCCATCCTTCCTGCTTGCATAAGAGTACACTCTCTTGCTCCCAAAATAAATAAATAAATCTTTAAAAAAAGATTTTTTTAATTGCGTGATTATCTCCAAAGATACAAAAAAGTGTTTGACAAAATCTGAGGGACAGAAACCAATCACAAAAGACCACATATTATATAAACAAATTGTGCAGAATAGAAGAAGCTATTGTGGCAGTAAGTAGATTATTGATTGCTTTAGGGATCTAGATGGTGGGGAATAATAGCTAAAGAATATGAGGTTTCTTTTTGAGATAATGAAAATGTTCAAAATTTGACTGGAATAGTGGTGTACGTATCTGTGGATATACCCCAAACCATTAAATTTTATCCTTTAAATAACTGAAATGTATGGCATGTGAATTCTGTCTCAAAAAAATGTTAAATACACAGACATGCAAAAGAAGGAGACGGAAGAGACAAAGGCGGATATGGATATGTGATGGCAGAAGCAATGTCGGAGTGAGGTCATGCGAGAAGGGCTCAGTTTGCCCTGCTAGCTCTGAAGACAGAGGAAGGGGCCATGTGCCAAAGAATGTGGGAAATTTCCAATGTCTGGAAAAAAAATCCATGAAACAGACTCTCTGCTAGAGCCTCCAGAATGAAATGCAGCCCTGACATGCCTTGTATTTAACCCAGCAAGAATGGTACGAGACTTCTGACCCAAAGAGTTGGAAGATACTGTATTTGTGTTGTTTAAGCCACTAAAATTGTGCTAACTTGTTAGGACAGCCAAAGAAAAGTAATGAAGATTAATAAAGATTGGATTAACTGTGATGGTCATTTTAATATGCCAACTTGGGTAAGCTACCATCTCAAGTTATTGAATAAAACATTAATCAAGGTGTAGCTGTGAAAATACTTTGTACACATGGTTATAGCTGATCATCAGTTGCCCGTAAGTACTGGAGAATGTCCTGAATGGTCTGAGTAAGACTGATTCAATCCATCACAAAGCATTAAAATGGAGCTGAGGCTTCCCTGAAAAGGGATGTCACCTGTGGACAACTTCAGTCTGTGCCTTGAGAGTTCCAGGCCTTCTGACAGCCTGCCTACAGATTTTAGATTTGTCTAGCCATTAGCTGATGTCCCATGACCAACCTCTAAATGTGCATCTACTGATTCTGCTTCTTTGGCTCAACCCTAATGCATACTGGCATGAATGAAGTTTTCGGTAGTGGCTGTCCCAAAATCCATTTGTGTCAAATTGGTTGGATGATCATTCATTGGAACTTTTCATGGGACAACAGCTGCATAGCATTTATGCCAATGACTGAGCAATAGGATTTGTCTCAGGATCACACATGGGGGTACTGTAACCCAGAAAAATACTAAGAGAAAGATAATGATCAGAGCCCACAGTTTATTTCTAAGACAGCAGCCGAGAGAGTCTAAATTAAAGCAAGAGAACAAATTTCCTTTATCTGAAGTGCTCACAGACCTGATTTAACTAGGTTAATTCAACTGGGTATTAAACAAATCACTCAATTTCATTTATTTGTTTCATGGATCTTTTTTGTTATAGTAAAGCAACCTGAGGTATCTAAAGGATATAAGTATGATCTGAAGGATATATATTACTTTCTCCTAAAATAGTATATGCCCTAATCTCAAGGCCAATGATATATCTAAAACAGGTTTATTTTTAACTACTGCCTGTCCAATTTCATGACAGTGTTCTAAAGTCATAGTGACATTATCTAGTTCTTCTTTTATTCTACGAACCATAAAACTCAGAATTTTATTCACTTTGGGGGACTCTTTTAAAGCATGAAATGAACTCTGGGGAAAAAAAATTCCCTTTCAATCATTAAAATTATCAAACTGAAGTCCCAAATTTTCTCCTTTTTGATTCAAATCATCTAAAGATCTGTTCTGGGGAAAAAGAGAAACTGAGAGACCAAAAGAGACATTGGCTGAAACCATTGGCCTGGATAAAATCAGGCAGCCATCAGATCACAGATCTCTTGCAGGTAACGCCCCCTAGGCCATATATGCCTCAAATCCAGTAACGGTCATTAGTGCCTGTCTAGTGATTTATTTTCAGCCAAAATACCACATACTGTGGTGTCAAATATTATTTTAATGATTTCCTGCCACCCCTCAAAAGTGGGCCAACATTAGGAAAAGTCATTTTTAATATACAAAACTTCAAGTAGATCTGAAACAAAATGCCTGGAGTTAAGACTATGTAATCCAGCTCTCTTACAAGACCTATGAAAGGAATACAACCTTTAAATAGACATCACTTGTGTCTTATTTTTTCCCCAGGTCTATTTCTGTGAACATTCCATTGAAAAGGCTCGCTGAGAAGGAAAGGAAAGGGAAGGGAAGGGAAGGGAAGGGAAGGGAAGGGAAGGGAAGGGAAGGGAAGGGAAGGGAAGAGGGAAGGAAGGAAAGAAGAAAGGAAGAAAGGAAGAAAAAGAAAAGGCTAGCAGTTACAAAGGTCATCTCTCTAGATGGGATGGGATGGGTATTAGGGACTTTCGGTTTTCCGGCCTGTCGTGCTTGCCATTCTAAAGATCTTCTGTAAGTCAAGTCCACTGATCCAAGACACTAACTTACTTTAAAAAAGCTGTTGCTATAAAAGGAAGCTGTCTGCCATCCAATGAAACTGATAACAAAATTGGTCGTTCGTTTATTTGTATTTATTAGCAAAATCTCAGGAAATTGCAGCAGGGCATATAATAAGTAGACACTCAGGCTGCACAAAACAATATTAAGGGTAAGGACTTTATAGATACCATAGCTATCATAATTAGGAGCCAATATGTATATTAACAATCCAGAACCTTAAACGTGCAAAGAGACAAGAAACTATTTGGAAAGCCAACAAATAAAAGCATTCAAATGAAAGTGTGACAATCTGTATCTCTGATTATCTTCTTCCGTGTGCCTTGGATCAATGACTTTCTGCAATCATCAACTTGATACAAAAATCTTAGGTTGAAGCTCTCTCTCCCTGGGGATCTGCTTCTGGATGATTCCTAAAAATCCTCAGCTTGAAGTCTCTGGTTGGAACAGTTTTCTAGGATTTGAGGATGATTTCTCTTCCCTTGTTGTGGGATGTATATCTGAGAAACAAGCATATTTCTAAAGTGTTTACTTCTGTGCTAACTAGTTACAATACGTAATAAGAAATTTTGCACTAAATTCAATGCGTTATCTGATGTCTTTTCCAAAAGACAACATCTCAATGTTTAAGATCACTCAACTGTTGTCTAGGAAGATGTTGAAGAGAGTGTATCTGTTGATGGTAAGACTAGGTAAATACCTCGAACCCTCGTAGGATTAGGCAATGTCTGCTTGTATTAGAAGATGATCTAGAATTAAAGCCAACACTCCCAGGTACAAGAGGCAGCCTAATGCTAAATCAGAAGAGAAGACTCAGTTACCCCTTAAAAATGGCTAATTCCATTGTCATTAAAACAATTCCATAGGAATTCCTATAATGTCTGAAAGCTTTGTTGATGTTTGTCTTAGCTTAAGAATTCATTTTTCCCTTCTAGCATTCCTGAAGACTGGGGGTCCTGGGGCAGTGAAGTTTCTGAATAAGCAGCAAAGTATTGAAAATCTTTTTAGTGACAATGCCAGTGAAATGGATATCTGTCACTGGAGAGATTGGTTGGAATCCCCAGACCGGGAAAACAGAATCAAGTGATATTTTTTGCCAGTATCAAACTCATAGCTCTGTGACAAGGAAAAGCTTTCATCCATCCCTAGAATAAAAAAACACTGACCAAACATATTCAGAATCCACTGTGGGGGATAGTGGCATGAAACATACCCGGGGAGGTTCAGAAGGACTCTGAGATTTAGACTCTTGCCCTTGTGTCTTCCTCACATTTTTACCAAGACTGTGCTGACGACTGGTGAGACATTTGTCACAGACAACATCAGTACTTTTAGTCAGACTTTGCCCATTGACCACAGTGGCCAATTTGTCCTTTCTAGAGTGACCGACTTCATTAAAAAGAGTTTTTTTTAAGTGTCTACTTGAGGTTCTCTGGTGCCTACAAGTGTTCATCCTGAAAGTGCCAGAGATTATACTCATGGAATTTGCAAAGACTTTTCCCCCCAATATCTCTTTCTGACACTGGAGTTAAAACTGCGTTTTATAATACCCATTTTATACCTTTCATGAGGGCTAGGATCTTAGTGAGTGCTGCCTATTTGAAAAAAATGACCAGCCAGGAAATTTTTCATTTTAACCTCCATATGATCTTTTTTTGTGTGGGTTTTACCTTTATATCAGTCACCTCTTCAGGAAGCTTTAGGATTTAAAAGTTTTTTAACCTATTGACAATTCTTACTTGGGTCCCTGTGTAAGATCAAACACACTTATTTCCAAGCATTCCCAAACCAGGGACTACTTGCTAAGTACACACACTATCGGTATAAATATATTAACCCCCTTATCTATTGTAGTGAACAATGAAATATGCCACCGGAGCAGATTTTTTCCTGGTAGGGGGTCATGTACTAGGAGTGAGCTGAGATCCATTGAGGCATATCTTGCCTGATAGTCTCCTTTATCTATCTTAAACCATGAGTCATCAACAAGCAAGATTAAATCTGGACCTTTTTTTGTAAGCTTTTCCAATAAATCTGTACAGAGCCTGGCAGTTTTTCAGAAAAATGCTAGGAAGTTATGATTTTTTCTTTGTTCAGGTAATGGGAGGAGACTAGAAGGATTTAAAGTATTATGAACAGAAATTTATGAAGAGAAAATAATAAGATTTATAGAACATAAGCCTATTTTTTGAGAAGTATTGTGTATTTCAGTGAGCAAAAGAGATTGTACAGCATGAGGGACTGTCTAGTTGAAGGAGGACTTTATTTTATTTTAAATTTTATTTCTTTATTTGAGAGAGACAGAGACAGACGGGGGAAGGAGGCAGAGGGAGAGGGAGATGCAGACTCTCTGCTGAGTAGGGACCCCAACTTGGGGCTTGATCCCAGGACCCTGAGATCATGACCTGAGCTGAAGGCAGATGCCCAACCAACTGAGCGACCTAGACTCCCCTGAAGAAGGACTCTAAAATAAGGTAGCATAGGGTTTTGCTAGTTTAGATGCAGCTGCTGTTACATTGAGGCAAGATGGGTAAGATTTTGCCACCGGCTCAAGTGAAAAGCTGTAGTAAACGGATGATTCCCATGATGTTGAGTCATAATATCAAGGGCTTCTCCATATCACCGCACCAGTAGGTAGGCAGGTCTGTGATTATAAGGTAGGCTCAAGGTTGGGAGTTGTTGAAGTGCCAATTTTAAATTGTATAATTGCTGGTCTTTTCAAGTTCCTGAGGAAGAACTTTGGTTATTAAGGACTTAGCTAAGGCAAATATAGACATGACAATTTTAGAAAAGTTGGGAACCCATTCTCAATAAGAACCAATGAGATTCAAAAATCCTCTTAATTATCCTTTTTTTTTTACTGTAAATGTTTTATTTTTATTTATTTTTTGTGTTTCTTTTTTTATTCAAGCATAATTAGCATACAGTGTTATATTAGTTTTAGGGGTATAATATAATGATTCAACAATTCTAGACATTTCCAGGGCTCATCAAGATAAGTGTACTCTCAATCCCCTTTGAAGTGACTGAGCGTGTTTGAATTGTTTGTAATCTGTCAGAAGTGCGGTGAATATCTCCTTTGGCTAAATGAATTATTTCCTTTTATGTAAAAATGCAAACTTTTCTTAGGAAATCTTCTATTCTTTTGGAGCTCAAACAGAAAGGAAATAAATGTAGTCAGTGTGCTCACCCCATGATTAGAACATAGCAATAGGGCAGCCACATAAGAATATGTGATGTTCTTAAGAATTCTGATAATTCTTTATTTTGATAAAGAATTGTGAATGAAAGAATGCCTTAGTAATCAAGATACACTGTTGACGTTCCCAGGAAAAGGCAAACAAGTATTGAGTATTTACCTGAAGGACACTAAAGAAGTCAGAACACATATCTACAACTATAATTTGGCAGAGAGGATAAAACGGTATTTGTACTCAGTACCACAAATTAATGTAGAATGACTATTTCATACAGCCATGAGTTACCTAAAACACTGATATCCTCTATAACAAGTTTCTTGACTGGGAAGATAGAACTATTACATAGATAAATGCAAGGAATGGTGATCCCCTACTCTACAAGGCTTTCAAATACTGGTTTTAGTCTTTTTTTAAATTTCTAGTTTTAGAGGGTATTGTGCAAGCTTCCATAAACTTGTGGCTGCATCTTTCTGAACCTTTGTGGATTTAGCCCCAGTGATTATGCAAATGTCAATAGAAATTTGGCCTCACAAGGAATTTACCACTTAGTGGAGATCTTAAATTTGAGCTTCACTTAGGCACGTGGATATTAAGTCAATGTCCAAAGTAGCTATAGGCTGATTGTGAATAGGGTGTATTTGGAGTTTTCCAAAATATATAATCAAACAAATAAGATTCCATCAGAGTATTTAATCTGACAATTCTATTTGCATAGATTAAATTGGCAGAAGTGATGTCACAAGGGAGGAAAGAATATCTCTCAATGATAAAGTCTGAAAACGATGGTTGTAGGATGAGAGGTGGGGGAAACTGGAGCATTATAAGAGATACTTGCCCATTGATTAGGTTTTTGACTCTGAGGAAGTTGCGTTTGGTTAAAGGGCGGAAGGTAAATACTTTGGCACCCAAATAAATCACACATTTTCAAGTTTTGTTTTTAAACATTTACATAACATTTCTCATTGTGACTTTAACTGTAAAATAGTAATTCAGGCATTTGGTTTTCCTTCAAGCACCATCGTTGATTATCAACCTTTTTTTTTTTTTTTTACTCAGTATCTTAGTGTAAAAGAATTATTTTTCCCATATATGTTCCATTTAGCATATCTACATTTGTCTTTATCAAAAGTCTCCCTCACCCTAATGGTTAATAACTGGTGTGGGAGCATTTAATTGCTTTACTGTAAGGCCAGCAACTCATATTCTGGATTTTTGTGTGCTTTTGTCCCAAGGCTTTTTCAAAATATCCATGGAGGTGCTAGAGATCTGGTAACGGGGCTAATTCTCATCACAATATTCTCTTGATACTATATTCACTGTTTCTGGCTTATGGCTGTTTACAAAAAGAAAGAAGAGCTAGGTTTTCATGTGCTTCAGGATCTCCTGCCTAATGCTATCTAAGGGTGTTAAAAAATATCAAAATTTCCAGTGGACTCATTCTTTCTTTGCCTGTAGGAGCAAATTAGAGTTCAGTCTATTTTCACAGTAAAGATGGCGAAGATAAGCCTCCATAATACCTTCAATGACATCTGCAAACAGCTCTTCTAAACTCCTCTGGCTTCTAGTGTAATGGGTAGACGTGGGTGGGCTCAAAGACTCTCACAACACCTGCAGGTAATTCCGACTGTCCCTTTTCCATCAATTGCTTGTACTTGAGGTCTTTCCTACCTTAAGAAAAAAATAATATAAAGTTTGGAGTTCTATATCCTCCTAGAACTGTTCTAACTTCTTCTGTAAATTTTGTTCTTTCATATTTAGGTTTTAGAAAGCTCTTCACAAGAATGACACTAAGGCTTAAAATCAGCCATAAGGAGTTTGCTCTAATCTGAAGGAGATTTAACTTTAAAAGGCAATTGAGATATGAAGGTTTCTTGTTGAACAGAGGTGAAAGGAAATAGGTCAGAAGAGGGCGTGGTCGGAGCAGAGAGTAATGTAGGATTATAAATGGAGGGAAAAGGAATACTGGAATCAAGTCTGGTAGGTTCAAGTTATGACTTAGGGAGATAAAAGAGAAAGATAGTTTATATTTTTCATGTGTTTCATTGACCTGACTACAAAACTTTTTACAGAAACAATTTTGGAATTTGAATTCCTTTTGGAAATTTTCTCCTCGCAATCAAAACCTACTGAACATTGGATGTTTTATTCTAAGTCCCTTCTCAAATGAATAATTTTGTTCACATGGAAGTTCCTCAAAGTGCCCACTGTAATTCTAAATTATCTTTGGAGAAATTGTGTGATTTAGAAGATAAGTACATAATTAGAATTATATGTGAATACATGAAGTAAGCTGAAATCTGTCCCAGAGAGAACATAGACTTTGAGAGAGATAAATCCAGCCAAGTCTGGCAACAAATATCATTTTGGACACATTGCCATACCTTGAGCCCTCATCTAATTGATTAGCTGTCTTTAATTAAGGAACTCATCCATTCCTAACACTTCTAATATTCAGGAGTTTTCAAGAGGTTTCTTTCTGAACCAAACTCTCACAGACAAATTTAGACAAGGCTGTGGCAAACTCTAATAAGATTTTGATAGATGATCCAATGCAAACTTTCCCTGTAGCACCTGTCTGACATGGCTTTCAGAATTCATCAGCCCTTGGGGTGAACTTAAGGGATGGATTATCAAGTCTATGTCTATTTCCTTCTCTAAGAAGTTGTTTTATAAGCTTAGAACAGAATATGACAAAGACCAAAAAGAAAAAAAAAAATTAAAGCCACAGGAATGTGTTGTGAGTAAAAGGCAGTTTTCTTTCAAGGATAAGAATTTCAAACCTGGACACCAATCAAGTTATTCCAAAAAAATTTCAACTCTCACCCCAAAAGAAACAAGCATATAAACATACCTCATGTGTAGAAGTTAAAATAGGCTAAGCACAGGGTGCCTGGGTGGCTCAGTTAGTTGAGTGACACCTTGATTTCGCTCAGGTAACGATCTCAGGGTAGTGAGAGTGAGCTCCATGTCTGCATCGGGCTTTGCACTGGGTGTGGAGCCTGTTTGGGATTCTCTCTCTCTCTCCCTCTTCCTCTGCCTCACCCTCCTCCCTCTCTAAAAAAAATAAATGAATAAAACAAAATAAATAAGCTAAGGAATTTGGAGCTTAGAACTTGAAAAAAAAGGAACTTGGAGCTCATACCCAATGTAGAACTAACTTCAATATAGCAGCTGGAGAGATCCCTAAGAGAAGGCTCAAAGGACTTCTAGGGAGAATGCTGTTTTGGGTTGAGGATCTTGACTTGTGATAGAGAGAGACTTTCCACTGATCTGTGAAACTTCCAGGATTGCAGCTAAATCCCGCCAAGACCGAGAAGACAACCAGAAATCACATTGATCAAGCAAAACAACTTTTAATGACGTACTACATGAAAGGAGGATACCACCTTAACAGAGTCTTAGTTGTGTCCCAAACAGTGAAAGTTAAAGAAGGTTGGCTATGGTATCCTAGACCCTGTACTGGGCTATTTTAAGATGGGTCTTTCAAATTAGGGAACTGGATAGATTGACAATATTTATGACTTAATAATTCAGATTGGTGAGCACAACAAGGTGAATTGAGTCTTGATGAGCATTCTGCTAGTATTGATAAGGAAATTAATGAAGGTGGTCACCCTGAGCTTTCAGGAACAAGTATTTCCTGGGGAAAGTACCTAAGTTATTTTTGTTTGGTTTCAGTACTATTTAACCTAGAAATGGGAAAATATGTTTTTTTTCAACACAGGAAAATAATTCATATTGGTTTTAGTCCTATACATAAAGCTCTGGTGTTCTCAATATGTTAAATTTATTTCTCCTACTGATAATTTTTTCCCCAGTTATCCATTAAGAATAGATTGTGTTTTCAGTGGTTACCCAATACTGCATTCTTTTCACCAATTACAATCACCCCATGCTTCTGATTTTATGAAAATTTTAACAATAAAATTTAGGATTTCAGGAACATTTGTTATTTTTTCTGTCACTCTTGGCTCCACAAAGCAAGACCAAACCAAATAATAATAATAAATTTCCAATTTACAATCATTGAGTATTAGGTCAGATGTTTACCCAGATCCTTCATCTAATCTCCTCAAGTAAATATAATTTCATAAATCCTCTTGATAGTCTCCTTTTATGCTAAAACCTTTCTTTCTCACGTCCCCACACTTCCCTACCAAAACCATGGAAGAACACATACCTCATTTTCGATTCTTCTTCCCTAAGCATCGGGGCAGTTAAGAAAGCACAAAATTGTTAAGGCAGGTTTTTGTTTCTCCTCAGCATAATACATAACCAAGATTCTTGGCTCTCCTGACCTCTTCTCTACCCCTTAAAGATCCCAATACATCTTTTCTAGATCCTGGCAACTCTTAGTGTGTTCATACACTTTTAGCTCCAAACGTTCCAGTGCACTAAACAGTATTAGCTCTTTATGTCCTCAGCAGATGAAGATTTTCTGCTTGAATGGTATTTTTCAGTTCACAGTGAATGTCTAGTCTCCAGAAGAGAGAGGTCTCCAGAAGACCACAAGACTTTGGCACCCAGAGGTTGAAACTTCGCTTTCAGGCACATAGCTCTTCCTATCTAAACACTTATTTCAAGTATCTTAATGGCAAAGAGTACATGGTGCTCTACGTCTCCAGGATGGAGGAAGAAAGCTGTCTTGCATGCCTGAGTACTATCATAGTACTGTCCACAAGACATTCCAGTTTTTAACACCCCTAATATAAATATCTGTATTGCTATTAGATGCTTGAGAAAACAGACTTACAATGGTTAAAAACCTGCCTTAGGCCACATATCTAATGAGTAACATGGCCAGATATTGGAAGACTAAGCTTTGCTCATTACACTACTATTTCTTGTTTGCTGTCATCTTCTATGAACCCTTACTTTGTGTAAAGATTGTCATCATCATCATCATCATCATCATCATCATCATTTACTCTTTCATCTATCAGAGGTATTCGCTAGGGTATTCTTTTTTTAATGAGTTGTTGCAGACTTTCTCTTCACTTCCTTATTTGAGGATCAGAATGTCATTGACTTCAGAATAATATAACATTATTTGGTATTTGGAGGGAGAATTAAAGGGTTAGGCTTTATTTATTTGGGAGATATGGGGGAAGGAAAAACTTTTAAGCCCAGAGCCAACAAGTCAAATTTGGCATGTTCCAAGGAAGTGAACCTGACTTTTATTTATTGATTTATCTTTTAAATTAATAGACTTAAACTTTTTTTTCCCCTTAAACTGTTATTGGTTAACAGAAAAACTGAGTGAAAAGTACAGAGATTTCCCATTTATGACCTCCTCCCCCCACCCCAGTTTTCCCTATTATTAACATCTTGCCTTAGAATGGTATGATTGTTAAATTAATGAACCAATATTGATACATTATTATTAACTAAATTCCATAAATTACATTAGGGTTCATTCTTGGGGTTGTAAATCCTATGGGTTTTGACAAATGTTTAATGACATGTATCTACCATTAGAGTATCATACGGAATACTTTCACTGCCCTAAAAAATCCCCTGTACTCTACCTATTCATCCTTCCTTCTCTTTGTAGGAATTCATGACAACCACTGATCCATGCAATGTCTCCATAGTTTTGCCTTTTCCAGAATGTTACATAGTTGGTACAGTATGTACGTAGCCTTTTCAGATTGGCTTCTTTTGCATAGCAATATGCATTCAAGTTCCCTCCATATGTTTTTATGGCCTGATAGCTCTTTGATGTTGTTGCTGTGGTTGTTGCTTTTTTTTAGTTTGTTTGTTTTTTAGTGTTGAATAATATTTCCTTGTCTGGTTATACCATAGTATGTTTACCCATTCATCCATTGAAAGATATCTGGATTGTTTCCAAGTTTTAGCAATTACGAATAAAGCAAATATAAACATTCGTGCACAGGTTTTTGTGTAGACATAGGTTTTCAACTCATTTGGGTAAATACCAAGGAGCACAATTGCTAGATCATATTTTATGAGTATGTTAGTTTGGTAAGAACTGCCAAACTGTCTTATACTCTTTTTATTCTTAATAACAATAAATGGGAGTTCTTGCTGCTTCACATTCTTGTTAACATTTGGTTTCGTCAGTGCTTTGGGTTTTAGCCATTCTACATAGGCGTGGAGCACTATCTCATTGCTGTTTTATTTGTAATTCCCTAATGACATAATTTTGCACACTTTTTCATATGCTTATTTGCTATCTGTATATCTTCTCTGGTGAGGTATCTGTTCATAGCTTTTGCCCATTTTTTTGGTTGGATTATTTCCTTGTCGGAGTTTTAAGAGTATTTTTTCCCAAAGCATTCCTAGGATTTCAAAAATGACCAGGCTACCTAGGTGTCAGAAGCAGACAAACACTTTAGTATAAACTGTGACAGTTGTTTTTTTTTTCTTTTTGTAATGCAAATACCTGATTTAAGCTTTTATTGCCAACACATCCACTTCAAAGAGATATCCTCTTCAAAGATGAGTATCTGGCTTATCAACACTTTGCCAAACACACCAGATAAAGAGCCAGGCCATCTTCCCCTACAAACATCCTGGTTGATTTCAATAACTTACCCTTTGGGCCATTTGTTTTTTTCTCTGCCTGGGCTTTAAATTCTGACTCTCATGGTTTTTATTCACCAATAATGATTGAGCCCATGAAACCCTACATTCCCTGCTTTGGTACCAGAAAAAGCAGAACCCCAGGTTGGTGTGTTTTCTTTCTCTCTACCTGTGGTCTTAATATGTGACCCTAGATGTGTTGTGTCATTTCTAGGTCCTATAAGTAATAAAGCTTTTTGTTTGTTTGTTTTCAAAGTTTCCTGATGGTTATTGCTGAAGGGTATCTTGCAATAATAACAAGAAACACAAGGGCCAGTTCAGCCACAACATTGGTTATTGACAGGCTAAGACCAACACACAACAGCACATCAGGCCCCAACACGACCCTTTTCATGTAAATGGTTCTCAATTTTTTTTTTCACAATGACTGTTTATTTGTTCATTTTCTGGTGGATATTCTCCCATGGAGAAACAAATCACATATTTGTACTTAGTTATAGCTTTTAAATTAAAATTAGACACATGATTAACAAAAGAATTCAATTCTAACCAAAAACAAAAGAATGAATTATTTCAATACTACTTTGTGAAAATATTTTTGAAAGATTATATTTAATAACTGGAACAATTCTGGATACTTACTATTTCTTAGAATTCCAAGGACTGGTTTGGAAAAATTGATGTAATATTGCCTAACCCACAGCTCCTAAGAAATGTCTTGGTATTATAAATAAGCACTTAAAAAAAATTTTTTTTTAGATAATTAGTACTTTTTGATCCATAGATACAGTTTCTATGGAATGGTTTGAACCATTCTTTGCATCAACACAGATAATGCTCTAACTTAGATTTTGTTTTCAGTATTTGATTAACAATGGTGTTAGCAAATATTAACTCACTGTTGCTTTCTTGACAATATGATCAGTACTTTCCATGAACTTTGCTATTTGTTCCTCTGAACAGTCTGAGAGGCAGGTGTTATGGTCCATATTTTATAGATGAAAATACTAAAGCATTGATAATAGGATCAGTATGAGAGCCCAGATCTGCTTTTCCCCTTGGCTCCAGTCAGTCTCTCTTCTCCCAATTAATGATGTGTACTCCTGCCATAGTAATTTATATAAAACACATGTGCAATCATGCCACCGTTGCTTTGAAAAACTTTGGAGGCGGTTTTCCACTTCCCTGACATGTCAAACTCCCTAAACTGTAAAAGGAAGGCCCTAATAATTTACCTGAATGTAGCTGTTGATTTTACTGGCTGAGATCTATGTCAGAGGTACATAGAAAATTTTATAAGAACAGAGGAAAGAGTGATTTAAGAGTTTAGAGCTAGAATATATAACATTTGACCTGGATCCTGAAAAACAGATGAGTTTTTACCAGCAAAAAAAATTATGGGAAAATTATTCAAGGCAAAAAACCCATCACTTACTAAAAAATTACTGTTTAGGGGCACCCAGGTGGCTCAGTCGTTAAGCGTCTTCCTTCGGCTCAGGGCATGATCCCGGCGTTCTGGGATCGAGCCCCACATCAGGCTCCTCGCCTAGAAGCCTGCTTCTTCCTCTCCCACTCCACCTGCTTGTGTTCCCTTTCTCGCTGGCCGTCTCTCTCTCTGTGTCAAATAAATAAATAAAATCTTAAAAAAAAAAAAGAAAAGAAATTACTATTTAACACATGTAGATCAACATATATAGACATAGATAGATCGTGATGAAAGTATTAAATATCACCATCAGAAGACCATCACTTGTAATAGGGAAGACTATGCACAAATATGTAAACTGAATGCAAAGTAAAACAAATAAAAACCAAGAGTTGGTACACACCATGGTCTTCATTTTGTTTAGAGCATTTCAATAACACCAAAATCAACCCGCAGCAGATAACATACAGGATAGTTTAAAACAAAATTCTTCCACTACACCTCTGAATAATTAAGCAGCATATCTAAAGTTAACAAAAAAAAAGGCATTCCTGTATATATAATGCGTGTGTATAGATACACACACAGACATAGATAGTGTGTGTATCTATACACACAAACACACATATATACACATGTACACTAGTAGTATAATATATATATTATATATAGGATATGCATACTCTGGTCTGTGATCATCTGATAACTAAACCCTTGATAAATGTAAGTGGTTCCTGCTTATTGGCAATTAACAAGGGAGCTGAGGTATGAATGGATAGCTGCTCTATGCTTAGCTCCCCCTTTTAAGATCAATGAGACCTATCACCTGTCATTCTCCCTTCCGTGATATCCCCAAGACAGGAATACATAAGAAAACAGAGCGATAGGAACACAGGACTGCATACATTTGAATTTCAAGTGTATTTGGGCCATACACGTGAACGTGACCCAAAGAATCTGGGAAGGAACTCGGAGTAAATCACTGAGAGCAAGTTTTGGGGGATGTTCTTTTGTGCAAAATGAGCAGATGAAATGTTATTGAACTGAACCCACGTAGTAAGCGCTAACCAAGTCAGTTAACAGACAAATGCCTGATCCCGCTATACACTCAGTACTACTATCCCGGGTGCTGTGGGGAACACAGAAGGAGGAGACAGGCTTAAAATCTTTTTGGAGAAAAAAAGACTAAGACATGTGAAATAACGCTTTCCTAAGTGATAAACCCTTGAGGAAACATCAACATAAAGAGAAGTAATTAGTTCCAAAAACACTCATATATGTAGAGATTTTATCACATGAAAAAAACTTTCATCTTCAAAAACAGCCGCCATTTTTCCATTTTTGTGTCTCTGTCATTCTTTTTAATTGATGTATTTTTCCTTCGATTGAAAACCGATAAGATATGTTTTCATTAACATTTTTGTTATGACGGTTCTGATAAAAAACTAAATGACAAGTCAGGAATGTATTATTTAAAGCTTGAATTTAGTCAATCCAGAATAACTAAGAATAGATTTTTATAGTAGCATTACCAAAACCTTTCCAACAATACAGAAGAGAAAGCAGCATTTTAGAAAGATTATTTCCTTTGTGACCTTAGCTTTTACATTAATTTACGTCTTCTTTATGGGTTCGTTAATCAAGTTCTATAAATATTATCTCCTCATCTATGAAAATTTCCTATGCATAATAGGATGTGGTGAATCTGCATAATTCCTTTTATGAACGTAGAGTAATTGACTTTGCATGAGATTTTAAAGAATTAAGCAGAGCAGACTCTATTCTTAAAGGAAGATGAATACAAATCTCCTCCTCATTGGAAATTTGGCACTAGTTTCACAGCTATTAATTACACAATAAAAAATTACAAAAGTAGCTTCTCACAATATTATTAGGCTAGTTATTAAACTAAATTCTTTCAATGCTAATGCTTTCAGTTTTCATCTTTCTTAGTTACCGCACAGCATTTCACAAGGCTGATTTCTTTTTGCCTCCTGACTTAGGGAGAAGTTGTTTGTTGAGTAAATCACACCACGAAAAAGTCGATTAAAAAAAAATTTGTGCAAAAGAGTTTAAATAAGTGTGTGTGTATATGCAGTCCATACACTTCAATTTACAGACTAAAAATTGTAACCCTTTTCTCTCCTCCATGTTCTTTTTTCTTTTTTTAAAGATTTTATTTATTTATTTGAGAGAGAGAGGGTGAGCATGGCAGGGGAGGGACAGAGGGAGAGGAAGAAGCAGGTCCCTACTGAGCAAGGAGCCTGACGCCCTGGGGCTTGATTCCAGGACCCACAGATCATGACCTGAGTCAAAGGCAGACGCTTAACCAACTGAGCCACCCAGGCTCTCCTCTCCTCCATGTTGTTAATCCAGTCTGTCATCAAGTCTGGGCACCTCCTTGGAAATGTCCCTTCAAGTTGTCCTATGTCCTCTTCACTCCGGTAGCTCCTTCTCACCCTGTGACTGTCAACGAAATGGTGATCATGCCCCAGTCTGCCCCACCAATACATTCTTACTGCTACTGCTGAATAAATTTGAGTAAAACACTCTTTTTTTCATTGAAATTACTTGCTCAGAGACACATGAGGATTGACTGTGTTTTCTCACATCGTAAAAAAATCCTTTTCCCCAGGAACGTTAATCTCTGCTCCAGAAAGATTTCCTGTGCACATCCTCATGCCCATCTCTACCTTTTCGGAACCGTCACCACAACCTGCAATGTCTTCCTCCTCTAGAGTCAGTAAATGTGCATCTGTGTGTACGTGTGTGTGTGTGTGTGTGTGTGTTGTGTTGTGTGATACTTTCTGCATATAAAGCTTACACATTAAATCTACAGTTTACATATAGATTCCGAGAGACCAGACTTTCTATGAGTTTTCATTACAAGCGTGTCTCCTTTTCTGTCACAAAGTCCAGGGCTGCAGCCCTTTTTCCACTGTGACCACGGATTCCATGGTCTCTCCCCCCCCCCCCCCCCCGCCAGTCATCTGAAACTCCCGGGAGGCTGCAGCTTTACTAAAACCATTCAAACCACCAGCTCATGCCCTGGTCTGTATTGCTCCCAGTAACAACCGACCCGCTCTGATCTGTAACAGGTTGTAAATGTCTTATATTGGAATTTGCTTAATACTTCCCTAACTGCTATTTGATTTAATCATGCCAAAAAGGTGTAAGATTGGAAAGTTGATTATTATTTTTCATTTTTGGAGTCAGGAAAGAGAAAATCAAGAGATTGAAGCTTCTTCAAGATCGCAGGGCAGATAAGTATTAAAAATAGATCCTGTAAAGTCAGGTTCACATTTTTTTTTTCCTTAAACAAAATCTGACCCCTGCTGCTTCCTAAAGAAACAAACCTGGCCTCTATTTTCTGTACTGACATTTTTTTAAGCGTCCTTTAGATAGTTACGTCAGCACTTTGCTGTATTCAAATAGGCCAAAAACAGTTTGGTTTTAAATGATCTCTATGCCAATGTATGAGTTCAAAATTTGAGCTACTAGAATTACTACTTCACACACACAGACACACACAGAAGGAAATGATGAGCATCTAAAACCCAATACAATTTTATTTCCTAACGGGCTGAATGGAGCATAAATATGACAAAGCGTGCTTTGGAGAATAATTACCAGCCTACCTTCCAGACAATATCAGGTTCTGCGAAGTCAGTTGGAATATAAATGCAAAATACGTTGCCAAGAACACATTTAGAGAAAAGCAATAATAGTTACTAAAACAGGCTATTAAATTATCTTTTAATAACTTTATAATAGCAGTGTGATGCTGTGGAAAAAGTCTGGGATCTCCAATAAAAATCATACATGTTTGATTTAGAAAAAATAAATACAATTTAAATCAGATCAAATTCTATAAGGAGTACAAGAAAGTGGATTTATTCTGCTACTGTATCTGCTGAAAATAAGGAACCATGTAAACAACTAGTTCTTACAAATTACCAAATATAAGATTCGTAATAAACAGGAAAATACATTTATAGCATGTATGTATAGAAGAGAGGGGCGATATTAGTATATTAATGTTTTTATATTGAGATTTGATTTAGGATGTTGTAAATTTTTAAATGTGGTTTAAATTGGAAAGGGAGCATGGGTATGTGTATTTTATTAGGAAGGATTTTAATGTTTATATTATTTGGTATTGTCTATCAGTATGTTTTAGGTGCTAGCAGCTCATATGTGGTATTGATAACCTTAAATACATTGATTGAAAATAAAAAGGAAGGCTCAATGATTGACATTTGAGCTAAGCATATATGAATATATTGTGAGTTTGCATAATCACGGCATACGTACAATTGTCTCACTTTGAAACACAGTGCTCTAGAAAGTAGATTGCAAAGATGGCCCTAATTTGTACTTCCTCCTATTTCTGTGCTTCACCATGTACTTTGTAATATCCTCCATGGAGTGATGAGAAATGTAATTTCTCAGCCCTGGGCTTAGCCAAGTGACTTGCTTCGGCCAGTGGTGTGTTAGGAGCTGTGACATAAGTAGACACGGGAAAGAGGCTTGCAAGATCAGGTTTGCTCACTCTTACTCCTGCCATTGTCATGCGGTAGACACACTCAGCGTTGCTTATTGGGCCCAGAAAGAAGATGAAGGAGACACAAAGCAGAACAAAGTTGTCCCAATGACCCTAGCTAAAGCCAACTTACAACAGCCAGTAGCTCTCCTTCCAACAGATATGAGTGAGCACATCTGAGATGAGCCAAACCCCAAACTCAGAACTTGAGAGCTATTATAATTAATGACTGTTGTTTTAAGCACGGAATTTTGGCGGTGGCTTACACAGAAATAGCCAATTGATGCAGTGACGATATGACTTCTCAGATCAAAATTTCATTGTGCACAAATGAAGAGAAAATGGAGCAGCTGTCTCTGCAAAACAACAGAAACAAAGCTGCTCAGAGAATGTTTTTTGGGTTTCTGCCCCTCACAAGATTGCAGTGAAAGTGATCAGAGTACAAAAACTAAGACTAGTTTTCTCTACAGTTTTCTAAGTTACATTGCCCGTTCATATGACTTTTCTTATGTGACTGTCAAAAAAACATAGTAGATGGGGCACATGTTTTCATCCACTTTTCAACAGATGCCCTCCACCGGAGTCAACATTAAATCCAAGGCTTCTCAATCCTAGTTCATCCTTCCATCCTTGACTTGCCTGGGTTCATTTTTACACAATAGAATGTAACTAAAAAAAGCAAAACAGGAAGCCCAAATGACAGTGGCAAATATAAACAATGCTATCACATGTAGCAGGAAAAAAATTACATATCTGAAGATTGCATCAAGCAGATTCATTCAAGACCATGGCTCAGGCAAAGGGCAGGTTTCAAGAGCTGCTCGGAGTTCATTTTGCAATATAAGCCCAAAGCACCATCCTAAACCAGGCTTCCTGGTCACCTGCATGCCCTAAGCCCCCTGAGGGTAGTTTTTGCTTGCAAAAAAATTAGGATCACAAGAAAGCACAGTTAAAACACAGTTGGGGGGGCGCCTGGGTGGCACAGCGGTTAAGCGTCTGCCTTCGGCTCAGGGCGTGATCCCGGCATTATAGGATCAAGCCCCACATCAGGCTCCTCTGCTATGAGCCTGCTTCTTCCTCTCCCACTCCCCCCGCTTGTGTTCCCTCTCTCGCTGGCTGTCTCTATCTCTGTCGAATAAATAAATAAAATCTTAAAAAAAAAAAAAACCACACAGTTGGGAAGAGTACACCTTTACAAAGAGGATGACATCAGTGTCTGAGTTCTAGAATCAGGGTCATTCTCTTAGAAGATGCCAAATACATTGTATTTATAGTTTATCTATGTCCTCACATCTACAGGCATATTATTTAGATAATTCATTTCAGTAAAATACCTTCTCGTGATGATATTGTACAGCGTGAATTGAGAAGAAAATGAACTAATCCCACTCCAAATTTTTTCCGTACAGAATTACTTTCCACATAAGTAATACAATATTCTATCTTCCAAGCACTTGTATGAAAAAGAAAATTCATGTGTGACTGTTGACTGCCTGTATCAAATATAGTATAGGCAAGTGAAAGAAGGTTTTTTTAAGAAATATGTAGATAATTTGTATGTTAAGAAATAATTCTTGAAATATCTCTATTGTTTTATTTTACACCAATAATTGGCACAAAATTGGTCCAAATGTGTCTGGTTTAGAAAAAGGAAAATCAAGGAGAAATGTAGCAGGAAAACTTCATTCAGAGTACAAATGACAATATCCAGAAGTCCCAGGTGGCTGAAGAAGGAAACTTTACAGAGAAGTTTGGGCTTCAGAGACTGTAAATGCCACAAGCTATTAAAACTGTAAAGATTGCTTCTTGAAACTGTTTATTCCTGAAAGTGAGTGGGGAAATCTTACGGCCGAAAGGAAACAGAATAGAATGAGCTTCCAGTGTCTTGGGATTCGGGGTTTGCTTTTCACCTTATTTTCTCACAGTAGAAGATGAAAATACAAGAGTTTGGCTCAGAGATCCAAAAGGGAAGAGGAGTTGCTAAGTTCAGGTGGAAAGGCCAGAGTCCTGTTTGTTTGTTGTTTTGGGCTTTGGTATTTATTGACTTATTTATTCATTTATTTTTCATATATATTTATGTATTTATTTTTTGTCCATTTGTTTCAAGTTTTTATTTCCAGGTTTGTTTTTATGTTCGCTGGCATTGAGTTGATTGTTTTGATGTGTGAAAACTCTTCAACCTGTGTAATTGTGAGATCCTGGAGGGAAAATTTCTAGAAAAAAAAAAGAAAAAGAAAAATGCTCTGCTTTGCACAGATTTTTGTAGAGCTAAAGTACTATTAATGTACATTCAGTGTTATGCTGCTTCTGCTCAGAAATAAAAATATAAAAGAGGTACGACTGGTCTAAACTTATTCTTTGAGACATTTTTATGTATTACCATTGTTTTACTATTATTATATTTTTGGAGGTGAGAGGTTGGAAAAAGAATCAAATAAATTATCATGATGTGTCTAAACTTTTTTCTTTTTTCTTTCTTTCTTTTCTCTTTAGTCTCGTGTCTCCTTAACACTTCTTCAAGGTATCTGTTCTTGGGACATCTTCTGCCAGGGTCCCTCTTGTAGGCAAAGTAGTTTTATTCGTTAACTGTCCCAAAGCGTCTGTATCTTAAATACTGAATGGAAAATAGCCCAACTGCATCTGGGAATTTAAGGTGCAGGGCTTTCTTTCAGCTTTCCTCCAATTATGTCCTATAGGCAATTAATAGTACAGAATGCTCCAGGTAAGAATGAGTTTCAGGGACGCCTGGGTGGCTCAATTGGTTAAGCATGAGATTCTTTTTTTTTTTTTTAAAGATTTTATTTATTTATTCGACAGAGATAGAGATAGCCAGCGAGAGAGGGAACACAAGCAGGGGGAGTGGGAGAGGAAGAAGCAGGCTCATAGCGGAAGAGCCTGATGTGGGGCTCGATCCCATAACGCCGGGATCACGCCCTGAGCCGAAGGCAGACGCTTAACGACTGTGCCACCCAGGCGCCCCAAGCATGAGATTCTTGATTTCAAGTCAGGTCATGATCTCAGGGTACTGGGATCGAGCCCTGGAAAGGGCTCTGTGTTCAGCAGGGAGTCTGCTTGGGAATCTCCCTCTACTTCTGACCCTCCTGCTTGTGCACTCTCTCTCTCACTCTAAAATAAATGAATCAATCTATTTAAAAAAAAAAAAAAGAATGAGTCTCAGAAGTGGCAGCAATGGTAATGATAAGGATGGAGAGGAGAATTCAAAATTGTATATTCCATAATAAAAATCATAATCACACAACACCATCACTCAGAAAAAAAATGTAGAATGTCTTCCCTTAACTGAGAACTTTAAGCAAACTGCCACCCCACCAATCCATTCCCCAAGTGAAAATGATTTAAAGTACCTCAACTGAGACATAACCTGTTTCTGGTTCTCCTGTTTATTTGTGATAGTCCATTCTCTTAGAAATCATATAATTTGTTCCAAGGGTGGTCATCCTCCAAGCCTGAATATTAGGTATTTTGCTCTTATTTCTCTCCTTTCCTTGATGAGGAGACCATTTCTTCCCTAATGACTCTGAAATTTACATCTCTGCCCTAATTTCTTCTTTCTTTGTTCATTTAGATTTGCTTTAATTCAAATTCTACTTTATGCTGTTTCCCATTTTAGAGAACCATCACATATGTAAAGATTATCATTATTTCTTACTCTTAACCATAACCTCTGCTTAGCTTGTCCCACACTATAAATGGTGGCACAAGTAACCCTCCAATCAGTTTGCAAAGTTTACTGTAGAAAAGGAGACTAATTCTTTACTTCCAGTTTTCCAGTTGGTAATGATATATCAAATGTTGTAACAACCTCAGTCAAGATCCACAATTTCAGTACATCACATAAGCAAGTAACCCTTCTTTACTTACTTTAAAACTCTCAGATCTTCATGCACTGGTCACACATCACCACTTGTCCTTTACAAAGGCCATAGTTGAGTTAACTCAAATATTAACCGTGAGCTACACAAATCTTCAACTCACTCCTTCACTTACGAGTGTTTACTCTCTGCCATTCCTGACTTTTCTGTTCTGAATTTTACTATAACACAACCTGCCTTTCATTTTTTCCCTATTGTCTCAAAATGTATTTAAGTCTTACATTCTTCATTGAGTATTCCATAAAAATATTCTACTTGATTCTGGTCACTTTAAGACCTTATCATCTCACATAATCTTTAAAGAGAAGCTTGGCTCAGTATGTGACTTTGTGTTTTCTATGTAAGCTATATAGCTGTATTTTTTAAAAATATCCTTTCTTCCTGAAAGATATTGTTAAACTTTCCTAGACATTGTGCATGGGAATTTGAATGGTAATATTTTCAAAATAAAATAAATCAATTTTAATTTTTGACACCAAATAATTTTTTCAAAGATTTGGGAAAGTAAGTTTTCTCTATCTCCCATCTCTATGGACTCTCCATATAAAATATGACTATATCTGTTCCAGTGAAGAGTTTCTTACTCAACATTAGAGATCAACCTTTATTCACTGAAACCATTCATTTAGGTATCCAAAAAATATTTATTGTCCACCTGCTATAGCCAATGATGACCTTGAGCTGTCTCACACATTGAGAACTATGAACTCAGACATCTCCCTGCCCTTGAAGAACTCTTGTTACAGTGGGAGAAACAGAAGGTTGGTGGAAAAGAGTGAAAGTAAATCTGTTAGGAGCTGAAATGTATCCCTGCAGAATTCATATGTTGAAGTCCTAACTCCTAGTACATCAGAATGTGACTCGATTCGGAGACAAAACTCTTAAGACTGATTAATTTAAAATGAGGCCATAAGGGTAGGTCTTACCTCAACCTGTCTGGTGTCTTTGCAAGAGGAGGAGATGAGAGCATGTTGAGAGACACCAGGGATATGTGTACACAGAGAAAAGGCCATGGGCAAGCCAAGAAAGAAGCCTCAGAAGAAACCAATTCTGCAGACACCTTCAGTCTCAGACTTCTAGCCTCCAGAACTGTGAGAAAATAAATATCTGAAGATCAAGACATCCAGCTTGTGGAATTTTGTTACTTGGCGGTAGGGATCTACTTGGAAACCCATAGGTGGTATGGAGATTTGAGAGCTTCAGTGAGGTCTTCACAGAGCTTCCCTTGTCTGACCAAGAGCAGAAACACCTGGGAAAAGAGCTATCATAAATTCCCTCCCAGGAAAACAATGATGAGTAAACCTACCATAAATTCCCTCTCCGGGGGAGTTTCATTTCCATGAACAACAGGGAAAAACCACTCACACCTGCATAAACAAATATATCACAAACTTCCCTATCTCCCATCTGCTCTAAAAACCCATTTTTCTTTGTGAAGAAAATGATTTGTTTTTCCCATAGAAGCCTTTTCTCGCCCCTCTCTTTCTCCTACTAAATAAGGTAAGGTATGCCTTTATCTTTAGCCACTTAGCAAGCTAGCTATTTCTTTTGTTGGTTCTCATATACACACATACATACAAACCTGTTTTCTCCAGTTAATCTATTGCTTAGACACTAAAAGGAATAAACACTAAGAGGGTGGAGCAAAAATTTTCCCTCTGCGACGAAGCCCTAGCAATCAAATCTAACATCCAATAGGGATGCATACCACAAAGAGAAGGAGACAAGGGGACGGAGGCTATCCATGAGTTTAAAGGCCATCGGAAATGCCTTTGAAGAGGTGACATTTGAGCTGAGACGTGAATTAAAAGATGATTTGAGGGAGCTGACATTTGAGCTGCTAACCGAATTACAAGATGATTTGGGGAAAGATGAACTATAAAGTGCAAAGCCCTTAAGGCAGGGCAAGCTTGATGTGCTCTGGGATTGGAAAGGCCAGAGTGAGCGGAGCAAACTACCATCTGGGAAGAGCGAGGGGCCACTGTCGTGGGGCTTTGTAGGCAGGATAACGAGTTCTCTGTTCCTCGTCACTCTGAGGCAAGCTGATGGAAGACACAAAGCAATACAGTACAGTCAAGATTAAATTAAATATATATATAATATTTATATATATAATATATATAATATAATATAATATATAAATATTATATATATTAAATTATATATATGTGTGTGTATATATATACATATATATATATATATATGTATATATATATATATTTAAAAAGGCACACTGAGAGGATTTCTTTCTCTAAATACTCCGCAAGGATCATGTTGAGTTATCTTGTTCGAAAGGGAGTAGCCATTTTTTTTTCAAAATCCTATTTGAATTTCAATCCTTACCCACACCTTTCAAATAAAAATGGCAACATTATGCTTTATGGAGAGGAAATTCACTTCTAAACCATCTTTTGAAAATGAGCAGCATTCCCAGAGATAAGCTGTACTATATCTCTCATCTTTTATCCCATTTACATCATACTGGTTTTGTATTTTGTAGTCATTAAAAACCCACAACTGTTTGGCTAATTGGACTAGAGAATAAGCATAATGGATGCTTTCAACTGATAATTTGTGAGTTTTTGCTTACATAACTTTTCTTAATATGGCGACATAATATGGAAAACACTGGTACAAGGATCTATCAGAGAGTATTAATTTAAAAATTGCTTGTTGTTACTAAAGTACAATAAATGAAGTATATTTGGAAGGAAATTACTCCGAAGGAGAATATCAGGCCCCTAATATAGAGTCTTTAGCATGAGAGCCGAGCATCTGACGATGTTACATTTTACATCTCTAAGTAGGAGCTGTTAAAGTTCAACTTTGTTTTTATTATTTGGTTATCAATTGGATATATTATAATCTAACATGAATGCTAATCACATTCCCATTTGATTTATTATGTAAACAGATTTAAAGGTCACTCACAACCGTAGGTTGGCAAGTAGATATTCACTAACAGCTCTGCAGGAGCATTTTTGCAATGATGGGCTGTAACGCTTTGGTTTAGTAAATACATTCTTCATAGAAATCCAGTTGGGGTTTGGGATTCAGTAATGTGTCTATGCAGTATGTATTAATTCTTATAATATGAACATCCCAAGGCTCAAAGTAGCTGTGACTCTTTAGAGCAATTGGTTTCCTGGGCTATTTTGCCTCGTAATAGGTTGTTAGTTATAATAATAGACTTACTATCTGCCTTCGTCGTCATATTTATTGCACTTAAATTTCTTCTCTGACCTAGGTCTTTTACATCAGGCTGTCATTTTTCCAATTTAATTGCTTTGCAAAATGTGCAATTATAGGACTGATCAAAGCTGTCAGGTACTGAAATTCTTGGACTTAAACACATTTTTGTCCCCAAACTAAGAAGGTTCTTTGCATAATGAGAACTGCAAACTCGTTGTTCACTTAGAACACAGAAAGGAGACACAGAATGGGCAGAAATTTATTGTGAACTTGACTTCGTGCCGGGCACTGTGCCACTTGTTTCGTCTTCATGGAATCTTCACAATGCTTGCTTGAGTTGGTTATTATAACACAATATAATTCACAGTATCAGCCTTCTAAAAATCAAACTGATATGTGATATGTAAATTGCTATCCACAAGGAAGTAAAATTTGTTGACCCAAAGTCAGTAGAATGAGAACATGTTTAGCTACTTTTCTAGCAATAATAACAGAAAAAAATAAAATAGTCATAAAAAATGAAAAAGTAGTGGTTATAGTTGTTAGTTTTCTTACAGTTTTCAAAGCTTTCTGTACATGTTCTCACTGAATCTTTCTCCATTCTAAATGGTGGGCATTAACCTGATTTTTATTTTATAAGTAAAAATATTTTTTTAAGATTTTATTTATTTACTTGAGAGGGAGCAAGACAGAGAGAGTGTGTGAGCACACAGAGTAGAGGGCAAGTGCTCTTTCAAAACCACAAAATCACTTGCAAAATGAGTGCTTAAGCCTAGGACTTTGATATCTAAATATTACCTTTCTTATTATAACATTTGGGGGAAATTATCGATCTTTACTAAGACATCCCACAACATACTTTGGTGAAAACTTTCTAGTTAAAATCAGAAGGCAGGTCTAAAAAAACAGCTTCTCCATGCAGGGTTAGCTCACATTTTTAGCACCTTTCTCTTAGCTTTCACTACACTCTCCCTTGACGAGGTCAACTTGCTCAGACCCCCAGGACCAAGCACGTAGCCCCTGAGAGTTGCTTGGGATGCTTTTGTACTGTGTGCCTCCTCTATAATCAATATCAACACACTAAGACGTTTCCTGTATTTTATTGTTTAAGTAATGGTGAAAATGTAGAATATTTTATGCAAAAACATTTTACTTGATATTCAAAACATAGATCCTTAAAGAAACAAAACATTCCAAAAGTGATTTATAATGTTCACATTCAAATATTTCCATCACCAAAGAACATAGAAACACAAATCATTTCCTCGGTTAAATAATCTATACTTCATTCTCCCTAATTACTATCTAGATATTTTTTTCAATAGTGTTCTTATAAAATAGTAACACTTTATTGCTAGAATCAGAAAATTAAAATACTTAGGCAAAAAAGAAGTGGAGAAACTAGAATGAACTAAAACACAATTCAGGGTAAGAGCAGGTTTTCTGAGGTTTTGCTTTGTTTTGGTTTGGTGTTCAGCATGTGAAGACAAGAGCTCTTTGGGAGGGGAGATTTAAACTTAGATTCTCAGTGAACTCACAATAGAGAGAAGGGATAAACATGAAAAGTATATTGTTAGTTAGCTATTGGAAAACACTAAAGAACTATGCACTACTCACTTTCATAAGATGTATTATATAACTAAAATACATTTTGTCAATGATGAAAAATGCTTCATAATTATCTGGGTAGTATTAAGTTTTCCAAAGGTTTCAGAAGACATATTTTCGTTATCTTTATCATCTTTAGCCAAAGAGCCAAATTCCCCTAGAGATCGGTATCATTCGAAATTTCAATCCCTGCAACATCTCAAATCTGTGTTTCAGTCTCATAGATGACAGATTGCTTGAGTCTCTATCAGATCCAGTATTTTTCTCTCGTAGTTTAAATAATAGGTTGCTGCTTCAGATCAATACAGCAAGCAGATTAAGCCGTGAAGCTCAGAAAGATAAAGGCATTCTGGTGCTATCCATCTCATCCCACAATCTTCCCACCATTGCTTCCAGAATTGGATGTATGCCTTCCTGAATATCAGATGCATTCAATCATAAATTATGAGAATAATAGACAATATATTTACAAATATTCACTATTTGCTTTTTGGTACATTTGTTCACTTACATCTCGCTTCATTCCAATGATTTATATATTTCATAATGAATTATTGAATATTTTATTTTGACAAATATCACTAAGTGTGTACTATATACAGCAACCATTATGTAAGTGTTGGGATATGAAGATGAGCAAAATTAGCAAAAATCCTTCCACTGAGAGAAATTAGAATCAAGCAGGGGCCAGGGAGCAAACATTAAATGAAAAGCCACACAAATAAAGGCAAAACTACAGTTCTGGTAAGTGTTAACCTTATATTATTAATATAAGGTTCTATAAATGCTCCTAACAGGGGGACCAGAACGAGTCATGTAGCCAAGTGGCAAGTGTCCTGTGTTGATTGAATGGAGGCTAGAAAACGGGGTTAAATGGTACATCAGTGTCCTCGGGCTACTGCAACAAAGTGAGTGACTTAAAACAACAAAAATGTATTCCCTCACAGCTACGGATGCTTAAAGTCTAAAATAAACGTGTTGACAGGGCCATGCTCCCTCTGAGACCTCCTCTCTTACCCCTTGCAGCTTCCAGTGTTCCTTGAATTGTGACAATTTAACTCCAATCTCTGCCTTCCTCGTTGCATGGCATTCCCCCAGGTGTCTCTATATTCTCTTTCCTCTGTGCGTGCTGTCTCTGTGTCTGATTTCCCCTTCTTGTAAGGATAGCAGTCATATTGGATAAGGGCTTATTCTCATGATCTCATCATAATTTGATTACCTCTGCAAAGACATTATTTCCAAAAAAGGTCATATTCACAGGTACTGGAGATTTAGACTTGAACATATCCTTTTGGAGGATACAATTCAACCCATAACAAATGGGGTGGACAGTATTTCAGGTAAAGGCTCTGTGGCTGGAGAGAACCGGATGCATTTGGGGAACCGAAGGAAGAAAGTGTATGGTTAGATCAAAGAGAAACATGTCATGGTATAAATTTGCTAATGAAGTCAGGTATCTGGAGGCCAAGAAAAATCTAATCAAAGCATTTGAAAGGTTTGGAGAGCAGATGGCTTAATTTTTATATTACAAACATGCTTGGCTCCAGTGCTTAAAATAGGTGTATGACTATGTGTCAGGCCATCTAGGAGCATTTGATGTGGGAAGGGGAATTTGGAGAGACCAATTAGGAAATCTTTGGAGTCGTCCAGATGGGTGACAAGGGGATTGGGATCAAAACCCACTGGGAAGTAAATTTATAGATTTTGAGATGGATTATTAAACTACATAAGGAAGATGGAAGGGTTAATACTGACTCTCATATTTCTAAATTGTGAAATTAGAAATATGATGGTATTGTTTTGGGGGTTAGAGATAAATGTTTGATGAACCAGATTAAAGAGAAGAGCATGAGTTCAAGTTTGGGTACGTTGAGTACAGAGTTTCTTGGAGAAAACCAAGAAGACATATATTGCAGGCAGTTAACCAAATATGTGGAACTCAAAAGAGATCTCTGGAGCTTAAAAAATTTTCAGGCCATCAGAATAACAAAGTAATTGAAACTGTTTTCTATAGGCAAGCCTATGTTTGTAATTTGTTATTTAAGATCAGTAACAGTGGGGTCACCTGAGTGGCTCACTTGGTTAAGCAACTGCCTTCGGCTCAGGTCATGATCTCGGGGTCCTGGGATTGAACCCCAGGTCATACTCCTTGCTCAGGGGGAGCCTGCTTCTTCCTCTCCCTCTGCCCCTTCCCTCGCTCATGCTCTCTCTCTCTCAAATAAATAGATAAAATCTTAAAAAAAATTTACTAACAATGTTATGAAAACCAATTAAAAACATTAATTCATTTTTATTGAGAAAAATTCATATAATATCAAATTACTCATTTTAAAGTGTGCAATTCAGTGGCATTTAGTATGTTCACCATGTTGCACAGAAACTACTTCTATCGAGTTCCAAAATATTTTCATTATTCCCAGAGAAAACCCTGGATACATTCAGAAATTCTATTCTCCTCTTTCCCCAGTCCCTGGAAAATACCAAACCACTTTCCGTATCTACGGACTTACTTATTCTGGATATTTCACAAAAAAATCACATATTGTATGTTAATTTATATTTTGTGGTGTTTCCTTTAAACACTAAGTAACAGTATCACAACTTGGAGAATAAAATTAACTTACAGCTTTTACAATCCCTAGAGGCTTGGTTTCATGTGAACTTAGATCAAATAAATCTAGTAAAAATAGTGTTCCTTTATTTACAGCTAAGAACATACAGTTGAAAAGCATCTCCTAGGGTGGAATTAGAAAGTGTCACTAAAATAAATCCATTTAATTAATTTTGCAATATCCACATATTTCGCACTTAAGTAGTACTTACTGTGACCCAGTATTATTTTAAGTTCCTTACAAATACTAATTCTCTTTCTCCTCATTTCCGCTCTCTGAGAAAAGTAGTCTTATTTCTTGTTTTATAGATGAGGAATCTAAGGCACGAGGAGATTAAATAAATCACCCAATTTAACACAGCGATTCAGTGGAAAATCCACTCAGCCTGGCTCCAGCATCTATTGTCTTAGGGTGACATAACTGTTCTTATTTGCTGACTTCCCACTTTGTGAAAGGACTATCTATTACCAACCATTGCCATGGGACTTTTGGTGCCAGGGAAAGGATGAGTATATTTCCCTCTCCCAGTGACTTCTGGTTTGGCTTCATGACATATTTTGCTCAATGAGATGAGCAGATGTGTTATGTACAAGATTCCGAGCAAAGACTTTAAGAGCCCTCTCTATGTGTTTCCATTGGTTCTCTTTATCTTGGCACAAAATGGCATATTTGAGATGGTGGGTGATCTTTCAACCTAGGGCTTATAACAACAACAAAAAAAAACACATGAAGAAAAAAACAAAATGGGAAAAACAACAACAACAAAACCCTACACCCCCTAACATGCAATGTGAGAAATAAACAAAATGTTGTAATCTACTGTGGGTCATGGGCTTATTGTTTCCACTTAGCTAAAACTGATCATTATAGTTCTTGACCACTGTACTCTATTTCCTTTCAAGTGTCCTGCTCATTTATCAAAGATCAAAGTTATACTTATTTTTTTTTTAAGTTTACTTACTTTTTTAAAAGAGAGAGAGAATGAGCAGTGGGAAGGGCGGAGAGAATCCCAAGCAGACTCCGAGTTGAGCTTAGATCTCGAGGTTTGATCCCAGGCCATGGAATCATGACCTGAGCCAAAACCAAGAGTCAGATGCTTAACGGACTCAGCCACCCAGGCACCCCTCAAAGTTATACTTAAGACATTGAATGATGCTTTATTTCCATGGCATCACAACACCATTCCTTCTTGACAGTGGACATTGTTTCGGCAATTGAATTTTCTCATTAAAAAAAAAAAATGTGGGGCGCTTGGGTGGCTCAGTCGTTAAGCGTCTGCCTTCGGCTCAGGGCGTGATCCCAGCGTTCTGGGATCGAGCCCCGCATCAGGCTCCTCCACTGGGAGCCTGCTTCTTCCTCTCCCACTCCCCCTGCTTGTGTTCCCTCTCTCGCTGGCTGTCTCTCTCTCTCTCTGTTGAATGAATAAATAAAATCTTTAAAAAAAGCATGTGTATTTTCAATGACCACTGAACAACTGGGGTATCCTCTGATAATGTTAATGAAACTTCTTCCTACAAAAGTCAGTCTACCTTCAAAACTTCAGTATGTTTTAAATTTAATGGTTTATATTTATTCTTAGACTTTACAAAGAATTTGAAAAGTGGACTCCTTTGATTCTTACCATATGATTTTATTATCAAAACCCAAATGTTCAAGCAAAAATCTTTCATTTTGCCTTGTTTTTTTTTTTTTTAAAGATTTTATTTATTTATTTGACAGAGATAGAGACAGCCAGCGAGAGAGGGAACACAAGCAGGGGGAGTGGGAGAGGAAGAAGCAGGCTCATAGCGGAGGAGCCTGATGTGGGGCTCCATCCCATAACGCCGGGATCACGCCCTGAGCCAAAGGCAGACGCTTAACCGCGGTGCCACCCAGGCGCCCCTCATTTTGCCTTGTTAATGGCAGGCACAAGCACCTACTTATTAGGAATAGTTTATATTTTTCTATGCTTTTTTTTCTGTTTCTTTTTCTTTCCCTTCACAATTCTCTTTACTTTTTTTTCAACAGTGGCAACCACGGCAAGAACACTAAGACACAGCACAGATTCTGGCATGTTACAAGAATTTAATTGAGTTGTAAAACATTCATTATCGAATTTTTGATCAAATAAATGAATACATGTACCAACCTATAAAAATGGGCAGGCACTGGGGTGCCTGGGCGAGTCAGGCTGTTACGCTGCTGGCTCTTGATTTCAGCTCAGGTCACGATCTCATGGTCATGAGATTGAGCCCCACGTCGGGCTCCATGCTGGGTGTAGAGCCTGCTTAAGATTCTCTCTCTGGCTCTCCCTCTGCCCATTCTCTCCTGCTCACCCCCATGTTCTCTTGCTTTTTCTCTCAAAAAAAAAAAAAGCAAGCACCTAGCTCCAACATTCAAGAAAAATGGGGTAGAAAGAATGAGAAAGGAAATAAAGAAATTTGATTTACTATACTTTCTTGATTATTTTCCTCTGCATTTATTTTCTATAAAAAATCCATTCACTTTTCCTGTTGATAAGAACACTTGAATTCCCAGACTTCCTCCAATAAAATTTTTTTAATGATAGACTCTGCCAGGTTTTTCTCCATTTCTGACATTATCAGCATTCTATTCCTAAGTAAAGGCAAGCAAGTTATTAATTATCATCAACAGTGGGTTACATTGAGAATCAACATGCAATCAAAGCCAGCCATCTATGTAGAATACAAGCTATCATCAGGACAAAGCCGTTGTATAAAGCAGGTCAGAGATAAGTGTAGCAGACATCAGGTTACAATAATCTAAGATTGTGCAGCATTAACTATTTTTTACCAAGGCCAAACCACTTACAGAAACAAAGACCAATCCACTTTACCATATCATTCAAGTGATGACCCAGCTGTAGAGCAGGGTATGTACAAACCACTCAACCATTTCCAAAGACGTCAGTGAGTCCTGAGGACATATATGCTCTGGGGGTGTCAGGGCAGCAGAGAAACTATTTAAGAATTGGTTTATCTTCTTGATTTTCAGCCCTCACATTTATAAAGTACCACTTCAAACTGTAAGTTTCTCCTCTCAACTTATTGTCTGTTACATTTTCTTTCCTCAATTTGATTTTATCTGCACGGTAGATTTGATTTATATTGAAAAAGATCTACAAAATTATAGAGTACTAGAAGTGTTTGGATTATGAACTATCTTGCAGGAACTCCCTCTTGCTTCTTTTGAATAATAATGATAACACAGAAGACAGATGGATCGTATAGTCCACTGCCTTTGTTGAGTTATATTTTATACTCTCTCTACTGTACAGTACTATACTATATAATGCTGGTAAATAATATTAGCCCTCTAATTACTTATGCTCTTTATATTTAGCTTAAATAGACCTAGACAGCTGCCTTCTTCATTTAGGTAACCACTATATTATTTATTGTTTCACAATTTTAGTCATGGAAATCAGCAAAGTACAAAATAACCTTTAATTTGAAAAAGAAATCCATACTATTGGAATATTAAAGGACTCTTAGATAAGCCCTTTAATGAAATATAGGATGAAAAGTCAAAAAGGCAGATTTTCATAGCCCAGTGAGAACAAATAGAGTTATAAAGTCCACAAAATCTTGCATTAAATATATGAGCATTACTTCAACAAAATACTAGGAGTAAAATAAAATAACATTATAAGAGTTTTCTGTGCCTCCACCTAGGTGTTAATGATTCTTTGTCCTATTGTTATTTTGGATACTATGATCTTCAGAACCAGCTTTGTGGTTGGTTATTCTGCTGATTCTAGCAAACTAACAACATCCATTGCTCTTACATTTTGAAGAGTCAACCATGGGAACATGAAGTGATAGTTTCAATAACAATTATTTCCCATCCCCTTCAAACCTATGAATCTGAAAAAGAATTATCCTGACACCTGTGCTAAAACTATTTTTTTTCGAAGGCCAACAATCTCTTCCTCACTAACAAATCCACTAGTCTGATGACCCATTGTACAGATGTGGTTCAGAGATGGGAGCACAGAGGCCTTGCTGATCTGTGGAGACAGGAATGGGAGTTTGAAGCTACTGAGGAGAACTGACTTGTCAAAAAAAGTACCAGAAAGACAGGATACCCAGAGAAAGAGATCCAGAAACCTGGAAATCTGTATGGAATCTATATAAAGCTCTGGCTAATCTTTAACTGATTCTAAGTACAGATAGGCAGGATAAAACTTCACAAAACCATGAAAAAAATTAAATTAAAAAAAGGAAAGAAAATCTACTGAAATGGAGCTGGATAACTGTTAGGCCTCATGAAAAGATGAAAAATATTTGTGTGCAAACCAGCCAGCATGGAGAGAACACTTCTGCATGACGGATTTTGAGTAATATCCCCCAAATATTATACTATTAGAGAAGAGGAACTCTAGATCTAAAATAAAGGCAATTCTAGAACTGCCCTAACACCATTGAAAAACAGGATTTTAATAAGTATTTTGATTGTTTTTAATAAGTAAATGAACTGCCCATAAGAACCAAACTCATCACTTTATTACATAAGGTAATAAAATAGAGATACTCAACATTAGGCATTCTTCATATCTAACATGCAAAAACAAAAATTACAGAATGTAGAAAATCAGGAAAATGTGACCAATAAATATGAATTGGGGATAAATAGGGAACCTTATTAAAGATATGGAAACTATAAAAATTAACTGAATGGAAGTTCTACTGTTAAAACATACATCATCTAAAGTGAAAAATTTTTTGGCTGGATTTGACAGCAGACTAAACCTCTAGAAGTAAACTCGAAGTGACTTTGAAGATAGATCTTGAAAATATCAAACAAAAGCAAACAATGAAATAAAAGTTGGAAAATAACTGAACAACACCCCATTGATCTATGGGATATTTAAGTCACCTATGTGTGATTAGAATGCCACAATAAGAGAGAAAAAAGAGAAATCATTGAAGAAACAGTGGCCAAAAGTTTTCAAGGAATTGCAATAAATGGGGCCCTGGGTGGCTCAGTCAGTTAAGCTCTACCTTTGGCTCAGGTCATGATCCCAGGACCCTGGGATCGAGCCAGCATCAGGCTCCCTGCTTGGTGGGGACCTGCTTCTCCCTCTGCCTCTCCCCACCCCCGGCTGGTGTTCTCTCTCTCTCTCTCACTCTCTCTCTCCCTCTCAAATAAATAAATGAATAAAATCTTAAAAAAAAAAGAATTGCAATAAACACTAGGCAACATAAACACACAAAGCCACCTCAAGGCCAATCATAATTAAACTGCTGAGAACTAATGACTGAGAAAAAATATTGAAAGTAGCCAAAGGAAAAATCTAGGTTACCTGCAGGGGGGAAATCATTAGGGATAATTCATAACTTCTTGTCAGGAACAATGGAGACAAAACAAGCAAAAAAACAAACAAACATTTAGTAACAGCATCAGGTCCTGAGAGGAGGTGGGGGCGAGGAATTGATCTAGAATTCTGTACCCAATCGAAATTGAAAAAACTCAACCTAGAATTCTATAGCCTTAAAAAAACAAAAACCAAAAAAATATTTTCAAATAACAAAGAGAGAATTTGGCACCAACAGACCTATTCTACAAAAAGTGTTAAGGAAAGTTGCTCAGATTGAAAAGAAATGATACCAAAATGGAAACACCAAGAACTGGAATGTACCAAAAATGATAAATATGTTAAGCTTAAACATATTTTTCTCATTTTAAAAACTAATTTTTAAATTACTCCTTGAAACAACTAATAATGGTAAGTTTGATGATAAAGAATACAAGAAAGAAAAATATGTTGGAGGATACCAGGACTAAAAGGGGGAATGACAATATGCTGTTGTAAGAATCTTACATCGTATGTGAAGTGACATAGGATTTCAGTGGCGGCTGTGATAAGTTAAAGATATATATTGAAAACCGTGCAGAAACCAATAAAAAACTAAGGTGAAGATATATACTAATTAGACAGTAAACACATCAAATGTACTAAGCTTGGAAGACCAACAGTTCTTTGACGTTAGGACCTCAGAGGGATTCTACACTCCAGCTTACCAATAGGTGAATGAACAAGTTTACTGAAGGCAATTGTTGGGCTTAACAAAGTTTTAAGAAAGGTTTTGAGGACACAAAACAATTAGGAAAACAGGGAAACTAGAGTCCTGGAATCAAAAGACTAGAAGCAGTAAGTAGGATGTTTGTACCAATGTAACCAGAAGCCTTGGGGTTGTATTGTCTGACACCAAAGAGGAAAGTCTCGCCTCATATAGGCAACGAGAATTCAGAGTAACAGACTACCAGTTAAACTAACTGTGATGTTAGTTTAACTAACGAGTGATGAGAGGAAAACCAGCAAGTTTTGGGATGAGCTGACTGGGCTGAGAATAAAATGTTGGAGATAAGATGAAAACATAGAAACCTAGAAAGTATTGAGGGTCATGGGATGCCATCATCTCCGGAAACCATGTTGTCTCTCAAACCATAAATTTGAGTAGAGAGCCAGGTTATCTTCAGTTATAATTTTCAAAAAACAGATGCTTTCTTTCTCAGCCCTTCTTACTGAAGTAGGTTACACAATGTTCTTTATATACAAAGAGCTACAAAATATGAGCTCAGTAGAATTTTTTTTTATAACAGGTATGATTGTTGAGATATGTTGTATTTTCCAAGATCATGTTTCCAAACTGTGGCTGAGTTTTCTAGGACTTTCTGAATTTGTCAATATGTGTGGGAAGGAATTGCACCTAGATCTTTTTTTTTTTTTTTAATGATTTTGAAGTCCTCAGTAAACTGCTGAAGGAATTGGTACCAGAGATGGACTTCTTTTCTTCCAGCTGAAGAATATAGAAACACATGTTGGAAAGGAAGAAATATTTAGGAACTGAATGCCAGCTGTACATGTCTTATAACAGAATGTGGAATTCATAATGCTTCTCTCATTCCAGAAAAAAAAAAATGGCCTCTTGGTAAAGGAATGCATCTTGCAATCCCTAGAAAGGAGTTTGGCATGAGATATAATTCAAACATTATTTGAAAAAAAAATCGAATATTGGGAAGTGGTGAGACTATTAAGGTAAACCAATAATAATACCACTTGTCTTTTCTAATTCCAGCAATCCTTGTGAAAATCAGAAGTATAACCTAACTTTGATCAAATTAGATTTAAGAAATCTGTTCTCTTTCCTTAGATAAGTAGTTAATACACAGATAATCATTATGTTTTGTTTTTATTAATCTTCAAATTTAATATGCATGTTTTATATGCTATCTTATATGGATGACATTTTAAAATAAAACATTAAAAAAAATTAATAGGTCAGGGAGGCACCTGGGTGGCTCAGTCAGTTAAGTGTCTTCCTTCGGCTCAGGTCATGATCCTGGGGTCCTGGGATTGAGCCCCATGTTGGGTTCCCTGTTCAGCGAGGAGCCTGCTTCTCCCTCCCTCTGCCTCTCCCCTCTGCTCATGCTTTCAATTTCTCTCTCTCTCTCAAATAAATAAAATATTTTAAAAATTAATATATCTGCTATAAAGATTATTTAGATTGGTAAGCTTTGCATGTTTCTGAGGAAGGGTAGGAAGAGATTCCATATAAAAGAGTCCTCAAAAGTTATACACCTGCTTGCAGTTACATAAAGGAAACATAATCAAATTGTGACTCATTCAGCGTAGAGCAGGTGTGCTGGATGATAAGGAAGGGGCAGCTTCTGTGATGTAGGGAGGTGAGGTTGGCAGCAACCAGTGGACTTCTGGGATGTGAGGGTAGATCCTAGGCCCCATCTCCCTCAGCAAGGATTCACACGTCTTCAGCACATTGTAACCCACACAGATGCTTCACTTAAGACCTAAGACTTTTCTAAGTAAGCTTCTCTGACCAGGTAGTAAGCTGTAGTAAACTTTTCTAAGTAAGCTTCTCCCTCCCCAGGTAGAATTAACAGTCCATCCTGTGCCCCCTCGTTTTACTTTATATTCTTCTGAACTCAGAACTTATCAAGTCTACTATAGTTTGTATGTGTGCATACATGTAAAATTTCTCTCTGGATATATTTTGAGTACTTAAAGGAATTTAGATACTTAAAGATGAGTATCTATGTAGTTTCTCTATGCCAGTGCCTGAGTACCTAAGGTGATAAATGTGTAAATGTACAGAAAGGAATTTTCAGTGTAGCTCCTCATTGTTCTTACCTGTTTTTTGTTTTTGTTTTTTTTTAATTTCCTCTTCATGCCTGTCTTCTTTTCCTGGCAAGTTTTTTTTTTTTTCACTTTATCTATTCAAATCTATCCTCCATGATGGCCTCTCTGAGAATTCTAATCCACAATGGTCACCCCTCTTCTGAAAAACCACAGTGCTAATACCATGTGTCTTAGTCAGCTCAGGCCTGAGTCACTTAAATAACACGGGCTTATTTATCTATCACAATCCTAGAGCTCGGACGTCCTAGATGCAGATGCTGACAGATTAGGCTTCTGGTGATGGCCTCTTCTTGACTTATTGACAACCACCTTCTTACTACATCTTCACGTCATAGCTCGTCCTCTCCTGATAAGAACACTAATCCCATGATGGGGGCTCCACCTTCATGACTTTATCTAAACCTAATTGCTTCCAAAAGGTTCCATCTCCAAACACCATCACATTAGGGGTTCATGCTTCAACACACAAATTTCAGAGAGACAGAAACATTCAATCCATAGCACCATGTGACACGCCACCTGACACACAATATAAATATAGCTGATGGTTAGAGATCTGAAGACATCTACCCTCCCTTCACACGGGCACTCATAGTTGAGAGCACTCCAGTCATAGTCTTTCTGGCTGTTTGCTAATCCCAAGTCGTGGTCTACAGCAGAAACAAATATCATGCAGCAGATTGTTTGGGTTTTTCTAATCATATATGCAGTAATAGTCTTGGCTCAAAATTTCCTCTTATTCTCAATGAATGGATTTCTCTTAAGAAATATTTCACTGCAAAATTATTTCATGCAAGTTCATCCTCAAGAGATCTGTTTCCCATAGTTTTGTCCTTCTCATCTGTCCCACCCAACAAGCAACGGCATAGATAGATAGATAGATAGATAGATAGATAGATAGATAGGAGATAGATAGATAGATAGATAGATAGATAGATAGATAGATAGATAGATAGAAGATAGATAGATAGATGATAGATAGATAGATGACAGTCAGGACATGTGTATGTATGAACATTATGCTCTTCTACACTGGTAGTTACAGACATATGTGATTCCAGTGGAGATGTGAATGAGCACTTTATGAAAATTATTAAAACATTCTGAAGAACTCAGAAGCTGATAAGAGAAGGAGCAATCTAAAAAGATGTTCTTTTTCAGAATTCTAAAATAGCACAAAGCAGAAAATCATGACCATGTCATCTCAATAATATTCCAGTAATTTGTAGTTGAAAAATCAGCCTTTCAGTCCCCACTGGCTTCTCCCCTGACTCCAGCTCTTGGCTAATACCAAGGGCACAATGGAGAATGCAACCCTCTGACCATTTCAAGACTCCATAATCACTTGGAAAAGAGCTAATCCCTGAACTCAGCCTTTAGCAGGTAAATAGAAAAAGCAATCTGTTTTAAAGGCTAAAAAACAATCATAAACTTTATGTGCTTTTCTCAACTTCAGTACAATTTCATTTATAATATGCTGGAAATTTCAGTGGAAAAGGTATACTTTATGAAGTAGAAAATTGTATTTTTTTATTTTCCCAGAATGCTCCTTCTATTACTAACCTCTGATTCTGTTAAACCCCACTGTGATATTTTTCCTGCTATAGAGCCTATGAAAAGTGTAATTCCTTAGGAATTTCATTAAGACCAGCCCATGAACTGCCTCCTGACTTTTTTCCTGCGTGGACAGTTTTCTTATCATCTTCTCTCCTCCTGGTGCTCACCCCTCCATTATATCTGAGGAGAGGAATCAGATTTGCAATTTTCTGGGCAGTGAAGAGGGAATTTCTCTTTTCCAGATTTCTCTTTTACACATTTGTGAATTATGCTAGGTTCCCCCAAGACAAGGTTTTAAAGATTTGTTTTAATTGGAACTGTAGTTACATATAAACAATTTTTGTATAGAAAGGGAAAAGAATGATGATGGCCACTGCATTCCAATATGAAATTAAGAAACAAGGAATCTATTCACTTTCTGGACTCTTGGAATAAAAATTGGGTTGCCATAGATTGTGATGATTTCTCTCATGTGCACTTTCTCCAGTCTCATCAAGTTGTATACATTAAACATGTGCAGTTTTTTGTATGTCAGTCATACCTCAATAAAGCAGTTAAAAAAAAAGAACTGGACTGACAAACTATTCATATAATTAATCTGTGCAGCACTTAAGGAGAGACCACATTTCTAAAATAAACTTGTCAAAGATTTATTTCAGTTTACTATTAAATAGAAAATATTCTTAAATTATTAAAGTATTGTGGACTCACCTTTGTGTGTTTTTTGAAACCCCCATCCCCAATTTATCTGCAGTGATCCGGAGTCAAAGCCTCCCTACCCCTAAACCAAGACCTCCTCAATGTCCTGCTCACCTCATTAAAACGACAGTTTTCTCCCATATGCCCTATTGGTTATGGTGTGTTTTCTGAGAGAAATTTGGTGACTGCTCCCAGGCCCCATCTTCTCTGGCTACCAGCTCACAGGCTTCTTCGCCCACTTGGATGGCACAAGAGCCTGGAGAGGCATCTCTCTAACAGTGTGACACCTCCATACCCCCCCCCCACCCCACCGGGCTGCTGGGGGTCTGTTTGCATGTTGGCTGAGAGTTTGTACAATCATGCTGCCTAAACCATAAGCTCAGAAGCCTGGTCCTTCCAGAAACCATCCAGACACCCCTGGCATTCAGCTCCTAGAGCCCTCCGGAGACTGACGTCAGATAATCCTTCGGTGGACTGTAGCCCCTCTTACATGCAAAGCCACTTAACACCATAAACACTGTGTCCTCATCTGGGTTGCTGGTTGCCTGGCCAGACTGCGGAAGGAGACGAGACTCCAGGGCAGGAAAGATTCCTGTCCTGTTCCCACTGTCCATGTGCCATCAAAACTCTTGCTGTTGCTTCTTCTTGTCTATTCAGCTCCTCTTGGCTAAATATAACTTCTCCAGGTTCCTCCTGTCTGCACTGTTGAAATGCCATACCCATTTGGGATTCAGGCCCCTTAAATCTCGACTCTACCTAATTCCCAAGCCTCATTTCTCACTACCTACCACATCATTCTGGGCTCTCCTGCTCTCCTGTGGTCCCTCCTAGATCCTCCTATCTGCCAGCTTTTTTTGCTTTCTGATCCTCTGTGAAGGATGCTGTCCCTGCCCAGCTAGGGTAGCTCCATCTCTTTCCTCTGTAGGCATTACTTGAATCTTCACTTGTCTTGGAATATCTGTCAAGAGCCCTGAGACTTGCATGGGCTCCCATGCCATAAAATTCAAAAAAAAACCTTACATTTCCACTATAATACTCATTTAATTAAATTAATTCCCTATTTTTTGTTGTACTATAAACCCCGTAAGAGATAGGACCACATTTATTTTTCTTTACTATCCTTTGATACTTAATTTAGTCCAGTTATATAGTATGCCCTTCAATGTATACTTGCTGAATGAACTGAAAGTGGTGAGGATTTTACTTGTGTATCATACTCAGGAATTCAGCTAGGATGCAAACAAAAATATCTAATACGTACCTTCATTCCTGTGGTATTATCATAGCCCTCTTTATATTCTATGGTTGCTCTTCACACAAGAATGTTCTTCACACAAGGTGACATATTGTTTGATGAGCTTACCATCACATACCTCTCCGTTACCAGAAGAATACTATAAAAATTACAAATCTTTTAATATATGAAGCGTAGATGTCGGGGAGCCAGAAACTCCATAATTCCCACAATTGGGATTCAAACGGGGAAGCAAAAGTTCGGGCAGAGAAGTTCTGAAAATTGGGAAATGGGGAATGAGAGAAGTCACCAACCAATCAACCTGAGAAACCATACACAGTCAGCCACTGATAAGGAGCCATGAAAGGTAATGCAAAATTCTACAGAGAATTTTTTGGGTCTGCAGCAAGGAACTTGGGATAGGTCTGGTTGGTCAGCAACAGGGAAGATGAGCTGGATAAAGAGCACCGGGATCTGGGGGTGTGCTGGAATCTTCTGGTCTGTGTGAGTCTGTCACAACCATGTGACACCTTCAGAGATCAATGGAAAAATGCCTCACTTCTGCTCTGCAAATCTCACACAAGTATCTTTTTTGATCAACTCTGCCAAAACCACTTCAAAATGGATATTCAGGGAAACATAGATCAAGTTGAAAGTATAATCGTATAGCCTATCCCCTTTTATTATAGGCAAATTTCAAGGGACACACACACACACACACACACACACACACACACACACACACAAGATTAGCTTGATAATTCTAAATGAAACAAAATTATAAACTTAGGAAAACTTTCAGGAAGAGTTAACATAATAATCTTCACTGTTTAACATTGCTATAATAGACATTTAGTAAAATATTTTAAGCTGTTTATCTGTGTTATCTGCTATTTCATACCAAACTACCCCAAAACTTAGTGACTTAAAACAACAGCAATAGTGTATTTGCTCACGATTCTTCAATTTGGTCAGGGCTTGGTGGAAATGTTCCAAGTGGGGAACATCATGCTGAGAAGCTCTACTGGGGCCACAGATCTACTTCCAGGATGGTTTACACACAGTATTGGCTCTCAGGTGGAACTCAGCCCAAAGTGTGGTATTAGCCAAGACCTCAAATCCCTCACTTTTTGGGCTTCCCCACAGCATGGCTGATGGGTTCCCTAAAGGGAGAATCTGAAGTGCCAGTCTTCTGAACAGTTTAAGCCTGCCATCAAGTCAAATCTACTATATTCTATTGATTATAGTGGTCATAGGTCGAGCTAAGATTCAAGAGGTTGAAGAAATAGATTCTAACCACAAATGGATTTAGAGACAACCAGTAAACAATTGTGTAGGTATGTTTCCAAATCATAGTATGTAGTCAATTTACTAGGTAAGGATTAAACATATCTATTATAGATATGTGGTAATTAATATTTCTCACTTAATAATTGCTAGAAAAATTCATATGTACACTGCCTTTACATTTCTATGCAGTTTTTAGTTACTTCTCTCTGATTTTTGCTATAGTGAGAGACAGAAGGGTGAAAAGGGTAAGAGCCTGGACTCTGGGCAAGTCACCCAAGATTTAAATCCAGATTTGACCTTAAACAAATTATATGGCATATCTATGCCTTGGTTTCCTACTTGTAAAAATGATGCAAATAATAATACCTACCTCATAGACTTATTATCAGGATTAGATAAACTATATATAAATATATGTAAGTAAATAAGTAATATGTACATCATTAATAAGAATGCCTAACATACTATAATCAATATTTAAACATTTGTTATCATTATTAATACTTCTTTCTATAAACATTTCTTGAATTTTAGATAAATAATATTATGGCATGTTTAAGTAGTGAAATGCAAAGTAAAAACAATATGACAAAAAAAATTTTTAAATTCAAGTTAGAGGGGTGCCTGGGTGGCACAGCGGTTAAGCATCTGCCTTCGGCTCAGGGCGTGATCCCAGCATTCTGGGATCGAGCCCCACATCAGGCTCCTCCGCTATGAGGCTGCTTCTTCCTCTCCCACTCCCCCTGCTTGTGTTCCCTCTCTCGCTGGCTGTCTCTATCTCTGTCGAATAAATAAATAAAATCTTTAAAAAAAATAAAATAAAATAAATAAATTCAAGTTAGAGATCACCACATAAAAAAATATAAAAACCTACAAGGACTGAGTTTTCTTTTTTGATCAAAATGCAAGTGATATGAGTATACATGTGTAGATTTCTACATAATATATATAGAAAGAGATAAATCTACTTAGAAGACTGGTGATGAAATATAGAGATGTTTCATTATTTTTGGAAATCCTTCACGTTTCCATGGTAAGGCAGCGTGTTACATTATCAAATGCATTGAATCTAGTAACAGACTGCCCTGGTTCAACCCAAGCTTTCACATATCCTCCTTTCTTGACTTTGACTTTAGTCCTATGATGTATGATTACTGTGTTTCCATTTCCTCACCTGTCAAGTAGATAAAACGATAATTCCTATTGCATAAGTTATGAAAATGGTATAAGCTCCCAAATGTAGAGTACACAGAACACTGTCTATCAAATACTAAATATACCAAGCTGCTACTATTATTATCATTATCTTTAGCAGCATTTGATGTATGAGAACGTAATACAATTGAGTATTAAAACTTTCACAATCGTGTAAAATGTGGATTCATGTAGAATTTATGTTCTACTTTACCTTTTTTTTCATTTCATCCACCGCTCACATATACACACACAACGATCACATAGAAACATTTTAGCTTCACCCTTTCCTTCAAAAGGTTGAAAGCTTTAAATTAAAAAAAAAATAAAGGAACTGTTTTGTCAATTCAGAATATTCCAATAGCATTCATAGTTTATATGGCACTCCATCTTTGCATGATGCTGTTTCAAAATAAAAAATAAGAGCACCTAAAAAATGAACTTGTCGAAATGAATGTAACTCACTGTTTCATGAAGTGGGGAGGGGAGGGATATTCTGTGCACTGACATAGGATAAGGGCTGCAGATTTTCCTGGTTGGTGGGACAACTGTTTAGGAAATCAGACTACAGTTTCCACCTTATTGTTCTTGTGAAAAGTTAGAGAAAACCATATCCTATTTAAATGGGGCAGAAATACAAAACGTTTCTGAATTGTTAACTTTGGAACTTCCAAACCCTGGGGAGAAACTAATAATGGAGTTGCTAATTAAGTTGAGAAATATTTTCTACAATTGCTGGAAGTGAAATATAAGAATAGCATTGGTGATGTTGGGGGAAAAAATCCAACAAAGCCTTGTGTATTAGTTTGCTAGGGCTGCCATAACAGAACACTGCAGACTGATTTAACAGAAATTTCTTTTCTCATAGTTCTGGAGGCTCGAAGCCTAAGATCAAGGTGTCATCAGGTTTGGTTTCTCTTGAGGTCTCCTATCTCCTTGGGTTGAAGATGTCTGCTTTCTCCTGGTGTCCTTACATGGCCTTCCCTCAGTACATGCGCGTTCCTAGTGTCTCTTTGTATGTTCAAATTTCCCCTTCTTATAAGAACACCAATCATATTGGATTAGGGCCCATATTATAGCCTCATTTTAATCACTTTTTTTAAGACCCTATCTATAAATATGGTTACACTCCCAAGTATCATGGATTGGAACTTCAACATACAAATTTTGAGGGGCACTATTCAGCCTAAACATCATGCATTTAGATACTAGAGAACTCTAATACAAAATCTGTATTAGTCAGTGTTCTCCAGAGACACAAAAGCAAAAGTGGGGGGTGGGTAGAGAGAGAGAGATTTTAAGGAATTGGTTTACACAATTATGGATGCTGATAAGTCCAAATCTGCAGAATGGACCAGAAACTCGATCTAAGGAAGAGCCAATGTTGCAGTTCAAGTCTAAAGGGTGTCCCCTGGTAAATTTCTGAATTGGTTCCCTGAACTGTGGATTTAGGGATATTATGGTGGAAAAGGCCAAGAGGAAACCACTAGAATTGCTTCTACCCAGAAAAACAGTAAACCAAAACAATACTGTATTCCTGGAGGGATTGCAGACACTATTGCCACCATCAAGAACTTGCAAGATGAAGGGCTGGTGATTTCTATCACTTCTCCATTCAACCAGTCTATTTGGTCTGGGAAGAGGACAGATGGACCTAGAAGAATGACAGTGGATTATCATTAATCGAACCAAGTGGTACCTCAAATTGCAATTATTTTAACAGATGTGGTTTCATTGCTTTAAAAAATTAACACATCTCCTGGTACCTACAATGTAGCTGTTAATCTAGCAAATGTTTTTCCTCCAACACTTTTCATAAAAGTATGTCTGGAATACAGGATATTAAAGGATATTACCATTCTCTGTGATTAAAGTCAGTGAAAAACCACAAAAGCCTAATCCACGCAGGACTAATAATGAACTAGAGCCCTCAGAAATAAAAGTTTGGGTCACCTCACCAGGTAAAGAACCATGACCAGCTGAGAAGCTTGCTGAGGACAAAAGGAATACAGAATGAATATTGGGAGAAGGTAGTTTCAAATACCAGATATGACCACATAGCCAATGACAGAAATGAAAACTATAATTATCATGGTATTTCTTCCACATTTTGTTATGTGTGTGTTTGAATATGTATTTGATAATGAATAGGTTTGTGCATGTGTATCTATATCTATCTATATGTATATCTATCTCTATCTTTGTTTTTTCTTTTATTCTCTTATTCCCTTATCATGTAACATGAAGTGTATTGAGTATATCATAGTATTTATAACTTTATATCATCGTGCTTAAGTTACAAGATATCAAAGAGAAGAGTAAACATCACCCAAAGACTTTTTGTCTTCTCTGGAGAAAGAGTTAGTTCATTTTCAGTTGTACACTGGATAGTTGTATCATGTTAGGTTGAAGTATGACCTTTTTATTGTCTTTATTTGTAGAGAAGTATGGCTTAAAGAGATGCGTATGGATGCCAAGTTGGCAAGGGATGAATTTGTGATGGTCCAATTTTTATGTCAATATGGGCCACAACACCCGGATATTTAGTCAAGTATATATATTCTGGATGTTTCTGAGGCTGTCTTTTGGATGAGATTAACATTTAAATCTGGATTTTGAGTGAAACAGATTGCCTTCCATAATGTATGTGGACATCATCCAATCAGTTGAAAGCATCAATAGAACAAAGACTGCTCTCCCCTGGACAAGAAAGGATTCTGCCAGCAGGCAACCTTTGTATTTGAACTATATCACATCTTCCCTGGGTCTCTAATCTACCAGTCTACCTTGCAGATTTTCAACACACACACACACACACACACACACACACACACACACACACACACACACACATATACACACACACATGCACGGGCAGAGTTTCAAGCAAATCTAGGCAAGTGTGCTGGTCATTCTCCAAATCCATTCTACACCCACTCCTTTCTGGTCTGCTCTGTCAAAGGGACAGGTGAGCCAGGATCCCTGAGCTTTTGCAGCATGACCTGCCTCCTTTCTAGGAGACCTGATGACCCAGGTGATCTCCGGACGCTTCTGGACTTCTGTGGGCTGCTGGTGGAGCAGCAGAAGCAAAAGGGCCACTTGAGAAAGGCCAGAATTTGGACTCAGTCTTAGCCCACATTTACCTGTTATAAATCATCTTGGTCTTTCTCTCAGCTGACAGAGCTGCCATCCCACTTTCTTGAACTCTTTTCTCATAACAAAGAATCTCTTTTGATAGGAAAGACTGGTTCTCTCCAATTCTTTGTTCATTTATTTTGCCAATTTCTTGTAAAAGTTGCATCTCTGTTACATAGACTTCATGTTTCTATACATGTTGGGAAATTTCTTCTCTACTTCTAAGCAGTGTATTTCCTCCTCAGCCAATTTTCGCTGAAGTTATGTTACATGTTTTTGATGCAGGCAGTATTTGAAGCTTCAGCAGAAGCTTCTGGATCTTACTTTCAAACTGGGACATTTTCAGACTGCAGATACTTGCTTGGTTTGTACTTTTTATTTTTCCTGTAAGCTCTTCATTCCTTTGATGTTCTTCACATAATTTTCTGGATATTTCTTGTTTTTTTCTCTTTAGGCCTTTTAAAGGACATATTGAAGTTAACGTCATGAATGAGACTCTTTAGATCCACTTCTGGCCAGCAGACTGGATGATAGCCACGTTCTACTTCCCTCCATTTCTCTGCTTCCAAGCTCCTGTCATCCATGTGATTTCTCACAGTATCAGGAAACATCTGGTCTTCTGCATGGTTTCAGCCAGAGATTTTAATTGTCTCACTTTATCATTCATGACCTGTTCACTTGTGCATTTGAATATTCCTTCTTTTCCTCCATGTTCTTTCTTTTCACACACTTTTTCTTCCCTCCTGCCATTTCTTAGCTGAGCAGTTCTGGACTTTGCTAAAGATGAGCATTTTCATTCAAATCTTTTTTTTATTTTCTTCTAAAATTGTTCTCCATTGTTCTGTAATGCTTTGATGACATCATTAACATCAGTCACTTAGGAAAGTTTATGGGACTTGCTTTTCTGTCCTTTGTCAAGAAAGACTATCCCGTCATCAGATGAAGCTTTGTTCAGAATTTTTAGTGCCACCAAACACGGAACTTGTAATATTGAAGGACTCGCCTTCACTACAGGTGACTTGAGGACTTCAGTGACTTCTCCTTAAGGAGACCAGGGACTTGTCTCAAGCATTCATGCATTATCAGTAGAACACTTGAAAGGTGCTCCAGGACTGGCTGAAAAGACATCTCAGTGGCAGGCAACACATCCTTCATGGCTCCGAAGGGTTCTGCAGTTCTGCCTCCAATTACCAGTGTCCACAGCCCCAAGTGACCACATGAAACCTTGTGGAGCTTTCAGTCTCTAATGTGTATGGGTGCCCAGCAACCAGAGCAATCCAGAAGTTGGGGCTGGGGGAGGAGGAGGACAACCAGGTTCTAGAGAAGTGCTTCCTGACTTTGGTTCACTGCATGAATAAAAATTTTTATATATTTTTTTTTATTACCTATTACCTATACACCAGAGGAAGTGGAAAGGGCTGATTACACCTGGAGCTCTGCCATTCTAGGCCCCACCTTGCCCTACAGCAAACCTAGAAGGTCAAAGCAATCTCATGCCATACCCTCTTTTGTGCACACAAATCTGTCTTAGTGGTGGGGCCACTTTCATGAGTGAGGCCCATTCTCCTGCTTTCAAGTTTCCTCTGATTTTACCTACAAAGTTCCCAAGTATCTCCCCCCTCTGAAGTCTCCTTCTCTCCTTCGTGTTTGGTCAAGGCAGTCAGGCAGGGGCAGAGGATGAAGGGTGTCCCCATAGCTATTAACTAAGAAACCTGGATTTTGATCATAAGAACTCAGAAGAAGTCAATTAGAAATGGCAGGGTCTTATTTCTGTGGAGCCAGTATGTGTCTGGTTGATCCAAGTGTTCCTGGAAGGGGGTGACCCTCTCATGGGGGAACACAGTGACCCAGGCTCTTTCCCTCATGTGGCCCTGCCATTTTTAGCACATGCCTCCCAAGGTTGTCCTGGGGAGTCTCCAATCCACCAATTCATCTTCAGAAGTGCTCCTCCAGAGGTGCCTGGGTGGCTCAGTCCATTAGGCATCCGACTCTTGATTTTGGCTCAGGTCATGGTCTCAGGGTCCTGGAATTGGGCCCCAGGATGGGCTTTGTGCTCAGCAGGGAGTCTGTTTGAGATTCTCCCTCTCTCTCTGCCCCTCCCCCTGCTTACTCTCTCTCTCAAATAAACAAATCTTTAAAAAAAAGTATACCTCCACCCTTAATTGCATTTTTTATTCTTTATAATATATTCCTAAAATAATGGTATGCTTTCAATATTCCTATTTTCTTGATTCTAGATTTATGTCTCCAAATCTGAGAAGCAGTTGCTTCTGCTCTTGGATACCTAATATTAACTCTGGAAGCACTATATTGTAAATTTCCAGGCAAACAAAAACAACAAATACCCCTTTGTTTTAATGAGGTTTTAACAAAGCCTTAGCATATTATTTTGTTTTCACCGTCAATGAAAGTAATCAATGGCACATGAAATTTTTTACAGTGACCATGACATTTCAGAGATAATGACAAACAGTCATTATGGTGCTCATTCAGTAACAATGCAAAAATTCTCTTACTACACATTTTATAGGTACAATATCATTAATGTTTGTCAATCCTTCCAATTTTTTTAGTCACCAATAGGGTTAGGAAACAATAGGTCTTCTACATTTGCCATTCATAAGTGTTGACTTTCCATCACCAATAAGAGAAATAAGACAATTTAATTTGAAAATGCCCAGAGTATTTGCCAATAGATATAAACATATAAAGGTCAAAGAGATCTTCAATAAATAGTCTTTCACTGGAGTAAAGACTTACCCTGGGAAAGCCATAAATGATCTTAGAAACAAACAAACAAACAAGGACTCAAAAGGAGTAAAACAATATCAGAAAATATGGGAAATAAGGGAGGGGGAAAGGAAGGAAAGAGAAGGGGAGAAAAAGGGAGGGGAGGGGAAGAGAGAAGGGAAAGTGGCAGAAGGAAAGTAGGAGGGAGAGAGGGTTAATTTTGATTTACAGAGTCCCTAGCATACTTGACAAAGAATAACATGACTAGTGTGGCAATATAAACATTATTAGATGTAAGACTTCTGAAGTAAGAAAAATGTAACCTAAATTCTTCAAATCCTTGTTTTTAATAAAGCAGTAATTTTTATTACTGTTTGACTTTGTGGCTTTCATGTTTGATCACACCAATATCCAAAAACTACCCTTTGATTTACCTACTCTAATATTCAGTTACTATTTAACCCAGTCAACTATAAATTTCCTTTAAAAGACCATGAAAAAAACCATGATGATTGAGCAAAGCTAAATCCATTACTTGTGAGAGAGATTTCCACTTTCAGATGTGCCAATAGTGTCTCAAAAGGGGAAATTTAAGGGATGCCTGGGTTGCTTGGTTGTTTAAACATCTGCCTTCAGGTCATGATCTTGGGGTCCTGGGATTAAGCCACACATCAGGCTCCCTGCTCAGCGGGGTATCTTCTTCTCCCTCTCCCTCGGACCCTCCTCTCCCACCCATTCCTGTGCACCTGCTCTCTCTCTCTCTTGAATAAATAAAAAATATTTTCTTTATAAAAAGGAGGGGGGTTAAGATAGAACATTTATGATGTTTGGGGACATGGTTTTGAATCAGTTAAGACAAGTTTTTCAAGGTAGAGAACCAGGATTTGGATTTGGGAAAGTTCACAGGATAGTAGTTTTAAGACTTGGAGAACATAGTCCCCTGGGTGAGTTTTGATGAGCAAACTGTTACCTTAAAAAAGACAGCTCTTTTCCCACATGAACAAACTGTTTGCTTGAATCATTTGGTTAACAAAAATTTTCTAAAGTAGTGATATTATTTACTGGCTTTCATTCTGGTATGCCAACATAAGAATTTCCTGTGGCAAACCATTGCTAGCTTGACAGGTGGTCTTAGTTCTCCGTCTTCATCCAAGTTAGACGTCTGAGTAGCCTTAGTCCAAGCCTCTTCTCTCAAGCCTCCGCTGTCTTTTCAACCATGACAAGTTGTCCAATTCTCAGAGATTTCCAATTTCCTGAGTCAACTTTTCCATGGTGTATTTGATGTCTCCTTTTGATAAACACCTCGGAAAAAACAAACGTGGTTCTCTAGAACAGTGGCCCATACATTTCTTATAAACAATGGTTTGGGATTTTTTAAATGGTTCACAATTTGTTTCTTGATAATTTTGCCATTACTAAAAGTCTACAATGAACTATAATTCACAGAGAGAAAGACTTCTAGTACATGTATATACATACACACACGTGTGTGTATGTGTGTCTGTGTGCATGTATTTCTAGTTTATATTGGAAAGGTTGCATTTTCAATCTCACTCACTGGAGAAACTATATATAACCCCATAATATGAAATTTTATAATTGACTATTTGATTTGTTTGGAATAATTTGTGTCAAAAAAAAAAAAGTTGCTTTTGGCTATCTCACGAGAAAGTCCGTGTGCTGTCTAGATTCCAACAAGGGTGAGATAAATCATACACACTTATCTGGCTTCTGATGTGCTGCTTCAGGAAAAAAAAAAAAGCTAAATATATCTTTCCCTTCCTTTCCTTTCAATTCAAGTAATTTTCCTTTTGGATGCATGCCATTAAAAGAAAAAAAAAGGTGAGTAAAAACAGAACGTACTTGATGAAGGCAGAATATGATACAAGCTACCAATTTGGAAGGCATTGAGTGAAATCTAATTTTAACATGTAAAATCAGAGTAAGAGCCAAGAAAAGATCATTTTCATTTCTTTATTTGCCCAGCAAGTTCATGATTGTGACTTTATTGAATATTTAATGCATCAATCTCACCATTTACCATAGAATATTTTGAAAGCAGCTACAGCATCTAAAGATACAAAGCCTCAAGGAAGGATATGTCGAGGAGCCCCAGATGCCATGATGAGCAGGAAGCAGAGATTTCCCATGGACATTCCTCACCCTGAATAATGCTTTTTGACACTGGAAGCATCTAGTGTTTAATTATAGATTTCTAAGACTTGTTTGTAACATACAGGCAAATTAATATTCTTATAGGTTAAAAAAAAAGATACTTCACACAGGAAAGCTTTGTGAAGTCTTTTCAGATTACATTTATTTCCATGTAATAAGCCCTTTACTTTAGATTATTTTAGCATTTACATATTTGGGCCAAAGCCTCTATAATACACTTGCTGATGAATTGTCTTAAGGTTATTTTTCCATCATTCCTCACACATACGTTGTCTTTCGCTGGTTAGGTTGACCCCCCCCCCGCCCCGCCTCTCACCCCAGAACTGGAAGAATGTCTTCTGTGGCCCATTTTTCCTCTACAGCGAGTATTATATCCCCACTTTATGAGTCACTCCTAAAGGACCAACTTTTCCCTTAAAAATCCTGAGAGAGTGAGTTCACAGATAGGCATTTTACTCTTTTCAAGAACATTCTAAACACCTCACAGCCTTGTTATAGAGCGACTCTAAGGGTTCCTGCCACAGAAAAATTATCAAAAATCAACACTGCAAATTCTGGTCTGTGAACACATAGGTGTCAGTCAAAATGTTATGGAGACTGGCAAATAAAAATAAGGAAAGAGTAGTAGGTTTTCATGACTCTAAGGTCTGAAATATAAAGGGTTCTGCTTTATTCTCAGATTATGTTCATTAAGTGCTGTTCTTAGGCGTTACTCTCCAGTAGAGTTGAGCAGCTCAGGTCTGTTCTGACTGGTCAATTAGTATGAGCACCATACCAGTCACTTAATATTTTGAATATAACCGAGGGAATAAATTATGTTTTCATCTATTAAAAGTTCTTTCTTCTATGAAGCAGTGGCAATATTAGAGTTTAGTTATTTTCTATTATTTTTTCTTTAAAACAACATTGACAACTTTTTCTTAGTCCTCTCTCTCTGTAGTACAAAAATAATTTTATCAACCCACAAAGTCTAAAAGCCTGGGAGCCACACGAAACTCCTTGTTTCACCTCTCTACAACTCCTTCTTTACAAAAGTAATGTGTTTATTGCCTAGCTTCCAAAATTTTATCACATTGTTCAGTTTTCATGCCTGCATAGAGTGTCCTAGAAACTGAATGGAAACAAAAGGTTTCAAACTCAATTTCCTTGCAAAATCCTAGATGTCTAGAATTTGACATAGGAGTCATGCCATAGAACACAATGAAAATAAGCACAGCTACTAAAAATAAAACTCCATCTATAGCTTTACACCTTATGCACCTTCTATGCACACTATTTTAAATGTGTTATCAAAAATTCCAGGTACTGAGATTATGTTGACACATATGCTAATTTCTGCCATCGGATATCTGTGCTGGTATAATTAAGACAAAATATATTTTATTATCAGGAAATAGATTATCAGGGACTCATAAAAGCTTCAAGTCATCTAGCCTAACCATGTTAAGTGTGGCCGCAATGCCCGTATTTACTTCTCTGGCCATCTTATTTCTGCACGCATAATACTGAAATACCCACCACCTCGCATGGCTTCCCGTTACTGCTATGGTGAGCACCCAGGCTTCTGAAACTCTGCCTTAAATGGAAACTGAGTCCTCATCTATGAGCAACAACTTCATCTGCAGTTTGCCTTTAATGCAACACAGACCTCATAGTTCTTTTCCACAAATATAATAGTATTTTAAATTTCTGGGATACTATCAGTTCGCTCATAAAGGATCAAGTCTATTAGAAAATCTGCCACCAGGAATTGCAAGCCGCACCCTAAAGTTGGTTTCTTTTCTGAACCCCAAGCTGTGGAATGTTTTTCACTCTCTCGGAGTGTTTTAAACTGTCTCTTTTCCTTGCAAAATTCCAGACCACAGACTTGCTTATTCTTAGGCCATATATTTCTGCAAAGTGAGACTGGATCATCTGCCTTGCTTCATATATCACATTCTTGTTTGTTGGTGCCTTTTAACTCATGACCCACGCACCTGCCTGTAACGTATAAATCTTGTGCTAACTGCCAAAAGGTAGGGGACTTTCACTTGCAGGAGACTTCAAACCCTTTAGCTTTTTTGTTTTGCCTTGTTTCTGTCTATGTTACTGTCTTACCAGCTTTAGTGAGCTATAATTGACGTTGCATACGTTTAAAGTGTACGTGTTGGTTTGATACAGTTATATAAACCCTTTAGTTTTTGCTTTCTTTTATTTTTTTTTCCTTCTGTTATTGATCTCCATTTTTCCTTTACTATCTCTACTGGGATATCACTCATATCGGGAAATGATGATACCCGGAAGGGGAAAGTTATGCTCTCCGTCTATCTAAAGACATGTCTTTAATAGAAGGCCTCCTTATTTGCTGACCTTATCTTCATTTTTTTATCCCCCACTTAAATAGGTGGCATCATTAGGGGAAAACTATAGATCATGGACACATTTTCACTGACTTGTTTCTCTTTTGCCCCATTTGTAGAAATGCTCTTCATTTTTAAATACAAGACTCTCAGTGTCTATGTGATAGTTAATTTTATGTGTCAACTTAGTTAGGCTCTGGAACCTAGTTGTTGGTTAAAGACCAGTCTACATATTGTTGTGAAGGGAATTTTTAGATGTGATTAATATTTAAATCAGTGAACTTTGGGTAAAGCATATTACCCTCCATGGTGTGGTGGGCCTTATCTAATCAGTTGATGGCCTTAAGAGCAAAGACTGAGGTTTTCAGGAGAAGAAAGAATTGTCCTCAAAACTGCAACATAGAAACTCTGCCTGAGTTTCTAGTGAGGCAGGAGACATATATATATTTCGTTTCTCTCTATATAGAAAGAGAGAAAAAGAAAGAGCTATATATATGGAGAGAACCCTGACAAACACAGTGTGTATATATTTTGATGTATGTGTATATGCAGATACATAGATGGATAGATGGATGGATAGATGATAGATAGATGATAGATAGATAGATAGATAGATAGATAGATAGATAGATAGATAGAGCCTGCTATACAGGTAAGCAATACAGGTTTAAACATACATCTTTAAGTTAGTTAAGCTAATTAGTATACATGCATAGTTCAGCATTAAATAATACAAGAAATCATATACCAAAAAATCACACAATCGCACCCCTTTCCAAGTTTCTCAGTCTTTTGGTTCCTCTTCTTAGGTTAGCTATTGTGACCAGTGGCCTATGGATCTTTTCAAAGATAGCCTTTGTACATACAATCATGTATATGTTTTTATTTCCACATAGTAATATATTATGCAAAGTGTTTTGCACCTTTCTTTTTATTGTTAATATTTCATGAAGATGTTTCCATATAAATACATATAGAATGATCTTTTTTTTTCACAATTCGTTACCGTAATTTTTTTTTTAAGATTTTATTTATTTATTTGACAGAGACAGCCAGCGAGAGAGGGAACACAAGCAGGGGGAGTGGGAGAGGAAGAAGCAGGCTCCTAGTAGAGGCGCCCGATGTGGGGCTTGATCCCAGAACGCTGGGATCACGCCCTGAGCTGAAGGCAGACGCTTAATGACTGCGCCACCCAGGTGCCCCTGTTACCATAGTTTTTTAACTATTGAAATTCTTTTAGGAAATTTCTAACTCACTGCTATGTCATACCATGCTGAAATCACATTATTCTAAAAAGGTGGGGGGAGGGGTGTGAAAGTTTATCTTTACAATATAATCCTAGATGCGGAATTTCTGGGTCAAATATTTATGTACTTTTTTAAATTTGTGAAGTAATGCTATGTTATTATTAATATGACAAACATTTTATATGATTAATATATCCTGGTAGCACTCTGATATTTAAATAACATTTATTACTATTTGGTGTCTACGGTCCTCTATCAGTACAGGATACTATTTTTATCCTTGTGTCAAGCAATTAATTTGGAAATTTGTGATTCCTTATATTGCTATAATTCCCAACTTGCTATTAATGGAGAAAATCACTGAAAAAGCCTTTAAAACAAGTCCATTAGTTGGGGATAGGCTATTAAATTCACTGGAGGAGGTACATAAAAGAAGGGTGAAAATCTTAGTCTTAGTCTTAGTGAAAATATTTTGAATTGTTAGATAAACCAAATCTCATTTGAGATCTCAAGAAGTGATTGCAAGAAAAAACAGAGTTGCTTTGCCTAAGAATAGATTCATTTTATGTTTTGATTTCCATAAAATCCTAAGAGGAGGAGACAGACAGGTGTTTGATGTGGGTTTTGTTTTAGCTCTAACCATTCTCCCTTGCCTCTTCTTCACCACCAGGGCTTTTGCCAATCCTTCTGCCCCTGAGAAGTTTCTTTTTATTTTGTCAATTTGAAGAGAGAGAGATCACTGTACCTGTACTGACAATGACTACACTTCGTGGCAAGTTTCAGACACTCTAGCCAAGACACCAGAACTGCGGGGCGATCTAAGGGCAGGAGAGCCGTGTCCCTTTGTGAATTTCTTCCTCAAACTTTCCCTTCAATCCACCCACAGACCAGTTCATTTTATTTCCTAGATAGCCCTCACATCTATCCATTCTTTTTTCATTTCTGCTGCTTTCCATAGACAGCCTTGCCCTTGTCTTCTCTCCTTCTGCTCGCTAACAAATCTCCCTAAGTTCATACTAGTCTCCCTTCTACTTAAAACCCTCTGCTGACATTCCTGTGCCCTGAGAACAAAGACTAAACTAAAGGCCTGTCCCAGGAGGAAGGGAGCTGGAGCCCATCCCAGTCCCAGCACCACCACCCCTGGTTGCTCTTGTGAGTGCCGGGGTACTGAGGCAAGATGGCCATATGGCTCTTGTTTGGGACAATTCATTACCTACCAGGGGTGTGTCCAACTGTGGTCATTCCTTCCCCAGGGGTTGTTGTTTAAGCCACAGAAAACTGCACCCAAGCTTGTTTGATGTCTGTTCTCTCAAGTGTCCATGACGCTGGGACCCAAGGGAGGTGAAGGCTTTGTGGTCAAGCTCTGCGGCCTGGCCAGGTCCTGCTCTGTTGTTGAGGACGTGAGGAATGTCCTTTCTCGGTGCACAATCCATGATGGGGCTGCAGGCGTTCATTTTACCCACACTAGAGAAGGCAGGCAGAGCAAGGAGGCTTTCGTTGAACTTGAATCAGAAAATGATAGAAAATGGCCCTTAAAAAAGACAGGGAAAGCATGGGACACTGGTATATTGAGGTGTCCAAGTCCCACAGAACCAAGAGGGATTGGGTGTTGAAACGCAGCCGTCCAATCAGTGCTGACACCACCAACGCCGGCTTTGTGTGGCTTTGAGGACTCCCGTTTGGATGCACCAAGAAAGAAACTGCTCAGTTCTCATGGCTGGAAATTGTGCCAAATGGGGTCACATTGCCCGTGACCCTAAGGGCAAGATTACAGAGGAAATCTTTGTGCAGTTTGCCTCCCGAGTTAGCGAGAAGGCCCTAGAGAAGCACAGGGAGAGAATCGGGCACAGATATATTGACATGGTCAAGAGCAGTCAGGAAGAAGCTAGGTCATACTCAGATCCTCCTCTGAAGTTCTTGCCTGTACAGCGGCCGGGGTCTTATGACCTCCCCCGCACAGCCAGGAGGTATATTGGCATTTTCCAGCAAGCGGGCCTGGAAAGGATGAGGTCCGGTGCTGATAGTGCAGGCTATGGGGGCTATGGCTTCCCCACGCATCTCTCTGGGAGAGACCTCAGTTACTGTAGTCTCCTGGGCGTGTACGACCACAGGTATGGAGACGGCAGCTTCCCTGTCCAGTGTACCACTGAACGCTGCATCCACGTGAGAGGGCTGCCATACAAAACCCCCGAGAACATTTACGACTTCTTTCCCGTCAACCCTGGGAAGACCCATTTTGAGATTGGCTCTGAGGGAAGAGTGACTCGCGAAGCCGATGCTGAGTTTGCCACTCACGAACAAGCTATGGCAGCCATGACCAAAGACCGGAACAACATGCAACACAGCTGTATAGAACTTTTCCTGAACTCCACAACTGGGGCCAGCAGTGGGGCATATAACAGCCAGATGATACAAGGCATGGGGGTGTCAGCCCAGTCCACCCGCAGTGGCCTCCAGAGCCAGTCTGCAAGCTGCTGTTTCAGGGCTGGCTATGGAGGCCAGAACAGCATGGGTGGATATGAGCATTTGAGTTACTGCAATCAACTTTTCACAGGCACCCAACAAGCAGTGAAAAGCAATTAGGACTCTAGAGGAAGCTGTGGGACCCATTTTGCACCAGGAGTTGTGAAATCTGGATTAAAAAACCACCTCTTCAGTGTTTTCTCATGCAAACTTTCTTCTAGCATGTGATAATGAGTAAACTAAACCTCCTTTCAGCTTTTCTCAATTAGCATTTTGGTAGTGTACTTCAGAGTGATGTTATCTGAGTTAAAGTAGTTTTACATACATTAAATGGATCTTTTATACCACATCACTGAACACCTTGGGGAGGAATGCTTTTTTGGAAAGCTCAAAGTGTTAGATCTCTAATTCAAAGAGGAACATTTCTCATGTTTGTTTATTCTAGTTTATTTTCCTTTAAAATCTTTTAGGTTAGGTTTAAGCTTTTAAAAATAAGTTAGTTTTGAAAACTGAGACACATGGCTAATACTGTAGGAACTGGTGATGCCTTGACTTAAAACTGGCTTTGTGCTGTGATTTCCTTTCGGGTGTATTTTGCTAAGTGAAACTTGTTCTGTTTTTTCATTAACTGATTTTTTTTTCTTAAAATAAATTTTTTTCACATACACGAAAAACTAAAGTAACAATAAAATAAAAACTAAATAATAATAAACTAAAAACTAAATAAACTAAAGTCCTAAATATGATCTTCTAAACTGGATAATCTGGCCACTGACCAACTCCTCAGCCTCATATGGAAATACTCTGTCTCTCGTTTCATTCCCAAATCTCAAGGCTTCTCTTAGCCCCTCCTGTTGCTTTAAACTCAAATGCATAATAAGGTTGTTGGCAAAAATAGTAAAGTAAAGACTTCCAAAATTTTTTCCATACAAGAAATGACAAAACTCACAAAGATTTTTGAGAATGAACTTTTTCAAAACTCTGGAAATGAACAAGATACTGTCAGTAATCCAAGGAGTGTTTATTCAGGAAAAGTTACTGAATCTTGGTAAGAACAGCAAGAATTATAGTGATTTAATTTGCCCTAGGCACATCCCCCCATCCCCAGTTCTGAGATAATCTTGAAAATCAAAAGCCCAGAAACATGGTGAAAATCTGAAGCCTCGTAGCCCCTGGAGATGGCAGAGTGGGACCAGAGCGCCTTCAATGTCTCATTCCAGAAAATGATTATTTAACTCTCCAGTCATTCTCTGGAAGAACCCCCTTGCAAGTCTATTTTTAACTAACCTGACTCTGAGCTCCCTGTGTGAAAAGGTTTTGCTCCAGTGCATTTGTTTTTGAGTTGTACATCTCTTCTTTTCTTTTACTTCATTTAAGATACAACTGCATAAAGAAATGATTTTAAATTTATGTTGGTGAGCACACGGTGCATAGTAATGGGATTTGTAGGACAATAGCCGTACAGAGGAGAGGAGAGCGAAATGAGTTATGTAAGAGTAGAGTTTTCGTATATAATTGAAATAAAGTTGGTATTAATCCTAACTAGATTGTTATAAATTGAGATACTAGCTGGACTCCCCAAAGCAACCACTAAGAAAACAACTCAAAAAAGAAATATACAAAACCTCTAATAAATGATAAATCACCCAAATGAAAATGGGCAAATTATTTCAATAGATTTTTCTAAAAAGTATACAAATGGCCAATAAATACACGAAACGATATTCAACATCACTAACATTAGAGAATGCAAATCTAAATGGCAACGAGGTCATACTTCCCACTCCTAGGATGACTATAATAAAAAAAGGCTACCGATAATAAGTGTTGGGTGAGGCTATGGAGAAAATGGAAGCTTCATACATTGCTAGTGGGAATATAAAACGATATCTCTTACATTCTGTAGTTCTTCAAAAAATTAAGTATAAGGTTATCATGCAATCTAATAATCCCACTCCCAACTATATGTCCAAAAGAATAAAGAAATACATGTTAACACAAAAAATTGTACATGAATGTTCATAGCAGCATTATTTATAAGAGCCAAAAAGTAAAAATAAGCCCAATATCCATCACCTGATGAATAGGATAAATAAATCCAAACAAATATTACTTAGATTCACAAAATAATATTTAGATTTATAAAACAATATCTAGATTCATAAAATAATGAAGTATTAATATATGTATGCTACAATATGAATTAACCTCAAAATCCATGTGCTTAATGAAAGAAGCCAGATACAATGGCTCCATATTGTATGAGTCTATTTATATAAAATGCCCAGCATAAGCAAATCCATTACAACAGAGTAGATTAGGGGATGCAGAGGGGGCAATAGGGAAGGACTGGTAAGAGACGTAATCAGGGTTTATATGGGGTGATAAAATGTTCTGGGATTAGTAGTGATAGTTGCACAATCTTATGAATATACTTAAAACCACTGAATTGTACACTTCAAAAAGGTAAAAATTGTGTTTACTATATCTCAATTAAACTTAACTTTAAGAATGTATATTAGACCTCAATTTCATAGCATTTGTCAGAGTTGAATTTTATCTTTCATTTGTAACCATTTGAAAATACCTTTTCTCTTACTAGACTATAAGCTTCCTGAAGACAGAGACCTGATCTATTTTTGATTAGTCTTATATACTCAATGTTTAATTCAATGCATATCTCATAGTGAGTGCTAAGTAAATACTAGTTTTATTAATGAATAGTGAATAAAGTGGTTATGGCCCCAAATGATGTCTGGCAAATGGACCAAGGGCAAAGAGGTTATATGTTCAAGCTATATATAAGATTTGCTTATGTAAGTTAAATGGTACAGTGTCTTTCTATTTCTCCACCTGACATCAGACTATAGATTGACGATCTGCACTTTGCTTTCACTATAATAAATACATTATTTAAAATCATTTCACTTGGTGCACCTGGGTGGCTCAGTCGGTTGGGTGACCAAATTTTGATTTTCACTCAGATCATGATCTCAGGGTTGTGCGATCAAGCCCCGCACTGCGCTTGGTTTGCTCAGTGGGGTGTCTGCTTGGGATTCTGTCTCTCCTTCTTCCTCTGCCCCCTCCACCCCATTCTCTCTCTCTCTAAAATAAATAAACAAATCTATTAATTAATTAAAATCATTTCACTTGATCAAATAGAATTCAGACACATAATCACAGGCTTCTGAAATGGATACTTTTTCAGGGAGAAAACAACAGACTGTAGGATCTGAGAGTTTTTAGTAAACATTATTAATAGATGTAGAGTGAATACAATAAATGTAAAAGAGGCAAAATTATATCTTTTAGACCTGAAATATGAAAATTTCTAATAATAAAAAGCTATTGCTAAAAAATTTTAAAACAAGTATAGATGTCTTATGTAATAATTTCTTTAGAGATTTTATTTATTTATTTGAGAGCAAGAAAGGGGGGGAGGAGTAGAGAGAGAAGGACAAGCAGACTTCCCACTGAGTGCAGAGCCGGAAGCAGGACTTGATCTCAGGACCCTGAGATCATGACTTGAGCCGAAACCAAGAGTCAGAAGCTTAACTGACTGAGCCACCCAGGCGCCCCTTATTTAATAATTTTTAATGAGCATTTGCTGAATGAAAACCTCAGCTATTTGAATTTTGAGAAAAAGCAAATGCAATACATGTACATTGACATTATTTCGTTAGCTGGAATCTTAACCATTCGTGTAACTTAGAACGTCTTGGTATAATCTGAAAAATGATGCAGCAAAGAGACAGTTTCTGAAAATTGATTGGGCAGAGAATCATCAAAGGAAGTAGAAATGTGACTCTGCCCACTGTCAAGTTATGAAACAGGTGAAGCTGTCTGATCTGGAGCAGGAAAAAAAAAGATATCAAGAACAGAACCCTGGCTTCTTTTTCACTCTCACATTGCCTCCTTTCCTCTTTCTGCAGACTCTAGGAATATTTCTCATGTGCACACTGGGTTCCAGGAAAAACAAAAGAACCTCAGACAGATAAAAGTAGTCAAGGTACAAGAAATGTATCTGTCCCTGCAAGAGACAAAGTTCGTACTGGGGCTCCCAAGGGTTCCTATGACAAGTTGATACTAACTAGGACACTTCCCACATCAACAGAGACTGAAGTAAGCAAAGGACATTCAAAATACAAATCATTCTTCTTCACTGATGAACTTCTGGGCAATCCAAGGACAAGTGCTTATCCCCACCCCCAAATTTGTGAAGGCTAGGGTAAACTCTCCCCAGAGGAATCGATGAAAAAAGATTCTGCGTTCTGGGTATGGAGAGCAGGGAACTGAGGAAGTGGGTTGTCAGACATCTAGGGTCATATGTTTTTTCCGCCTTTTTTGAAAGGAATTTAAACAGAAAAGTTCAAAGAACAATATAGCCACAACAACACTAAGATGAAAAGGCATTTGACATCACTGAAAATAGGCTTTTCCGGTTTCATGTAGCATGCATTCACTTTTGTTATGATATAAAATTTTCTACTTTTTGGTCGGCTTTTTATAACTTTGTCAAAACTATGCAGGAAGAAAAGAGGCCGCCTGGTTCTGTATGGTCTCTATGTATCTCACTCTAAAATATTGGGAAATGCATAAACTCATAAAAAAAACCTATCATTTCTAGCAGTGACAGCAAGGAGTTTGCACATAGTAAAGAACAACATAGTCTATCCTCAGAGGGTTTGCAGTCTAGTGGTGAACCCAGAATACGTACATCAAAAATTAAGTTATTGACTTCATTAATCACAAATCATGTTGATAGCATTTTCCCTTGATATGATGTGGTGAGAAAGACATCTCACTCTGTGTTCTCCTTCCCCAGAATCCATAAATCTGGTTTAAAAACATTAGACAAATTCCAACAGAAGAGAATTCTACAAAATACTGAGGAGCACTTCTCAAAGCCAACAAGGCCAGAAACAAGGAAAGTCGGAGCAACTGTGACAGCCCAGAGGGATCTGAAGAAACTGGACAACTAAATGAGAGGTGATGTCCTTGACAGACCCCTGGGAGAGAAACAGTACACTAAGTAAAAACTAAGGTCTGAATAAAGCACGGACTTTACTTAATAATAATGTATCAATGTCAGTTTATTAGTTATAGCAATTGCACCATGCCTAAGGTAAGAACTTGACCAGTAGGGAACACCAGGCATGGGGTATAAATGAAGTGTGTACCATCCTCAAAACTTTTCTGTAAATCGAAAACCAGTCTAAAATAAAAAGTTTAGGGGAGCCTGGGTGGCTCAGTCAGTTAAGCATCTACCTTAGACTAGGGTCATGATCTCAGAGTCCTGGGATTGAGCCCCAAGTCCAGCTCCCTGCTCAGCAGGGAGTCTGCTTCTCCCTCTGCCCCTCACCCCACTTGTGCTCTCTCTCTCTCTCTTTCTCAAATAAATATACAAAATCTTTAAAAAATAAAATACGAACTTTAAAAACATAAAGCAAAAGAATACATAAGTCTTATAAGAAAAACACAAACCTATAAAGCTATGTGTAACTTTTCATCCAAACTTGTGTTAATCAGATATTATCTACTTGAAATTTGTCTTTAAAATTGTCTCCAGGGGCGCCTGGGTGGCTCAGTCATTAAACATCTGCCTTCAGCTCAGGGCGTGATCCCAGAGTCCTGGGATCGAGCCCCACATCGGGCTCCTCCGCTGGGAGCCTGCTTCTTCCTCTCCCACTCTCCCTGCTTGTGTCCCCTCTCTCGCTGGCTGTCTCTCTCTCTCTCTCTGTCAAATAAATAAATAAAATCTTTAAAATAAATAAATAAACAAACAATAAAATAAAATTGTCTCCATTAACCAAACCCACTTTTTGTGCAAAATCTAGCTTTTCCCCAAGATTTCTCAGCATTCCCAGGCAGCTTCAGTACATACAGTCATTTCCGGTTGCAAAAGTCCTTTTCTGATGAATTATTGATCTTATTTTGGCTTCTCTCCTGTGACCAATTTCTTCTCTCCTTTCTGCTAAAGAATTCACATATTCCCTCATTCACAAATACCACTAAAACCTAAAAGTCAGACTTATACCCCCTCACAAACCTCCCCACCTCCTACCCAAAAGCTCAGCAGCTGCTTGGATTAAAAATAGATTGTTTTTTGTTTATTTGTCTAAGTTGTTTCAATAGAGAAGCCCCTGAAGTAAAGGCCTGTAGTATTATATTCACAATGTTTGTATAATACATGTAAGTAACACTGAAAGTACACAAATGATCTCTTCCCATTCTCTGGATACAGAATGTCATCAAGTTTCATGTTCATAAATCAGTATAAGATGGGCACCATACCAACAATGAACTCAGTATCTTCTCCATAACACCCCCTCACCACCAACAACTTTCTATTAATCAGGGTCCTGGTGGGAGATGAATCTTCTCAGAGAAGAGACTATTTAGAGGTTTGAGAACCAAAATGGAGACAGCAATAGTCAGGGATTGGCAAAACAAGGAAGCCATTGCCACCCTGGGGCTTGAAGGGGCAAGGAAAGGGGGCAGTGGTATCAGATCCAGGTGCTCTCAGGGATATCGGGGCTTTGCAGAATCCCATGCAGAAGAAGGAGGGAGGAGAAGAAGTACCCTGCTCTCTCTCTCCTTCTATTGCCCACTCTTCTGCAAGTGCTTCCCACTGACCAAGGCCAACTGGAAAAGGAAAGAGAGAGAGGCTCTATGGGAACCATTCTTCTGTGGCACGGGGCAGGAAGAGAGGAGCAGAGGATGGAAAAGAACCAGCACATGGCCTCACTGTAACTACCAAAAGGACTGGGATACATCAGCCTTTATTAAAAATTGCCAGCCCCTCTTCTTAAGACTGTATTTCATATCCCCCTATCCATCCAACTCTTACATCATTATTTGGAAAACTTTAGTTCTCCACTCTCTGCTTGCTTCTAAAGCTCCACTGCCTTCTGTACTACCAAAGACGGGTTATTGAGTGGCTCTACAGTGGGCCATCTCTTCAGGCTCCCTTCTTCTACAGTAAAGAAACAGCAGTAACTTAAGAATTTCGAACTTTCTTGCTGTACTCTAGATTCTGGGATAGGAAGGAAAGAGTAACAAAATAAAATAAATCCATTGTAACATATAAGTGATTGCTATCGATTTTAGCTTTAAATATTTTCCTCCATTATATTGTCTCATGGAGAAAATTGAGCAAAAGCATGCGGAGGCAGATATCTGTGCAAATGTACTCTAACACTAGCTATTGAGGACACATTGATATCTTTAAATTAAAAAATAGATTAATGAAAAATGAACATCCTGTAAGAGCACTGGTGGTGAGTTGAATGAGCAAAGCATCCTGCTCTCCCACCAAATGGAACTTACTGTTTGGTGTCCCTATGTCAATGGAGAAAGTTCTAAAGAATCATAGTAAATCATATGCTACCATGTGGTTACCAGCCCCATCTTTTAATGAGAGTATTACTTTGGGCAATATCAACTACTGGAACAAAAAGAGATTTATTTCCCACTTGCCTAATAGCTATTGGGCCAGGGATGTATCCCTTCACATGGTGACACAGGGACCCAGATTCTTTCCATTTTCTGGCTCTGCTGTCCCTTGGGGCCCCCCTGTCATCTGCATCTGGGCAATAGAGGGAAAAATTGATCTCCTACAGTTGGAACCATACCTTCTTCCAAGAAGCATTGGCACAAAAATGGCATACATTCTATCCATGCCCATTCCATTGGCCAGAACTCAGGCATATGGCCACATCTAACTGTGGAGACCAGGAAATGTAGGCTGGCTGTGCGCTCAAGAAGAGGAAATGGAGTTTTGGTGGGTAGCTCTACCACGCCACACGAGGGTCGTGAGAACGAATACTTGAACATTTAACAATGTCTGAACAATCATTTCAACCTTTGATATTTAAAGTTATTATTGCTATAAGTTAAATATTACAAGATAAAGTAAACCTTTATTTATATATGTTAATTTAAAATGTTCATATTTAATTGGTATACATTGAGCACAAATATAGTATCTTTACTTTAAATTTTAGGGAAACAACTGGGACAAAATGTTCTACCATATGCTATTTTCCCATTTGGGTTCATCCCAGGGAAGGTGGGTTACGAAACAATATCTACAATTACAATAACAGAATAAAACATTAAAAATCATACTTTTATTTCTACCTATGTAGATAAAATAGTTTATTCTCTTAGTGCTTCTGTAAAATAGAATGAAATTTCTCTTATCAATAATGAAACACCTTGGGGGCGCCTGGGTGGCTCAGTCGTTAAGCGTCTTCCTTCAGCTCAGGGCGTGATCCCGGCGTTCTGGGATCGAGCCCCACATCAGGCTCCTCCGCTGGGAGCCTGCTTCTTCCTCTCCCACTCCCCCTGCTTGTGTTCCCTCTCTCGCTGGCTGTCTCTCTCTGTCAAATAAATAAATAAAATCTTAAAAAAAAAATAATGAAACACCTTCGATCCTTTAATTGAGAATAATCAAATTTCTCTGCTAAGGAAAAGGAAAGAGTGAAAGAACCAAGCACTCTGAAGTTCACGATTAGTAACTAATTCCTTTTTATGCTTGCCCAGCTTCTTGTTTAAGTAAGAATCATCAGTAAACCAACATAAAAATCAGCTAAGTTTTGTTTGTCTGTTGGTTGGTAATGTAATCAACTTCTATACTGCTTTTCTGGGTGAGGCATTGTGCCATTTGGTGATCACAGATGTCTTATTAAGTTGATAACTGAGGGACACCTGGGTGGCTCAGGTGGTTAGATGTCTGACTTCAGCTCAGGTCATGATCTCAGGGTCCTGGGATCCAGCCCTGCATCATTGGCATTCCTGCTCAGTGGGGGGTCTGCTTGTCCCTCTTCCCCTCCCCTTTCCCTTCCCCTGTTCGTGCTTTCTCTCTCTCAAATAAATAAATAAATAAATAAAATCTTTAAAAACAAAAAAAGATGTTAACCAAAAGCTTATAGTCTAGTAGTTACTAATGAACTTTTACTATGTGGTTATTCAATCCACAAAACTATCCTATAGAATAGGTGTTATTACCCCCACTTTATAGTAAGAACATTCAGACTCAGACATTGAACAACTTGTCCCAAGATGTTATGGTTGAGTTAGAACCGAACCCAAGTCCCTGGCTCCTTCCTCTACTATATGTGACTACGATTGCATTCTATTTGAAATGGGCTGTTCCTGAAAATTCAATATGGTCAGTTAGATTGTTTTCTAACAGTTTTGTTCAATTTGTCTCATTTTAAATTTATATTTTGTATTGTAATATTAAAAAACTGTGCTCCTTATACACGTAGTCTCATTTCCGATTTCTAATAGTATGGTATGTTCTCCTAACAGGGAAAGCATAATTTTTTCCTTTAAAGTGGAGTTTGCTGACCTTTCACTAATGAGTAAACAGTGCCACCTTCTGTCTGTGTTCTCATAAGCAGTTGGAAATACAGTCTTGAAAGACTAGGCTGACACAGATCCAAGACAGGAAGCAAGGAATCTGGAGAGTTTATCATCTTGGCAATGTGTAGCACATCTTTGAACACTTGCAAAGAGGCTAATTGTTTGAAAGGCCTCTCAGGGCAGATTCATGTGGAAAAAAAAAAAAGTTCTGTGTGATTAATTATCTGAAACCTTTGGATATGGAAGGAAGAGGGAAAAGGCAGGAGGGAGACACAGTGACAGAAACAGGTGGCAAGTGGTTATAAAGATTCGGGGTTAACGTAGTTGAAGGGAGAAAGTAAGCAATTCTCTTATTTGTTCTATCATTAGTTTACTCATTCCCTCAATATCCATCTTAAGTAAAACATGTCTGACATTTGTCAAAAAAGAAAAAAGAAAAGGATAGTCATGAAATAATGTATTAAGCCCTTAAGATTGAATACAGAAAAAAATATTTTTCTCTCTGCATATGAAGCATGATTGTCAAAGCTGGGGCACATGTGACAGCTTATGTAAATGTGAAAATCTTCTAGGGTTGGACATTCAGCCAGGAAAACACGTGCTTTTGTTGCTGAGGTTGTTTTTGTTTTCGTTTGTTTGCAAATCCATGTTATTTTGCAAAATGTATTTTTAGTCTCGCCATACTTTCTAGCCATCTTACAAAAGAAAAAAAAAATCAGTTAATCAGTTTGTATCAAGACTTACGTGAGTTCATTTCAATATTTCTATCTCACGATGCTCACCTTTCACGAATCTAGACTAGTTTAATCTGTATGGGTAGGAGCCGCTTTCAGAAATGTTTAATGTTAATCATACGAACTGAACAACGTAGCTGTTCTTCTAAGGAATTTGAAGAGATGGTGGGAACCCCCAAGGGAAGTAACTAACATCGCTGAAGTTCTCTTAGGGAGCTCCAGACCATAGCAAGTCAAGAGCATGAATGAAAGACAGCTTGAACCCGAATCTGAAAAGTATGACTTTTGGGAGGATGCTGCTCTCTCTATATCATTTTGCATATTCAGAGGCAAAGCAGGGACAATGACCATGTGTGGGTAAAATAAATGTATAATTGGAAATGTTTCCACATTGCACCAAGGGAAAACAGTTGCTCGATTGTGGGCAAATAATTACAAGCTATTTCTTCATGTTCATCTACTTTTCTCAGCCTTTTACCAAACTGAGGTAAAGGGAGTTTTCTGTCTATGTATGAGGCTAATTTTCATCTGTCAAGAGTTACTCCAAAGATTCTCCAAATCCCCAAACACATTTCCATTCGTTTTAATTTGGATTTTATGTGATGCTGTAGAGTGATCAGTGATGGACAGAGATGCTCGCATTTTGGGGGCTTAGTGAAATTAACAGACAACTTACTAACGTGTCTCTAAGAAACCTGGATATCTATGCTTTGAAAGGTTATCCAGTCTGAAGAGAATCTTTCATCCAGTGCAGAGTACTCTATGTGTGGATCCTTAATCCACTCCTAGTGTCCCCAATGTCCCATTCTATTCAACATTAGCCAGAGGTATCATACTTTGATGTCGTATTAAACACATTTTAGAAAGCCCAGAATTTCCTATTAATTTGTAAGTCAACACAAGAAACTTAGCTTCCTAGATTGGCATATCTATTTCTATAGATTCATTAATGTCAACATTTCATGATTTCCATTTTGCAGGACAGTCATTGTATGGTACCATGGGCATGACATGTCAACATAAGAAGTGATTACACTGATCTGAAAAGTGCGTATATATATATTCATTTCCCATTTCATAAAACTGTAATACTCTTTATGATTATTTTTCTTTTAAATGAAGTCACTTCCAAGCACACATAATGCAAATCATTATGAAAATCTTAATGTCCTGTTGTCTCTCTCTGGCTGTAGGTGAGCAGGAGTAATGACAAGGGGGTTGCATTTTCTGGGAACGCTCCAAATGTCCTTACACAGATCCCCAGGAGAATGAGATTCTGCCATTACTCCCCAGCTGTGATACCTTGTTGATGAAGTTTTAGAATATCAGTTCGGTTCGGTGGTGTGAGGTCCGGAGCCAATGACCAAGAAAGAATTCTTAAGACATCTCTGGTGCAAAAAGATGATTTTATTAAAGCACGGGGACAGGACCCTGGGGCAGAAAGAGCTTCTGCATGGGGTTGTGAGGAATGGCTGATTATATACTTGGGAGCTGGGGAGGTGAGGACAAAGGGGGTAGGCAGAAGAACTGTCATACAATAAAGAAGTCTCTCAGGATAATGGAGACCCGGTTCTTGCCAAGCCAAGCCTGTTTTTTCCTCTAAAGAAGCATTAACAGGAAGACAGTTGGGAGTTTCCTGGAGGAATGTTACATTCTTCCTATCACATGTCCTTGTCAATGAGCTTCAGGTTTAGAAGAAATTCAATTTTACTTACATTTCCTTCCGTCTCAGCTTCCTCAATTTTATGGAAGGGAGGGTGATGTTAGGGCTTCGGGAAAATTGAGTTATGGGTCTCTGGAAGCTAGGTTATTGATAAGAAAGCTTCTTCCTTGTAAATCACTAGGACATTTGTAAACTGAGGGAGACTTCTGTCCTGTGGGACTATGATCTCTATCAGTTAACCATTTGTTTTTTTCCTTTAGGGCAGCCAGGACTGCATGAGGAATGTCACATATATCACATGGGGGGGGGTAGGGTGCCAGTTTCTGCTTTGTCCTCAGCCAGCCTTCTGCTCCCTCATCATTGTGATGGAAAAAACCCAGGTACATGCAACAATATGATTGAGTAATTACACCGACGAGTGTAAGTCACTCCAACATTAGGCTTGAGTTTAACCAGAAGTTCTCTCAAGCGTATGATAACCACTCTGTACATGAGTCAAGTTTTATCTCCCATGAACTCACCTCTATTCATGGCCACTTCACAGGACCTTCTCCAAAGGGCAGTTCATTAGACCACTTGTGGCATCGCCCTGACAGCTGTTCATACTTTTATCCAGTTGATCCTTTTATCTAATTAGTTCGATGTACATAAATTGGATTATTATCACATGTGTTTTTATAGGTAAGTCACTTATATGTGCATTAATTTGCTGAGGCCGTCGTAACAAAACACCATAAATATTTACATTTATTTACTATAATCCCCTTCAAGTAAAAGTCCCATGGCCAGAGAAGCTGGGAGTAGTGTTGGCGTATCTTCAGTCTTTGCTCACACTTGAGAATTAACTTCCCTTTTGTTCTTAACTCAGCTTTGTCCTGAAGTCAACAGAATGAAACTGAACATTTTCCATAGTTCTACTTATATCATCTCCTCTCTCTCTCTAAATCTCTTGCTCTTTCTTTTCTCTCTCCCCTTGGTCCAGCTCTTTCTCTTTTTTAAATGAGTAGCTGGTGTAATTCCTCCTATATATTCTAATTAACTAATCTTATTTTGTTTCTAATTAACCTTTATGACTTTCCCACTTCCTATAAAATATACTCATCCTTGAATACGTACAGCCCATTCAAATGTTGACTCTACCTGTTGCAAGGTTATGGATTTTAAGCTTCTAAAGTACTCTTCCTCACTGAAGTTTGAGGAAAGTGCAAGGTAATATTATAAAAATTAAAGTGTTACCAATACTTAATAAGGGATAGCTGAATAGACAAATATGTCGAAAAAGGTAAGTGACATAGTGGATTATAAGCATGGGAAATCCAGAGTTGGTTATTAATTTACTTATTAGTGAACATAGTTTTTCTTAAAAATATTTTATTCATTTATTTATTTATTTTAGTAATCTCCACACCTGACATGGAACTCGAACTTACAACCCTGAGATCAAAAATCGCATATCCACTGACTAAGCCATCCAGGCACTCTGGCATAGTTTTGAAAAACTCTTATACACCTTTAAATTTTTCTTCATTACCTCACCTTGACTATGTACTTGGGTACAAAATTCCTTCATCTTTAGTCTGCCTTGGACTCTTTCTCAGGGTACCAACCAGTGACTCATCACAATTCATTTTTTTCACAATTTTCTAAGTAAAAAGATAATAGTTCTACTTACTGATGGCTTGCATATGCTAAAAACACTATTAGGTGATAATACGTACTTTTAATCCTATCAACGGCCTGGGAAATATTAGGAAATTTCTTTATGAATGAAGAAATAGATATTCCAGTTTATTATAGTCCAGGCAGGGGGGTCAGTCTACCTCCCCCTATTGTGCAAAGCAGAGACATAGTTGAGATTCAAGACCAGGTATGTTAGCCTGACTTTAATGTTCTTTCACGTGCATTAAAATGGCTTGAAGAAAATGTATTAATTCTCCTCTTCAGTAACCTTTGCCTTTAAGCTAGTCTTCTTTTTAAATAAACATAAATAATCTAGGGGCACTGGCAAGCCCTCCGCAGAAATCAGTAGTTGATATTTTCTATTAATCCCTGCATTAAAAATTTAAAAAAAGAGAGAATTTATTTGAATTATGTGGTCTCAATACAAATGCTAGTAAAAGAAGCCCAGTGGCTCATACACGACAGAACAATGCCCAGGTTTAACATTTTACCTGTCTCATTTTCTCATTTATTATAAATTGCCTCCACCCAATCAGTTCGATACATATAAATTACTGTGTTTTTATAAGTTAGTCACTTATGCATGTATTAATTTGCTAGGATGGCCATCATAAGAAGCCACAAACTGGGTGACATACATGACACAAATTTCTCACAGTTCTGGAAAATCAAGGTGCCAGCATTATTGGTCTCTCCTGGGGCCTTTCCTTGGCTTGCAGATGATCCCCCCAGTGCCTCCTTTTCCCCCTCATGCTTGCCCTGCATACATGCCTCTGATATCTCTTTGTGTGTCTGGATCTCTTCTTGTAAGGACACCAGTCGGATTGGATTAGGGCCTACTCCCATGACCTCATTTAACCTTAATTACGTCTTTAGAGGCCCTGTTCCCACATACAGTCACATCTCGAGATACTGTGAATTAGCGTTTCAACATAAATTTGGGGTTGGGGGAACGAAGGTCAGCCCATAACAGTTTGCATAATCATAGCACTGAGTATTAAATTTCTCTTTGTGTAAAGAAGGAAGATGTTAGCACAGGTTTTGAAGCAGTTCAAAGAGGGAGATAAAGCCTGATCTGTTAGTCAAGTTTGCAGTAGGCAAACAGAAGATAAGTGATTGTTCATGTCAGGGAATATGTCGAATACGTGAGTAACATAGATGGAATGTGAGAAACACTGTTACTATGGCGATGAATAAAGGTGTGCTGAAGCCAGGAAGGCCGGAGCTCGGGATGGCAGGAGTTTCAGTCAAGGAGAAATGACCACTGGATTTTGCAAGATACGTCAGGGGACTTTGGTAAATTAGAGATGCAACCCAATGATAAAGAGAGTACTTGTAAGAACTAAGAATAATCACTCCGAAAGAAAACAGGTGGAAACCAAATAAAGGAAGTTGAATAACAGTAGCAGGAACTACGAAATCTATTGAGAAGGCCTCACCATAAGCACCTGAGAATATTTAAGGATTTGATGTTCCACAAGGAGTGGGAAGGGGTGGCGGAGAAAGCCTTCCGGGAAAGAGTTTCGAATGTTTGCAGTGTAAAGCCTTCAGGGGGATGTGGACACCAAAAACACCTCTCTTTTTTTTTTTTTAATGATTTTTTATTATATTATGTTAGTCACCATACAGTACATCCCCGGTTTCCGATGTAAGGCTCGATGATTCATTAGTTGTGTGTAACACCCAGTGCACCATGGAATATTACTCAGCTATCAGAAAGAACGAGTTCTCAACATTTGCTACAACAAAAACACCTCTCTTATCCAGAATTAAAGTACTGACAGTCCACTCCCCTACCACTTGAGTTTCTCTGGAATTCTGTAGTCTCTTTACCTTTGAGCTAATTTTCTATATTTAGAAAAAGGAAGACCATTCATTTGGGGTCTTTCTCAGATTCAATTGTTCTAATTGAGAGATTTCCAGTCAGTGGAACTTAGAAGGTTGGAGGTGGAAATAGGGAGAACCTCAGATCATATGAGGAAGCCCTCAAATCTATTTTCACACCAAGCATCAGTTATAGAATTCATTCTATCTCCAGATTTAAAAAAAAAAAAAAAGTTTATTTTTTTTAGAAGCAGAGCTGTGGCCCTTTAACAGGGATGGTGTTTCTTTAAATAAAATTTTCAAAAATTTATGAAAGTTTCACAAGTGTAGAAGAAACATGGCACTCCTTCGACAGTCTTAGATTTAAATGTATCCATGCAATTTAAGTAGCATCATATTTGGAACATTAAGAATTCTTTAAAGAGCAAAATATTTGAGGGAGTTTTCGTCTCAAATTTTTGAAATTAAAAAAATGTGTAGTATTTTTTAAAATCTGATAATTCACATATAAAGATGTTGCTGGAAAAAACTAGTGTCATGGTGCAGACATTATGGACAGAGAAGATATTTTTCTATTTGGCGGAAAGAATTAATGTGGGTTATACCTCATATTTAGTGTGGCCTTTTTCTGTTTAATTCAAGTGAAAAAGTGGCAAATATAGAAGAGATTTCCCCCACTAACTGAGAAAGGAAATCACACATCTTTTTTTACAATTTTAAATGGGACAAATCCCTTTTGGAAGACAGGAATGCATCAGATATTAGCAAAATGCAAATACAATTAGTAAGACAAATTCACAAATAATGACATAAAGATGGACACCATGTCGCAAGATTCAAAGCAATGTGAAAAATAAAAATGAGAGCTAAAAACTGTCAGATTCACGGGGATTTGAATAGTCTGTTACAACTACGAACGACTGGATTAAAGCTTTATGTGATAGAGTCCAAGAAACAGTCCGCTAACTCAGTGGTTTGATTAGACAGAGTTACAGTCTTAAAATATAACGCTCATAGCAGTAGCAGATGAAAGAGATGCTGGCAACCAGAAACTATGTCATAGCACACGAAGAGTTTATGAGCACCTACACAGAAAATCGGACGGAGCCAATGGAGTGGAAGAGATGGATATACTTGACCACTAGAGTATTGACCTGGCTATGAATGCTGCTCCAAGATGTGGGTCAAGAAGTGTTGGAGACAAGTTTGAGATTTCTAGCTGAGATGGCTAAGCAGATGATAAGGCTGTTAACTTAGGAAAGCAAGAAAGAAACACAAGATAAAGGGCAAGTCGTATCACAGGATTGAGGGAGGGAGAGAAAGAATGTAAGTAAGAGTAAGAACTTGCACATCGTGAGTCTAAATTCTAGTTCAAACTCAAATGGAAAAGTCTAAGGCACAGAAAGAAAAGGAATATACTCCATATTTGCCATTTCCTTTTACACTTTTTATAGACTTGTGCTCAGCACTTTGTATACATCTTTATCCGATCTTGTTGGCTTGCCTCATTGATAACATTCTCGTCTCTATACCTGGCTCTTGCTTCTCATCTCCAGGGAATGAAAAATAAGCACAAAACTGTACATACACTTTAAGGTGGGGAGCTGTCAAATTAACTTAATGAATTTGGCTTTCATTTTTCCATTGAAAAATACACTTTTATAAATGGAATAGATTTGAGTGTTTGTATATAGTTATGCATTTATCTTGATATGCTTAAAAGGGAAAAGGAGAAACATAGGAAGAGGAAAATTGAAAGGACCTAGGATGTTAGCAGCCTGTTGAAATAAAAATAAAATTTGCAATTTTTTCCCCTACCTATCAGAACATTTTTATGCTGCAGGCAGTGAGTACCTGGGTAGTTTTATTATTTGATGTCATTTTAGAAGAAAAAGTGATATGGGTGACTTTAGCCTGGGATAGTCACATAGAGGAGATCATTAAAAAGACATTTGATTATACACAACCTATAAAAATGTTCACTCCCCTAACATGCTTTTTGTGCAAAAATATCCCACTACCTGTGGGGACTGCCTGAAATTAAATAATGGTTCTTTGAGAACAGGGAGGATTTTAGTGCCCAGGCAGAATCCCCTTGAAGCCTGCCTTGGGCTTTGCCTGGGGCTGTTGGGAAGGGGCCTTCCATGGGGAAGAAGTGCAAAACCCAGCATAAAGTATCTATTGAAATCTGAGGAGATGATTAACTCATTTAAAATATCTCTGAAGGAACTTTCCAGAATCTTGAAAGAGGAAAACTACTTTAGTTTATATAGTTTTTATTAACTTCAAGGACCCACGATATGCTTTCTCTGGAGCAGAGTCTCAAGGGGTCATTTGAGCAGCAGGAGTCTTTGGCCATACATAGCAGTCTCCGCAGAAGATTACTTTGCCCTCTTGATAGATTTCTTTGTGTAAGGTTGAGGAGTCATTTTTAAAATTCCCATGGGGTTGTTTTTCTCACACACTGAGAAGAGACATTAGTTAGAGTCACAGAAACTGATTTTATACTGTTTATGTGGAGTCAAGTATGTTCAGAATTATACATTTGATATCCTGTAGAGTGGGACTTGATGAAGCTTCTGGGGTCTTCGCTTTATATTTGCAACAATATTTTGAGCATAGGAAAGAGACAAAATAGGACCATTCATCCTACCCTATCAGATATTATTCAACAGCCCCTAAGGCTGATTAACTCACTGCAAACCCTACTGGAGAAGGAACTGGACTTGCGTGCTTCCAAAGGGTCATCACAGAAAAATGAGAGCTGGGATAAACAAGTTGTGTGAGACAGTAGAAATGATTGCATTTTTTCTCTCCAGCACAACACCGGTGAATTTGCTGGTCTTGGTATGAAAAAGACTATTTTTCTTTCATCTTTATTCTAGTCAGTAACTATCCCATCAACGAAAAAACCCAGAGCTTTTGCTACAAACTTTGGTGACACTTTGACCTTCAGCTCCTCCTACAGAGATGCACAACAAATTTTGTTTAGAAAATTGACTTTCTCATGATGAAAACCTGTGAAAGGAAAGTGAGGGAAATATTGTTTTTCTCACCTGAGGACCATCAGCATAACATTTGAGGCCTTTGACTTACTTGTGAAACTCATTATTCTGCTTGATCATGTCTATAAGGCTAAAAATGACCAAATACTTTTAATTTACAAAAAGAATAACATTCTTTTCTTTATGAAGTGATACCCTTCCATATGAACTTTAAAATAGTGTGCATTTGTTGTTTCTAAATTTATTATTCTTGCTTTTTCCTGCATTGAAAAACATCCTATACATTACTGAAATGTATAACACATATCTTTAGTAATTAAAGGGTTTTGAAATACATCAGAGTAGAAGCAATTTCTGCACATATAGAAAGTGTCAACATCTGTAAAGTTTAAAAGAAATATAACCCAAACTTTTATACACAAAAAAAATGTTTTGACATTTAGATTTTCTAAAGTAACTTGAACAGATTAGACTTTAGGTATTAGGTATGAAAAGTAGAAAAACTCTGCTTACAGTTGAAGCTTTAGGACCAAAGGATAAAAATTGTAAAATAAATGGATCTGAGGTACAATAGATGTGTGACTCAAGAATTTCAACTAGACTGGACAAGGAGCTTTACTTTGGTATCTTAAATTAAAATATCTAGTTGGCTTACTTTATCATGTTCTAGGTACATTTCATACTTTTTAAAAAACAATTAACTTTTTTTTTTTTTTTTTTTTTTTACCCTTGACCCCCATTGAGCTATCATCCTATTTCCTATAATGAATCAGCGTTCTTAACAGAATTTTTCACAGGCTGTTTCCTCTTCTGGATTTTGCAGTCACCTCTCAACTCATGCAAAACTAATTTCTACAGCTTCTTTTTTTTTTTTTTAAGATTTTATTTATTCATTTGACAGAGATAGAGACAGCCAGCGAGAGAGGGAACACAAGCAGGGGGAGTGGGAGAGGAAGAAGCAGGCTTCCAGCAGAGGAGCCTGATGTGGGGCTTGATCCCAGAACTCCGGGATTACGCCCTGAGCCAAAGGCAGACGCTTTAACGACTGAGCCACCCAGGCGCCCCTAATTTCTACTGCTTCTATACCAGCAAAATACTTTTGAAAAGATTTGAATGTCCTCCATGATGTTCATTCCAATGGAACCTTTTCAGTCCTCATCTGTCTTGATCTGCAGCAGCGTTTGCAAGGACCCAGGGGATTCTGAGGTGGGCTAATGCTTGAGAATCACATCCTTAGGTCATTTATACTTTGATAAAGATAGGATCATGGCCTCCACAAATGGACAGAGTGAGAGACTGGAGCATGAAGGTTACCCACAAGAGCCTCCCTTCTCAGATTTACAAGGTATCAGAAAACCAAGTGTTTGCAAATTGTCATAGTCATAGTTCTGAATTTCCATTATTCCCTTTGGCAATTCACACTCTCTTACAAACATGTGAATGTTTGGGGTGAGCAGGTTGGGAAGTGTTGGGTTAGTGGAAGGATAAAGTATGGCAACCATATGCTGATGGTTTTCCAAAAATATCTTTAGTAGTTTATAGGCTATACGCTTCAGATTTTCATAATCCAATCTAATACTCCCAACCCCATAGTTCTAACCGTCCAGGTCAACCAGTGTATTCCTCCATGAATTCCAATCCTACCTTGAGAGGAGAAAAGAGTTTCAAAGAAGGAACATAAAGATCTGTGCATGTAACTATCCCAAACCTCATTTTCTCTTTTCTAAGTATCTTTAAATGTTATTTATTTAACATTTCCTTTTTAAGAGATCTTTAAAGCAGAGTTGAACTTTTAAAAGGTCAATTTTTGTGGTACTTTCTTGGAACATGGAAGATAAAAATAATGAGAGAAGCAACTTTCAAATAATGAGAGAAGCAACTTTCAAAAAGACATACTACTCTAGGTTTTGTTTTGTTTTGTTTTGTTTCTAAAGCATGTAATTGGTAGAGGTGCCTTTCTTTTGAAAAATAGTTATATCTTGTTCCCTCATTTGCCAACATGGTATAGTGACTGTTTCTATGAGGTTGAATGTGTCATCTCAAGTTGGATTTAACTCCAATCAGAGAAGTTGGAGTGATAAAAGCAAGAAATTACTGTAAATCTTAAAGTACATTTTGCTCTTTCCCGTATGTTCACTTATCTCTTTAGGGAACTAACTACTCATTTCCTTGTGTTCTCAAAATGTGGCCATTTAAAGCAATATAATTATAATAATTTTGCAAGCATTTCCTTCCTCATGTACTCATTAACTTAGCTGGAATTGAAATTTTAATAGATACCACTATGACTAGAGTCACACATTTTACATGTAAGTAATTACAAAGTTAGAGCAAAGTTAGAACAAAAAATACTACACCTATTTACCGCTTCATTTGCTGATTAATTAGTGAAATTTAGAATCAGGGCAGGCTATAGAGCAAAAGTGTCCTAGCTAAACTTAAAATTCATCCTCAGAATTTGAATTTTTCTTCGATTCTAGGATCTGTTTGTCTGTCTGTTGTTGATGTTGTTGTTGTTTAATGTTCAGGAAATACCTTGCCTTACCACTCACTATAGCCACAAATAAACAGGAGAAAAAAATATATAAGATTGTTTTGGTGAGGTTATTAGTAAATGAATTGAGAGATTAGTGAATGATATAATGAATAACCTAATATCTAAACAGTAATGAGTAAATGAATACATAGTCTTTCCTTCAGTCCAATTTTTCAGATATTGACTATGGACTACCCATGCTCTCCTTGCCAAATGCCAAGCCATTTGGTCCTCTTCTTCTAGGCTCTTTTCCTTTCTTATCTGTGGACCAACTGTCATCTTTCTTAACAGAGACTGCTCATCTCCCTGTAACACCTTTCAGATGACACCAGAGTTTGCTAGATTTTCTTGTATGTGAATGACAGGACATGCCCTCAAATCCTAGAAGTGTTTGCTGAAAAAAAGTATTTAATCTTTTGGTGTTTATTTTTAATTTCATTGAGCCAATGATCATCCTAAGCCAGCTAATCAATCTTTGTAATGGCCAATGAAATTAATGAGGTATAAACCAGCTCTCAATTGTCTGTATAGTAGTATATCAAAGATACAAATAATCTGAAAATAAAAGATAAAACCAAATATGCTATCTTGTACTACAACTTTTGTCCAGAGATGTGTCTTAATGTCTTTATTCTTCCTAGGCCAATAGGCCGCATAGAATGATTTCATTTAATTGTAATAGGTCAAATGATTTTGACTAATATTAGCACCAACTAATGAGCGCAAGATATGCACTAGATTTTTAATGTTTTATCATCTTTATGCAACTAAATTAGGACCAATGAAAGATGCTAACAATTTTTAAGTAAATAGTCTAATAGGGAAGAGTTACTGGATGTGAAATTGCAATATTCTACAGTTAACAGGACAAGTATTATAACCAATTTATCTTCCATAGAGAGCAAAAATCGGTATGCTAGAAATATGTTGACTTTCATAATGAAGTCATATTGATATTCAATATTTTTATGGATAGTCTACCAATTGAAATATCTGAATAGGTTAAGTTAACCGCATTTATGGATTTCTTAGAGAACTTAGAGATCAACACCTTTATCAGAGTTACAAAGTGCTTGCCTGGTGCATTTACTGTCCACGTTTAATGATCCTAATTTTATAAGTAATCAAATTGGAAATCAGAAGTATTCAGTGACTTGTCTCAGGACACATGGGTACAAAGTGGCAAGAGCCATGATTTAAACACAGGTCCATTTTATAGGAAATATCTCACAAAGCACTACTCTGTCCTACACAGTATATTGGAGGCATTCACTTCACAAAGGCCTGACTGACTGCATTCGTAACCAACAATACTGATGCCTTGCAAAGATGACTACTGTAGATGTTACTTTCGGGCACTCTACTATAGTCTAAAATAAGAATGCAGTTTTTCTCAAGCATGGATAGAGAGTGACTTCTGAATTCCTCTGTATGGCAACTTAACTGTTACTGAGGAATGGTTGTGGGCACGTATTAATCTTTTTTCTACATTTTCAGAGCCAAGTGTATTTTTGCAAAACACTGCAGGGTTTTCCTCTTGCCATAATGCAAATGTTTTCCTCCTTTTCTAACACTAATTTTCCTCACCTACTTCCAATGTACTGTAAGATTTGGAAATGAAATACTGCCTGAGGCTTTGAGATATAAAATCGAGTTAACTTTATCCCACACAGAACCCTGCTCTCTAGGGGCTGCATAATCTTTCATATCTCTACAGTCCTGTCGATCTACAGGAACTAAAAAAGAAGCCAATTCAGGAAGGAGCTTGTTCAAGATATGCAAAGGGCAAATCCCATTAGAAAGGATTTACAATTCAATTACATAAGGTCCAAGGTACTGGGCAAATTATTGGGCATATTATTTCATTAGAGCAAAATTTCACTGTATTGAAAAAAGGAGTTATTAGCCAGACCTTGAAAAGATCATTGTTCTAACATGATTTGACTTGTTTATAAAGTATTTCCTAAACTAGTTTCATCTGTCATAGATTGTTATAAGAAGTTTCATTTTAGCTTTTCAAGTAATGGGGAGTTGCTAAATAATAATGGGGAGCCTCATGTGTATATTTCTGCTGAGCAGAGACTACATGTGTTTTAATTTGCAGGTCTGAATACATAGCATTTTCTTTAAAATTATAACTCGACAGATGACTTATAACACATCAATATTTTATCTCAGTGACTAGAACACTAAACTCTTTCATTCAAATGTAATTCAAATTACGTTTTATTCAAAAATTTCATCCAACAAAGATTTTCTACTTAATAACATTCTTACCAAAATGTATCCAAGAAATCAGTTCGGAAAGGGATAAGATTGAAAAGGCAAAACAGTAAAACAATATTTGGAAATTACAAACAGAATGGCTCATATTTACAGTTCAAGTTATTTCCTTCATTTAAATGGATAGTTCTTCAGTTTAAGAAAAGATGAAAGAGAGTATGTAGACATGTCTTTTGAGGAATCACATCACATTATATACGGAAACACCTGACTTCTAAATGGAACTGCGGCCCAATTCTGAAGCGAAGTCTTATGATTTTATAGAAGCCCAAATAGGGAATTTGGAATTCCACATTCTATTCCCAGTTGACCTTTTTACTCTATGTAAATTTTAAATACTTTTCTTTTTTATCATTTCTTATGCTTCTTTTCTTTAATTCCTTCCACAGAGGAGAATTAGCTCTTTCCCTTCTAGTCCTTTCACTGAACTAAAGATCAATTCTTGCTGTACATTTATTTACTCATTCAAAGAATTTTTTCATTAAGAACCAGGCCTTCTTCTGGCACTGATGACAGAGCAGTGAACAAGAAAATTGGGTACTGTTCCCATTGAGCTTTGCGGAGATGCAGGGACGCAAATAATAAATAAATTTAAAAAAATAATCAGAGGAGTGTGATAAGGGTTGGAAATACATAAAAAGCTTTGCTAAAAGAGAGAAAATCTAGGGATGATTCTGAATTCTGGGTTAGGTAAAGTCTCCCTGGGAAGATTACATTTCGTTTGATACATGAATTTTATAAAGGATCCAAAAATATTATATAGAGATAAAATGGTCAATTTAAAGATCTAAGGAGGTATATGAAATTGGTATATTAAATAAAAGAAGGAATTCTGGTGTGGTTAGGACGTGATGGACTTGACCCTCCGGGGCTTCATTTATGTGGTGGGACAGTGGAGACCATGACAAATTAGGGAGAAACTGCCATCTTTAAGACTAATTACCTTACCCAGTCCCACACGACTGTTTTGGTCCACTGTTGGACTAAATTTCCCAGCCTCCTTTGTGATCAGTTATTATTGTATGTCTTGAGTGTAACTGGCAAAACATGAATATAAATGATTCATGCCACATCCAGGCTTAGTTTACAAAGTTGTCTCACGTAATATTCCATGCTCTTTCCCCAAGCTTGATTTAAGTCACCTATTGAGAAAGACCGAGCCACAAAATGAAAGAAGTTTATGTTACTAGTTTGCTATGAAGGGGGGAAAAAAAAAAAGGTATTTTGAACTACATGTAGGCAAAAAATAAACCAATACTGTTAAGCCACTGAAATTGTAGGTTTATCTATTACCACAGCTACCATGACCTAAACTACTATGGTAAAACATTTGGATTTTATTCTAAATGGCAACAGAACATATCGACAGGTTTTAAGCGGTGTGAATAATACAAAAATTCATATTTTAAAAATATTCTTGATACAATGTAGAGAATGGGTTGTCAAAGAAAAACAACAAAAAGCAGAAGGAACAAGGAAACCAGTTAGGAAGTTACTAGAACAGACCAGATAAATGATGGCAGTAGCTTTGTCTTGCCTGGTAATCCTACAGATGGAGGGAAGTGAACACATTTTTGTATACTTTGAGGCTAAACAAACAAATTTTGCTGATATATTAGTTGGGGGAAGGGAAAGAAAGAATTGTCAAGGATGCTTCTAAGTTTTTATTTTAAATTTATTTAAATAATCATTTTTTAAATTTTAAAATGTTTTAAATTTACAGAAAAGTTACAAGAATTGTACTGAGATTATTAGTGTACCCTTCACCCAGTTTCTCTCTTGCTAACAGCTTACATCACTATGGCACATTTGTCACAACTAAGGAATCAACATTTGTACATTACTATTAATTAAACACTAAACTCTATTTGAATTTTATTGGCTTTTTTCTTAATGTCCTTTTTCTGTTCCAGGGTCCTATCCTGGAATACCATGTTATACTTAGTTGTCATCTCCTTAGCCTCATTAGATGCACAGAAATGTCTTAATTTTCTTTGCTTTATTTCTTTATTTGTTTGTCTTTGACTTTCACAGTTTTGAGATGGACTGGCCAGGTATTTTGTAGATTGTTCTTTAATTTGGGTTTTTCTGAAAACTTTCCCATGGTTGGACAGGGGTAATGAGTTTTTTTAAAGGAAGATCATAGAGATAAAATATCATTCTCATCATATTGTATCAAGGCTACATACTAATGACTTTTCATTGGTCATGTTAACCTGATCAACTGCCAAAGTAATTAGCCAAATATTTCCATTGTAAGATTACTTTCTCTTTCCCATTTTCTGTTCTTTGTAGACAAGTCACTAAGCATAGCCCGTACTGGAGAGGATTGGTCATTTAAGCTCCATCTCCTTGAGAGGAGAGTATCTGTTTAAATTATTTGGAATCCTTCTATACAGAAGAGTTGCTGCTCTTCTATGTATTAGTTATTCACTCATTCATTTACATCATGATGTAGTCATAAATATTTATTTTATACTTTGGGGTATAGTCTACTACCACTTTATTTTGTTCCTTACATTCTTGCAGCTTTGGCCACTGAGAGATCTTTCATATTGGTTCCTATATTCTCCTGACAAGACCAGTATTTTTGGTGCTTGGGAAAATTCTTACTTTTTGTCACTAATGTGTCCCAGATTCATCTTGTATATTCCTAGCTCTAGAATCAGCCATTTCTCCAAGGATCGCTATTTTATTTTATTGGAGAATGAAATTAGAAACCAAGACCTAGACACTAAGTATGTTCATTGCTACTGAGATGTCATGTTTGAAGTCTTTCTGTGAATATAAAAATTTATGTATGTAGACGAATATATATATAATATATAACATATAAAAATATATAAAATAAAAAATATATAAATTATAATATAGACACAAATATATATATGTGTGTGTGTATATATATATATATACATATATATATTTGTGTATCTATCCATCTGAATCTATATTAAGCTAAACCTGAATTCAACTGATACCTGAAACTCTAATTTAGCACCGCATGTTTATTCTAGCCTCCCTTGGGCTAATGTGCAATTTCCCTTTCCAACAGTGAGAAACTTGGCACCCACCATCTGTCATCCATTTACTTATTTGTTTAATCCCAGGATTTATGTACAACTGTTTCAGAATTATTAACCTGTACGTCTGTGAGAAACAACTCTACCATCCAGAGTAGAGTGCTTACATACAGTTCCTTTTCTCTTTAGTCTTACAATTCCAGTCAAAGCACCATTTTCCAATGTTACTTAGGTCAACACCTTTACCCCCCACCATCTTCAGTGAAGATGTGTCATGTAATTACAATATAGTTAATTATTTTGTCACAGTCTGCATCCCTTCCCAGTGTCCCCTCATGTTCCAGTTGACTTCCTCTTCTTCTTCTTCTTCTTCTTCTTCTTCTTCTTCTTCTTCTTCTTCTTCTTCTTCTTCTTCTTCTTCTTCTTCTTCCTCCTCTTCTTCTTCTATTTGCTTATATTTGATTTACCTTTCATTGTGTAAAGTTCTCTAGGTTTTGACAAATTTATAATGCAATGTATCCACTACTAGCACACCATACAGGATATTCCCAGCATCTCAAAATTCTCCTGTGCCATCCCTCACCGAACACAGCCCTCTCCTCTCCAAGGCTCTTGACTTGGGCAACCTGATGAGTTGTAGTATTATCTTTGAAATTGTAAAGACTATGAAATTATTGAGTTTAGATTTATTGAGTCTGATAGACTTTCATGACATTCAGGGCCAGGAAATTAGCATTGTATTATGCTCCTGCCATGACTAATTTACTTTCTGAATTTTAGGAGATGTGCCCTGGATGTTTCCAAAGGGCTGATGTAGAAGAAGAAAATTATTGAAAGAAAGTACAAAAAGTTAAGTGAAATATGATATATGGTTTTTCTTAATTCAGAGATTATATTAGAACCTAAAAACAGCTATATTCAATGTCTGTAAGAAGGTAGTTAAAATTTGTATGTGAAAAATTAAGCACTAATTTTAAAACTCACTGGTTTCAGAGTCAAAAGAGAGAGGCTCCAACCAAGGCTGTGTGGCTTTGTCACTCATCATATCTGAGTCAGTGTCACCTATAAGAAAGGTACATCATTTTAGACCTACTTACCTCAATAAGCTTATTAAAAGCTAGAGAACTTGGAACACATTTTAAATTTCTTAAAATAAGTTATAACTTTTCATTGTTAACCTTTATAAGAAACAGACATGCAGACATGGTAGTCGCTTTTAGACATGGATAAAACAATATTTTCAGGCAAGGAAACCATATGGAGAACAGTATACATTAGCAATGTATATGATGTTTCAGACTGATTCTTAAAAAAGACAAATTATCTATAGCAGTTCCCAACTGAATTCTCTTGAAAGCAGCAATTTCCAAAAATTATATCTTTTGGAAAGAAGGAAATAGCATCAATAGTATACTTAACTAAATGACTAATTCTCAATTTTACCATAAGCAATTCAAATTGGTCTTAAAATTAACATGAATTGCAAAGAAGAAAAAAACACAGATGGTTTATCTTCAAACTTTTCAAGGAGAAATATTACTCTCGACTCAAAAATCTTCAAAACCTGACTTGCGCTATTGACAGTATTAAGCAATATGACGTGTAACTCAAGTGCTATGTGCCCACACTGTGTGTGTTATGTGTGTGTGGTAGACTCTGGAGACAGAGTGAACTTGTTGATGGATCTGGGACAGAGCAGAGGGAGGGATCTGCATGTACCCTATTCCCCCCACCAGTGGCCCACAACCTAAATACTAACTTTGCTTGCTATCTGGCAAAAGTGGAGTCAAATAAGCACAACGCATGCAAGTAGTGGTAGTTGTGAACGTGTGTGATGTCAAGCCAGCACAATTCTCCCTGGCACACCACAGGGATGAAGCCATTGCAATAAGCCTTTTGTCATAGCCCAACAACAGAAAAATGATAGAAGTTTTGTTAGAAGGCACATTTTATATGTCATTTCATATATACTATGCATATCTTGGTGAGTGAGAAAAAAACATAAGGATGTTTCTAGGTAAAATATAATACATTAGCTAGCAATGCTCCATGACATATAAAAATATCTAAACAATTTTAGATCACACTCTGCAAAGCACATGTGAAAAATCAGAAGTATATATTATTTTTTTCCTCCATCAGAATCTGAAAATGGAAGTCATTATTTCAGTGATAGACACAGATGTTACAATGATCAGTTTGAAAATTAATAAATAATTATTGGAAATAATTGGTACAGTTTAGATAATTTATATGGCTTGAAAAATAAAACTACTTTTTCCTAAACCTTTCAGCTTCACACTACACACTGCAGTAAAGATAAACAATCTCAGAAAGTGCCGCATAAATGGGTTAACAGTAAAAAAGCTACTAAATGTAAAGGGGGGACATTGTAGCTCTAGGATAACGGCAAAAGTGCGATATACTTGCCAAATTCTGCAGCAGTCTCCCGTCCTAAATTTAGGGAGGCTGGCAGGGGATCAAATGCTGGATGGGGAGTTAAGAAGATTGTCTCTTCAGTCACATACACATGCCAAGGTTGTGTTGGCAAGAGGAACCTCTATGTTTAAGGAGCACAAGAAGAGAAGGGAAGAAAAGAGCAGCCTGGGGCACCTGGGTGGCTCAGTTGGTTAAGCATTTGCCTTCGGCTCAGGTCCTGATTCCAGAGTCCTGGGATCAAGTCCTACTTCAGGCTGCCTGCTCAGAGGGGAGCCTACTTCTCCCTCTCCTTCTGCCTGCCACTTCCCCTGCTTGTGCTCTCTCAATCTATCTCTCTCTGTGTTAAATAAATAAATAAAATCTTAAAAAAGAGTGTCCTGACCATTTGTCCCAATTAAAAATAAAATGGTACACGCAAAAATACCCAAAGAAAGGTTTTTCATCATTCCTCGTAATGATTTCTCGACAAGGGTGGTCCTGGAAGACTTTCTGTTATCCCTGTAGGTGGAGTTTGTACCCCTCCTCCTCTGTTGACTGGGCCGCTGTAGATTGAATGTGCATGCCCGTCACAAACATCATCGGGTAAATCCTAACACACAAGGTGATGGCCTTAGCAAGGGGGACATATGGAATGTGATTAGTTCATCAGCTTAGAACCCTTATAAACAGCATGAGTGACCTTAGAAAAGAGACCCCAGAGAGTTCCCTCATCCCTTCTGCCATGTGTGGACACAGTGAGAACACAGCCCTTTGTGAACCAGGAGTGGGTTCTTACTAGACACCAAATTTGCCACTGCCTTGATGTTGGACTTCCAGCCTCTGGAATGTAAGAAATAATTATCTGTTGTTGTTAAGCTATCCAGTCTATGGTATTTTGCTAAAGCAGTCTGAACAGACTAAAACGTGGGCCTTCCACCTGGTTAGCTTCCTTGGACACAGACTCATAAAGACATACTACCATCAGTCCTCATGCTGGGATGGGATATAATATAGTCTGTCTACACAGCAATTCCAGTGCTTGAACATGAAACACTGGTGAGTAACTACAATGGCCTAATGCTTTTCCTTCCATATCTGTTCATTCCCCTGAATTATTGGCATCTCCTAAATAAATGTTATGTATTACATATATCTGGCCCTTAAGAAATGTACAGGAGAGGGGCGCCTGGGTGGCACAGCGGTTAAGCGTCTGCCTTCGGCTCAGGGTGTGATCCCAGCGATCTGGGATCAAGCCCCACATCAGGCTCTTCTGCTATGGGCCTGCTTCTTCCTCTCCCACTCCCCCTGCTTGTGTTCCCTCTCCCGCTGGCTGTCTCTATCTCTGTCAAATAAATAAAATATTTAAAAAAAAAAAAAAAAGAAATGTACAGGAGATAAACTGGTGGAAGCACGTGGCTCAGGGTGAGTGGGCTCTCCTCTCAAAGAAGCTGTTTTGCAAGGCACAAGTAGCCACATTTTTATAACAGAAGAGAAGGCCCAGAAACAGACCCAAGTCCAACTCTGAGCTAAGCACATCATAAAAAAGCATTCCAATTATGGAACAAGTAACCAATTATTCAAGAAATAGTGATAAGACACTGGGGCAACTCTCAAAGACAGAGCTATATGTCATCCAGAGTGCGTTTCGAAGTCGGACTCTGTACAATGTGAGTCTTAGCTTCGCAACGTATTTGCTCAGTGATTTTGGAAAATTACTTTAAGTTATTCTACCTTTGTTAATTCATCTTTTTTTTTTAAGATTTTATTTATGTATTTGACAGAGATAGAGACAGCCAGTGAGAGAGGGAACACAAGCAGGAGGAGTGGGAGAGGAAGAAGCAGGCTCACAGCGGAGGAGCCTGATGTGGGGCTCGATCCCATAACGCCGGGATTACGCCCTGAGCCGAAGGCAGGCACTTAACCGCTGTGCCACCCAGGCGCCCCTCAGTTAATTCATCTTTAAAAGGAGGAATATAATCTACCAGCTGAAGAGACTGACAGAGCTTAATGACATTCTACACATATACACATACTTAGAAAACCACTTGACCACTGTAAATGTGCCATTAATGTTAAATACCATAATTACTAGAAATATCAGACAACTACCTCATTAAATGGATCTATATTGCATGTAAATATTTAAAACAATAAAATAGAAAAGAAAGGTAGACTAACAATATTCTCTTAGAGTTCTTGAGATTATCACAAAAATAATACATATAAAGTTTTTAGTAGGTTGTACAGGGTAGGCGGTGTCCTTTCAGTGTTCATTTAAAATATAATTTGTGGGAACTGGGAGGGAGGATGAGACAAAGGAGATAATAGGAAAAATATATTAAAACCAAAAATAAATTAAAACCAAAGTGGAATCTTTTACAATCCAATGATAGTTATCATACAGAGAATTTTAAGGAAGAAGACACATATGAGATTCTAGAATTAGAGGACAAAATGTAATACTATATACATTATAGTCCTAAATTTAAAATTATATTTCTGTATGTGAATGTGTGTGCGGTATATATACTCACAGAGAGGGCCACACCTAAGAATATACAGAAAATATTACAGCTGATTTTCTCTAAGGTAGAATGAGGGTACCCTTAATGGCAAATATATGTGTGTGTGTGTGTATTTTATATAAGTATATTAAATATATGAATATGTTTATATATGCATGTGTGTATATATTTTTATAAATATATTAAATATATAAATATAATAGACACTTTAAAGTCCCTCTAAATTTCTACAGTGAATATATATTAATCATGCAATCTGATAAGGTATCTTGATGTAAAAGAAACAAATTTTTCTCTAAAACAATGACAAAATAGAATCCAGTCAAGGAAAACTGTTAAGGCATTTCCTAAAATTCAAATAAACTTGTCACCTCAGGACCAATGTCTCAGCTTTTACCTTACTTGCAAGCTAACCAGTTAGCTTGTCACAGTTTCACTGATACTGGCAGGAAGACATGAGTTTTTTGGGTCAGAGCAAGAAAGCAGTTTATTACACACAGCTATAGCACAGACCAGAGTAACATCTCGCCCTTGTTCTCTTGAGCCCCCGTTCCCACGGAGCAGCACGGTGAGGATGAGGCATTACCGTGCATGCACTGGCATAAATACAGGAGAAGGACACTGATATTAGGGAGCCCTGACCTTAAAGGGGTACTGCTGGCTAACCCACGTGACCTCCTCTCCAGGGAGAGCAACATTACCTTTATTACTCTGGAATTCAAATCTGCTTCCTCCCTTTCAAGTCTACTCAACATAGACAAGCATCCTGAAAAGATAGTCTGGAAAGAATACACTGATAAATGTGAGAGATCAAGGCAAAATTGTCTTCCAGTAAAACCATCTCACTAATTTTTAAAGACATATAAGGTGGGTCTATGTGAAGGTGCCAATTCAGTAAAGCACTCCATACATGGTCGTTACCGTCATGGACGTCTGACTCTGCAATCTTTGTCAGCATGGACTCAAACACAAGGTTTTGAGCTACTTCTCTGTGTAGCTTTTTTTTTTTTTTTAACTTACTATTTCCATACCTTTTCTGTTCATGTTGGTAGTCTGGATTTGAATTCACATTTTCCTTATGATTCAAGAAATTAAATTAATGCTACAAAGTTTTTCTTTTTCTACTGTTCGGAAATTCATATAAAGACAGAGATCTTGGCCAGCTTTATTCAATACTCGAAGTGTGTTTATTGTGTTTATTGTTCACTCTTGTCCACAGGCATTTCATAAAGCTTAATCTAGACAAAATAGCAAACAGCAGCATCAATGATGCTGAAGTGCATGAGGCCAAAGGTAAGAGAGAGATCAGAAAATGAAAGCTTTCGTGTATTGTGTTAAGTGCAAAAGACTGGCTTTTGTTGTTTGTGGTTTGCAAAAGCCAAGATTTGCTTTGCCATTCTTCATTTCAAAAATGCACACCTTAAAATAATTGTTGTGAAAAAATGATATGGATAAGAAATACATTTCTTTTAATTTTATTCCTGTGTTCTGTCACTCATGCAGAAATACATATATGCTTGACCCCTGCCCCGTGGTGGTCAAAAAATTGTACCTTCACTTATAATCCGTAAACACAGGGTTGGCTGACTACAGAGAGCATTTTTTCCTTGATGCTCCAGGGATTAATAGGTATATTGTGGAATATAAACCATGGCAAATCTAAGACGTCAACACTAAGGAGGAAGTATGAGCTCATCTTTGCGAACACAGACAGGCTTCCTTATAGTCAGGTGGAGACAGGGAGAGAAATAGCGCAATACTTCAGGAAAGGAGCTTTGTGTTATTTGAGGCAGAAGCTAACTTCAAAGGAATTGAGAGAGCGCAGCATGAAATTGCTAAGGCTGCCATGCACAGCATTCATCTGAGCACCTGGAAAACCAAAAAGCCAACTGTGCCGATACCATTTTCTCCTGGAAGCTGAGAGAGCAAAAGGGGCCTAAGGTTGGTATTTGAGTTAACCAGATGACTCCTTATTTTTCCAGGAAGCATGAGGCCTGTTGGTAGATGTTTAAGACTGGGTTGTGGCAAGGTTCTCACTTTCCACATGAATCAACACATTATGTTCTTTTTACTCGTTTTCTGTAACCTCAGTTTGAGAGTGCATGTAAGGGAGGAACATTAGAATGTCCAATGTGTATTTTCCAAAACATTATGAATACAGCTATAACCAAGTGAATTTCCCAGTCACCTACTTGGGTATCAATAAAGCTATAAGTAGAGCCACTAAAATAATGACTCCATCCCTTGGCCTCTCTTCTTGGTGATAAAATTTCTTTTCAATGGTTCTCTGTTGCTGGGTGGATTGGGGAGACCCCGGGGGCCCTGAGACCTCCACCCAGCCTATCCCAGGATGTTGCTGGAAGCTCTTGGTCTCATCTCAAAAAAGAATTAAGACACACCAGAAACAACAGTTGAGAGCTACAACTCAAAATGTTTATTAAAGTGAGAGTACAGTCTCAGGACACCTAGGTGATGCAGTCAGTTGAACATCGACTCTTGATTTTGTCTCAAATTGTGATCTCGGAGTCGTGAGATCGATCCCCAAGCTGAGCACAAAGTCTGCTTGAGATTCTCTCTCCCTCTCCCTCTCATGCTCTCTCTCTCTCTCTCTCAAAAAGATAAATAAATCTTTAAAAAAATAAATCAAGTGAGAGTACACTCTCGAGATGTAAACATGGGCCAGCTCAAGGGATAGCTGCACATCCCAGAGTTCGAGTTTCTATCTTTATTGACAGTTGTTAACTAGAGGGTGGAATATTTATTGTCTGGGGAGGGGGTTTTTTGGGCCAGGGTTTCACGTCTTTTCTCCCTTACTTGGTCAGGGTTTCTGGTCTTCTTTGTCTTGGGCCTTGTCCGGGTTCTCGTGGTTTTATTTTTGGAGTGCTTCTAGGGCAGACCTCTCACTTTGCCAAATAGCTGACCATGACTTCTTCTTTGGCCTCCAGCATCCTATTAAAACCTAACTGCTTACTCTAACCTCTCCTCTCGTATCCCTCTGTCCTGCCATCTAGCTTCCTTCAAAAAAAACCATTTTAATGATTTATTACACACATTAAGTAAAAAAGAGTGGGAGGCTTTTTTTTCTTCAGGAAGGACTGAATTTAAGTATTTATAAACCTACGTATCTTAGCAGAAATTAAGACATAATATAACTCTCTAAACTTTATTAATATCAATTCTTTTAAACAGATATGACCTTAAAATTGTGTGTGTAGGGGGTTGGGGGAGCAAGGGAAGGCAACATTTATTTGCCTGTGCACTCAATGGATTTTTTTTTTTAATTTTTTAAATAGACTTTATTTATCCGTCTGAGAGAGAGAAGGAGACAGAGACAGAAAGAGCACAAGCAAGGGGAGAAGCAGAGGGAGAGGGAGAGCCGGCACCCTGCTGAGCTGGGAGCCCAACATGGGCCTCCATTCCAGGACCTGGAGATCATGATCCAAATGGAAGGCAGACACTTAACCATCTGAGCCACCCAGACGCTCCAACACTTCAATGGATTTTAATTCCTTCTTCCCTTTCACTTGTCTTGGGTACTCCGGTTCCCTGAAACCATGTGCAGCCCCTGGTAACCCACTGGTAAATCCACCTCAAACATGGTGCAGATGAGGGAGAAATACCAGAATCACCTCCCTATTTGAAGAATTTCACTTTGGCTCTTTTGCAGACACATCTTCATTCCTCTCTCTGTTACTTATTCCTGAGGTTCCTCTTTGTAGCCTGTCCTAATTTTATGCCTGCCTCTCCATCATCCCACAAGTATAAAGAGACATCGAAGCTAGATCTCAAACCCAGGCTCCTTTGTTCATTCTAATGTAATTTTTTTAAAACCACTTTTCTGGAGTACTATGTCACATTGACAATCATCTTAAATTATTAAAGTGGTGGCTATTAAATTCAGGTACCTAGGAAATGTTGAAGCAGGTCATTTTTTTAGCCAACTTGCCTCAACTTTTCAAATCTTATTGATGAAGAGCTGTCCTCTTCATCTGTGGGTCTGCCATTAGGTGTTTTAGTTCAGGGATCCGTGTCATGGAACCAGCTCTGAGCAAAACTGCAAAGGCATTGTTTCTCTTCACTGATCCCTCAGTTTGATGGATCTTCTGCTTTCTCCATTATTAAAACCTATTTCCAGAAGAGTTTCTGTCTTTGTGCTCCCTTTTTAGTCACTTTCAAATGAAGTCAACAAATAACCTCAACTTTAAGTAACATGTAGCGTCAACAATTGTAACCTCTGCTAAAATCATTTGTGTCTAAAACAATTTTGCAAAAACTCTTCTTTTCCCACTAAGTGAAGAATTTTAAGAATTTCTAAAAAATAGAAGTTATTTGGAAAGATAAATTTACTTTGGTGTCCCTGAAATCAATCATCACAGGTGTTATCTTGCTCCACAATAAATTAGATGAGTGTCTTATTAGATAATGATGTGTTCAATGTTTTAAATGTATAATAAAGCCTCAAATAGAGTAGATTTTTATAAACATCTGTTAATAATAATGGGCCATTGGATCATCCATTCACTCATCTAAGAATTGATAACCTATTATGCAAGAGGCCTTACACAAAGCATATGTATATGTATATATATATATATATATATATATATATATATATATATATATATATATATATATATAATGTATAACAGTTAGCTATGTATTTAGGAGAAAATTAAAGAACAATTAAAAAACCATGGGGTACACTAAGCAATGCCAACTACATTAATAAATGTTTTCATTTGAATTTGGAAAAATCCAAAATGAATTTTTGTTCCACCTATTTGTACAAAAGGAGCACTTTATTCTCAGAGATGCTTTATCTTTATTTAAATCTGTGATAGAAACTGATAACTCATGCACTTTTATGAATTTATTTCAAGAGAGCAATTGTTGATTTGTTAATTGCTTTTGTTGTCACCTTTAATCGCCAGATAATAAAACATATTTCAATCTTATTTTCATTTTATCCAGTTTAGTCTCTTCAAAATTAAATTGTACAGTCTTAAAATTCATGATACAAATTATGAAAAATGAGCATAGAAAATCCATGGATACCATCAATAGGCAATTAGTCATAGAAAACCTGTGACAGAGATTTTAACATTTACATACCACTTTGAAAATATAGCTGCAGTTTGTATCAGAATCTCAGCATAGTGTCACTGATCCTTTTCTAGAGAAAATTAGTAAATATTCTGAAATGTAGTTTTTTTGTTTTAATTTACTTGCACTATCAAGTTGTAGCTGGAGCACAGGGGTGTAAGAGCACCTGGTCCCAAACACACCAGGTTCACCCACTCACTGCTGACAAAATCCAAAGGCAGAGAAACAAATAATGGTGAAATAAAGGAATTTATTTCAGTGAGGCTAGCACTGAGAAGACAGTGGACTAATGTCTCAGAGACTGTCTCCCAATTGCTGAAAATACTTCCAGGTTTACATAAGGAAAGTGTGGGGCAAAGATAGGTCTGGGCAGGTGGGCAGGCAGAAAGGCAGTGAAGATGAAGTCTGTCACTGTCTTGGAGTCAGTAGGGGGTGGGGCCTTGCTGGCTCAAGGCGGTCCTTATTGCTTGAGGGGATAGTCTTTGTTCCCATCAAAGGAGGCTTTGCTCCATGATCTTGAGGTCTACTGGAGGCAGCTGAAGTCCCCTTTTATAACAAAGTGTACTCTTTTAATCTCTGTTCTCTGAATATTTATCACACACACACACACACACAAAGTATCATCGAAATGTCTTCTTTCCATTTGTATTGAATATATTGCAAAAATGGACCAAATCCTTTGCCCTTCTCTGTATCATTTTTGTTTTTTTGTTTGTTTTTTTGTAGTTTTGAGGTGCCCTCATGAAACTGCTTACAAGCATAAAGTTGAAAAAAATCAAAATGGCTGCACTAATGCTTCAGCAAAGCTCAGATTTAAAGTTACCTCTTTCCTCTTTTGCAGACCTCACCTCTTCCCTTCTTAGCCTTTTGTTTCAGGAAACTGGTGTCACCATAAGATATGATGAAGAAGGCTGTAAGTATGTACACAATTCCTGTCAAAACTGACTAGAGCCTGTATTTTCCTATAAAACGCCCAGCCCTTCCTCCAGGGGGTGTGCAGCTTTTGAAGGCCATAGCCTGCTGCAGCCCCCTTTGCCCAGCAGAGCAATAAAGCTATTGTTCCTCTTTATCCCAAACTCTGTCTTCGAGTTATATTTTGGCTCCAAAGCATGGAGGTCGGTTTTCAACAACACTCTCTGACTCCGAGCTTGGCCATGGTACTTGCATCATCCAGTAAAAAGTTAGTAGATGTGACTCAAATAGAAACTTGGAAAAACCTCTTGGTCCTTTCCATTTCGCTCTTGTCCCTCTGCTATTAGCATGAGAAATGCCCGGACTAGCTTGATAGAGGATGAGAAATTTAAGGAGCTCAGCCAAGTTGCCCTAGTCATTTCTGCAAAGGCCATCCCAGACCAGTATTAGTCAAATCGTCATGAGAACTATGTGATGCCAGCCAAAGAGTTTTTAGAGATTTAGTCATCCTCCTCTACCTGCTATAGCAAGGAAGACATCCTTATGAAGGGACATTTCTGTTATAAATGTAAATGTCTCTTACAAAAGGCTAATTTCTACTTGGTTTTCAGAACTTCTCCTGATCTGCTGTGTCTTAAAAATAATCAACCTAAAACAAACCTTATGCCAAAGGCATATTTTGGAATGACAAATTCTGCTCTTCGAGAGCAACCCGAATATCAACTAACATAAAAAATAACTTAGTTTCTTTTTTTTTTTTTGTAGATTTTATTTTTTTATTTGTCAGAGAGAGGGGGCACAAGCAGAGGAAGCAGCAGGCAGAGAGAGAAACAGGCTCCCTGCTGAGCAAGAAGCCTGATGTAGGACTCGATCCCAGGACCCTGGGATCATAACCTGGGCTGAAGGCAGATGCTTAACTGACTGAGCCACCCAGGTGTCCCAAAAATACTTAGTTTCCATTCTGTTAAAGTTTTATGATCATCTATGACCGTTAATAACTTATACACTTTCCTCTTACATGATATGATATAGGATCTTATTGAAAGAGGACTTCAACTACCTCCATTTTGCCCTCAGTGTGTACTTTCTAATTGATTAAGTTCTTCTTTCCAGCTTATTTCTTAATTTAGGCAAAATACCCAGTGGGCAAAGCGTCCCATAATGGGAACCAAAACTACTCCAGCAAGCAAAAAGGACCGCCCTGAGTCACTAAGGGCCCGAGTCATTGACCCCAAGATAATGACCAACCTGATCTGACCTTTACTATCCACCTGCATGTACCCGATGACTTTTGTCCCCCACTTTCCTTATATAAACCTAGAAGTATTTTTAGCATTTTGGAGACAGTCTTTAAGATAATGGTCTGGTGTCTTCCCAGTGCTGGCCTCACTGAAATAAATCCTTTTCTTGTTTTACCACCACTCATCTCTCTGCCGTTGGATTTTGGTGAGTGGCTGAACCAGGTTTGTTTGGGACCCCAAGCCAGGTGCCCTTTACCCCTGTGTCCTGGTTACATTATTATATCTATCTAGGCTACAATTATATTAATAGGATGACTAATCTTTCACCAACATTCCTCATCCAATTCATCCTTCCCACCACTGGGGTTCATCTTTCTTTTTAGATGACAGATAATAAGATGTTCCTGCTCAAAACCTCTGGTAATCCTCTGCCTATAAGATCAATCAAAACCCCTTACCCTGGCATTAAAGTCCTCCAACATCAGCTCACAAATGCCAATATCGTGGCATCTTTTCCACTAGAACGCCCTCCCTACTCCACTCTCGTATCTACAGATACTCTCCATTCTGGAGAACGGAATCGAAATCCCACTTCGTTCTTGGTTAACCAGCCAAGAATCATTTCTTTTTTTTTTTTTCCTAGGTGATCTCACCTAGTTCTTTGTTCGTACATATTCTGATTTATATAATAGTTGATATGTGCACAAGTCTTATCTCACCTTTTACCCTGCTCTACAATTAAGGGTAGAGATCTGGGTCATCCCCCCTCTCTTCCTCAGTCACCTTTTCTGCATGTTCCATCATCAGTCTTATCAAACCCACTACCGAACTCCTTTCCTGACTTGAATTTCAAGCGTCCCAATCTCAGATGACTAGTTCCTCTCTTTCTAGCTCATTTTCTCTGATCCCAGCAATTCTACCATCTCATTAGTCCTATACCTTTTTACTGCCCAGAAATATCTTTTTATTACACAGGCTGGAAGACATGGTTTATTTTCATACACTCTTGCATTTTATTCTCTACTCCCTTTGATTTCCTTTCTTCTCTCTATCTTAATCACCTGGTAAAACCTCAGCTCAGAATAAATCACATTTTCTGTCCCTTCCAAGGCTGGATCTTATAGCTTATATGGCAGGAGATAATCATACAACCATGTGTTGTTTAATTTTTTGTGTCACCTTGACTGGACCATGGAATACCCAGATATTTGGTTAAATATTTTTCTGAGTGTGTCTGTGATGGTGTGTCTGGATGAGATTAACATTTGGGTGGATCAACTGAGTAAAGCAGATTGCCCTCCCTTGTGTGGGTGGACCTCATTCAATCCATTGAAAGCCCGAATAGAACAAAAAAGTTGAGTATGAGAAAAATTCTCTCTCCCTCTCTCCCTCTGTCTCTAATCTTCAAGCTAAGACAGGGGTCTTTTCCTGCTTTCAGACACAGACTTGGACTAAAACTCTTATCATCAGCTTTTCTGGTTCTAAGGCTTTCAGATTCAGACTGGAACTTACACCATTGGCTCTCTTGGATCTCCAGATTACCAACTGCAGATCTTGAAACTTCTCAGCCGCCATAATCACATGAGCCAATTCCTTATAATACAACTCTTTTTCTATAGATAGATAGATATCCAAAATAGAGAAATAGATCTGTTTTTATATATATTATTGGTTTAGTTTCTCTGGAGAGCACTAACTGATACAACCGTGTGGACTCATCTCACTTTAAATTCATGACTATTAACTTCAATCTAGCTCTTAGTACTACATGAGCGTATATGCCCTTTGTTAATTCATTCAGTTTTAAATGACCAAATTATGCCTCCCCTCTTTTTGTCATCCCGACATTCTTTTCCTGTCCTCATTATCACCTATTGGCCTTGCTTTTTATTTATTACAAAAATAGAGACAATCATAAATGGATACGCTCTTGCGTATCCATACGCTCTTGCCTCCATTCTATTAATGTATTTGTATCTGTACTGCATACTTTGCCTAAAGCTTACTTTCCTTTCTACGGGAAAGCCCTCTCCATATTCACTATATGGAAGCCCTTACCTGCGACTCAAATTAACCCTTCAAGTAATCTTTATATTTCTATACCATCAACTTTTCCCATTCTACCAAATTAATGCCATCTGAATACCATGCTTCAATATTTATTTTTACTACCAATGTTAATTTTATTATCATTTTTTTCAACAAGCTTTCCTCAAGTCTCTGTTTCCCTTTACAGAGAAACTCCCCTTCTTTGCCCCCATAACAATTCTATTAGCTAGGAATAGTTTTTCAAAATCTCTGCCCTGGTTTCATCATCTGAAAAATGTGTACAATCATAGCATCTCCACTAAGAATTCCTGTGAAAATTAGAAAAGTAAATCACCTGGTTGGTACATAGTTAACTCAACAAGTGTTAGGCATTTTATAAAGCATCTTTTATACTACATAGTAATATAATAAAATATTGTCTTTACTTCTCTTTCTATTCTCTCTAGAATTCACTCTTTTTGTACGAATTTATTGCATGAGTGTTTAAGAGGTCCTGCTCAAAGTCCCGTTACAAAATAGAGAAACCAAGCTAGATATTTCTAAAAGAATGGGCATAATATAAGAGTGAAAGGAGGAAGTAAAGTAACCCAGAAACTGCAGGTGACAGCTACCATCCCTAGGGCTATTGGGGAATGAGGAAGAATTGTGTTACAAGAACTAGGACTGAGGTGGAACTGCTTTCTTAGAAGTTGAGAGATTAGGAGAGACACTCAAGAGACACTGCCCAAAAACAGAGGAAGAGAGTTAGAACCAGAGATGAGGAACTCTGGGTCTCTGCTGCTTATGCCTTCTCATCTTCCATTAGTGACTCCAACTGGAGAAATACGACAGGGGTCAACTGGAAAAGTCACTTGGAAATTGAACCATAGATGGTTCCTGAATTACCTAGCAAAGTAGGAGTTAAGAGACATTAAGTAAGTTTCCAGTTGTAAGTAAGAGGCATTTTGGTAATAGTAGCTACACAAAGAAATATAACTTTATCTGAATTCTAAAGTTAGAAAAAATCACTCAAGATCATTTTGTGATTTAAAATCTAAAGTTCATCAATTATTTTATTCATCCCTATAGTTATGGCACAATGTTACAGTGGAATTTTCTGCATAGAAAATGATGCTAGGACACAGGTTGTAAGGACACAGAAGTGAATAGTATCCAAGCACCATAGCAGATAAAAAGAGAAAAAATATCCAGAGATGATGGATGTTGTTTGCTCACACATAGTCAAATCCATGATTGTTTTCTAGGTGGAAAGGAACTTGTTTCCACTTGCAAGTGGCTGTCACCTTTTTCTTTTTCCAACTGATTTTTGTAACTGTGTGTGCGTATGTGTGTGTATAGAATCATACTAATATGGAAGGCAGACCGATGCCTGACAACTTAGTTTTGAATCCTAGATTTGGCTTTGTTATCTGTGCGACCTCAGGCAAGTGAATTCATCACTGTCGGTCTCAAATATCTCACAAAGAAAATGAGGAAAATGTTCATACTTATTCATAATATTGTATTCAATGAGTTGAAGCATATGTAAAGTTATTTAGAACAATACCTGCCACTGTATTAACACTACATAGATGTTGCCTAATATTTTTGTTGTTTCTGTTGCTAACTTTGGTATAGGCTTTTAATTTTTTTCTATTGTTTATTTTGTCACTTACATTTTTCCCCCAGATTATTTAGATTTCCACAAATTAACATGATATGTAAAGACTATCAAATCCTATGGCTTGATACATAATTTCTTCAACCCATCATTTATTCTAACCTAAGTTTCTCAGTGGCAACCTAGAGTCACTCAATTGTAAATGAGCCCGTATGAAGTAGAAATAAAAACACATTTGCCCTGGTTTGAACACCTGATTAAATATGCCCATCATTCTGTCTGAAGACAGCATCACAGGTTTCCATTTTCTTCCTAACATCATGCTCAAATTTTTAACCATGCAACCAAGACATCTTCCTAGGAAACTTCTCTGAGTATTACAGGGCCTGTGAAAGAGGCTTTATCCCTTTCTCATCAAGAGTATGCTTCCCAGAAGGAAAAAAAATTGGGTCCAAATAGAGCTTATATTTTTGTTCCCTCTTTTATAACCTCTACATGTGTCAAGGGGACTCTAATACAGTCAGTCACTTCACTACCAGGAACAGTGATTAAAGTATAAATCGCATGAAGTTCACATCTCATCAGAGACTTTTACAGATGACAGGGATTGATGTTGTACTTTTTATTGGATAACCTATAGCACAGGAATAAAAAGTGTACATACTTTGCAGATTGAAACTTTAACAAAATCATAATAAAACGTGTTTAGATTACTTCCAAGACAATTCTAAGAATATTTGCACACACTGTGTGGATGCTGTATGTTTTTTCAAGTGCTAACTTTCTTCCTATCAGAAAAAGTAATATAAAATAAAATTACCTTCTCAGAACACCTTTCCAGTATAACTCCTCTTGGGCACCTAATTAGTAATTATTGCTTATAATAAGAAGTACTTTAGTTGAGATCTATTCCTGTCTCTCTAGAAATTTTAATGCAACATATCCAATCGCAAACACATAGATGTTCGGCCTTCTTACTGCTACCAAAAAGTTTTGTGCATATGTGTGTGTTTTCTATTTTTTAAAATTTTTATCCAACAAAATGCATTGATTCTAAGTGTTCGGTTCAATGCATTTGACAAGACACAGCACATTTATTTTACTGCAGAGAGTTTCCTTGTGCCTCTTTCAGTGGGAGAGACCCATCCATGTTGTTGCCTGTCTCAGTAGTGGCTTCTCTACTGCTGAGTATTACAAGATGAGGGTTTACCACAGTGTGTTAGCTATTCTCCTGTTGACAGGCATTTGGTTTGTTTCCAGATTTAGACCATTATGATATATAGTTATTGATTATTGATTATTAATTTGTGGTGATAGGAGTGTATTCATATATACGTGTCTGCTTCCTTGTTTGTACCCAACACCAGATGTACTCCACCAGTGGGCAAACCGTAAGCCATTGATTCATCTCCTAAAAAACAAAATAAATGATGGTTTTTCAGAAGAAATTATTTTTTTTAATTTGCCACTTTTTTCCATATGAATAGTTCTTTTTGTATCCTATCCACAAAGCATTTATCTATCCCCATGGTCACACATATTCTCCTTTATTTTCTTTTATAAATTTTATGGCTCTCGCTTTAATACTTAGATCCATGATCCAGTGTGAAATAAATATTGTTTATAAAATGAGTTAGGGCTTGAAAAAAGTTGATGTTTATTTGTTCCATGTGACTATCCAGTTAATTTTGTACCATTTGACTTGGTGTCCCCACACACAAAAAAAGGTTTTAATGATGGTGCAAGTAAAATGACTTTGGAGATGGTGCCCCTCAATTAAGTAAGTTAGTTTTGCAAATCATTTTTCATATCCTGGGAAGGGCATCATATTACATTTATCTTTTAGGCTATCTTAAAGATATATAATAATAATATAATATGATATGATATAATTAATATAATTAATATAATTAATATAATTAATATAATATAATATAATATAATATAATATAATATAATATAATATAATATAATATAATACGTTATTATGGACTGAATTGTGTCTCCCCAAAATTCATACGTTGAGTGCTAACTCAGAATATGACTTTATTTGGAGACAGAACCTTTAAAGAGGTAATTAAGCTAAAATGAGTTTGTTGGGGTGGTCCCTACTCCAGTGATTGGTGTTCTTATAAGAGGAGAAAAAGATACCAGTGACACACACAGAGCAGAGGCCGTGTAAGGATATAGCCAGAAGGTGTCCATCTACAAGCCAAGGAGAGAAGCCTCAGAAGAAACCAAACTTCTTGACACCTTGATCTTAGATTTTTACCCTCCAGAATTATTATAAAATACATTTCTGTTTTTCAAGCCACCTCATCTGCGGTATTTTGTGAGGGCAACCCTAGCGGACTAAAACAGCAAGCCTAGTAAACCAATACACGGTGTTAGCCAGGAATAAATATTCTGAAGATAGGCAGAGTTTGCCCTGGGAACAATCCCTGGGGAAAATTTGTTCCTCAGATTCAAATTCTAATTTTTGCCCTTTTTGATCATCCAGAGTCTGGTCTGTGTCCAAGACAGGGTAAGAGAGCTAACATAACTTTTTTTCATTGTAAGAAGCAATGATCATGGACCTACCATATTCCTTTTCAGCCCGCCATTGTGTCCTCTTCTTCTTCCCTGCCTCCCCACAACAGACACTTAAGCCCAGATTCTGAAAATTTGCCTTTGGAAGTTCAAGTTCCAAAAGAATATTCTCTATCATATTCCTGCCAATTGGTTCACTTAGGCCCAAACAAAACAAAGCAGAAAGAGTATCAATATAACCCTCACCTTTTCCTCCATTTATGGCAGATCAAAGGAATGGGGAGACAACAAAGAAAACAACAAAAGAGAGAAAAGTCTTTCCCCCTTCAGGCTTCCTGGGCAGCTGATGAACGTCAAGGAAAAATAGGAGAGCAGTATAAGCAATGTCAGTTTGAATTCTGTTCAGGCCAAGTTAAATAACAAAAATTATCATTTCATGAGTGAATATAAATGACTCAGGGAAAAAAAGGACTAGGGTAACCAAAGATCCTTTCCATGCCGGTTCCATTATCCTTAGGATAATGGGAGCCTGAGAATGAAGTTAAAGTTTCAATTTAAGCCTTGACTACTAAATTTTATGTATCTTGTATTTTAACGTAAAATACCCTATTTAGGGGAAACAGTATTCCAAGGCCTCTAAAGACATCCCGAGCATCAAGATGCTATTGAAAAACTAATTTTGGGTGAAATTAATATAAACAAATGAATGTAAAGTGTCAGTTTAATTGGATAGCAATTCTAAAATTAAGAGCTATCAAAAATTCAGAAGTTGTATAAGCTTATTATCTAACTTAATATTTATGACTGAACAGATTTTATGTGACATGAGTCTGCAATAGTCAGATTTTTAGCCACATCAGCTTCTGAACAACTTTTGCATTGTTTTGATGATGTCTTCTTTTTTATTTGTTTAATAAGTTTCATTCAAAATGTTACCAAAAAATACTATATACGAGTAATATTTTGACATTATGATTCTAGGAAAAAGCACACATGCCAGTTTACTCAACACAAATGTTTTCATTGACAGATGTTTTATAAAACAAACTTGAATTATACATCTTGTTTGGATGAGTCCAAAATCCTTTCTGTTTTGTGTCCTTATATAAAATGGGGGAGATGAAGGGATACTGAATGCTATGACTTTGGTCAATTATGTGTGTTTGGTTTTTCCATGATTTTGCAGCATTCAGTGTTTAGCCTTTACTTTGTCCTAGACGCATTGTCTTGTGGTAAAGGTCTATTTTAAATGTATTTTAGCTCCTAAGAGATTGAAAATTTTTCAAAGAACATAGTATGGAAAAGAACAAAAAGAAAAGAATATATGAAACTCTACCACATTTCATTTATGTACAAACTGTAGTTAACTTCAAATTATTTATAACTTATATAAACTTACTTTTAGTATTCACTTGACATATGTTTCTGTCTGAAAGCTGCTTGGGAATTTTGAGTTAGGATGGTATGTATCTTTTTAAAATTAAACTTTTTTTTTTTTTCATTTAGGTATAGGGTTTCCAGAATGAGTTAAAATCATAAGAAAGGATATGGGTATCTTATGATTTTAAAAAGAAGTTCCACTTTTAAAATATTTCATAAATGGGAACAAAATAATTCAGAACTATCTTTACTAAGTCATGGAATCTATAGCACTAGTGTGATATAAAATGTGTGCTATTATTTCTTCTCTGAATGGTCATGGACAGCTTCGTACTGGAGGCATTATTTGATTTCCAGTGAGGTGAAAGCCAGCATCTGAACATAGCAATCCCTTGTAAAATGACACCTACTTCAAATCTAAAAGCTCCAAGGCTATGTTTTATTGTTCCACATATTGTCCTAAGATCTCAATAAAAGACTCTCAGGGGTTTGGATTTCCCACAATTCTTGATGGTGATAGAATAGCACAAAATACACCTGCCACTCAGCAAAAATGTCACTCAATGTTCTTTACCTCTTTAGTACTCTATGTCTATTACAGATCTCAATTTTTAACCTTTTACCTAACATGCCAGAATAACCACTTTTATAAACTGGTTAGCACAAGACTCCATAGCATATTAGCTTATCCAAAGAAGCAAATGATACAAGTTTATCTAAAATACTTTCTGTTAAAAATGTAAAATAAAATAAAATACAATGCTTTCTGTTATAAAAGCTTAACTTTAGACTCTGGTCAACTTTTTTTTAATACTAATCTTCAACATAACAATAATGGTGGTTTACTCTAATTTCTTATTTAAAGAAGACATTTATTATCTTTTTGTGCAGTTTGAGATTTTACTATTGAAAAATAATTCTGCAAATGCCAGTCAGGAAATTTTCAATTTTAGAAATCTGAGAAAATATCATCACAGATTCTTAGACTAACAAATGTTTTGTTGATTCTTCAAAAACAAAGTAATATCCGATATTTTTCCTGTTTCATATACCATATAAGTATATATTTAGGTAAGTATACATTTATATATACTATATATCATATGCTATAGTTACCAAATATTTACTATATATGCTATAAAAGCAAACTCATACAAATAATTTGAGTATTTACATATTATTATAGAAATGAATTAAAGGAAAAATATAATTCCAGATGGTATTTTTGTTCTGTTTCTTCATAAATTGGGGGGGGAAGCTAATATTAATTATCCTTACTAGGGTATAAAATTTTCTTTAAAAGAACAAGTGTTTATTTAATTCTTCCTTTTGAAACTGAAGGTAAAAAGAGACCAGTATTCTGGTGACTTTAATAAATATTTAAGATGTGATGTATCGCAATGACCAGCAGAGTTTGGTGTCTAGTTTTAAGGTCATTCCTTCCATCTCATTCAGTTTGAGTCCCCTCGGGTCTTGTTTGCCTTAATCAACAGATTTTTTTCAGGTTGTTTGAGTTAACATCTTTATAATGACAAATATCTGATCTGTAGTCGAGTGACTACCTATAAACCTATTATACATGCATGGGTTTACGTGGTTTTACTAATATTAGAATATAAAGAGAAAATAAAAATATGTCAAAATATATCAACATATGCCTAAGTAGTTATATTAATTGAGCATTTAGTTCTGGGCATCCTGGCAAGATAAAAATGGAAACATGATAAATTATCTAACTGTCATGATCTGACAAAAAACAATATACCTATTCTTCAAAGGAGATAATTTTTCTCCTGGTATTAAATCATCCAGCCAATGTATCAATTTAACAGACAATATAATGTTAAGTGGAATTCTTAAGTCGTATCATGATGGCTTATTCAGGAAATTCATCAATATGGAATTGAAGACACATCAAATGAGTCTATTTCTAATCAGTCAAACCCCATCATGGGGCAAAAGAGTGGCCCTTTGTTTTTTTAAAAAAACTGATTTTGGAAGGTATTATTTAAATAAAATAAAAGTAACTACATTCAGTTTTATTTCTAAGTAAGTACATTTAATATACAAACTGGCTTCTTCAAGTATTGTCAAATATATTACAATGACTTCCACACTTCAACACTTGGTTTTATTTTGTTTCTTTTTGGGGCAATTTGCAATCTGTAATCCGCTTGACCTTCCTCACATATATAATTTAATTCACCAAACATTTATGAAGCAACACTTATATTTTCCAGACACTTTGCTAGAGTCTGAGGACACCACAGATGGGGCACTGCTCAATGTTATCTGTTGTGAAGCTAGGTTCGGGCTGCCCTTTGTGTTGACACACCCACGGTAGTGAGTGTGTCTCTGGCAGCACACTAACAGAGTGGACATTTTAAAGCGTCATTCCTTTTGCAAGGAAATTTGTAGACACCTTCCTATAAACAACACTGTGTGTATGTTTCTAATTACTTCAATTTCATCGCCATGTAGGAAGCATACTTATGAAAATTCCAATTTGACATTCCAAATGTGCCTTTTATTACAGACTTCACATAACTCTCCTCTTTCCTGCATGATTCAGATATATAGATCTCTCAGAAAGATAGCAAAGCGAAGTTTCATCAGTATTTTCCCAGTGTCCAGGTGCACAGCTGGATGTATCTGCCATTTCTCTCTCTCAAGAATTACTTGGCCTAAACTGGCAGTTTCCGTGTGTCAGCATCAGTCATCCTTAATCCCCCAAATATAACATTGGGAAGAATGAAATAAAGCGGAGACTCTAATCCCTCTTTCTGTTCTATCAGTCATTTTGAGAGTGGGCCGATCAGCTTTGATAGTGGATTACTGGATGCCACATGTTCTCTTTGGAACATCATAGATTGGACGTAACACAAAGATACATTTTCCTGATCTCTAAACAGCACCAGCTGAATCCATATTTCTCATGAATGTCCCACCACGGCACTTGGTGTTCTCTTCATCATGTAGCCAGTTTATTAATTCCCTCTTAGCACAATTTCCAAGAATTTGCATCTGTCACTTGGAGCTGAGAATTATGAAGCTTCACCACTATTCTAGGCAATAGGAGCATGGCTATATTGCTGCGTTTCCTGACTTGGATGCCAATAAAATGTCTTTAAGTAGCTTTAAGCTAGTTGGCTTCGACTTACATAGATGAACTGCAACCAGCTATCTTTTGAGAGCTTACCTTACGTGTCAAATTGGCAGCTTGAGCCGATGTGTTTGTAGGAGGTAATGACCCTGGTTTCTAGAGCTGGATTTTGACAACATTCTATCATTATGGCTAGGGGTAAACAAAATGGAATTGGTTAGGATTACCTGTTTTCTCAAAGCTCATGTATTTTTGGCTGGGCAACAAAGAACTGGCTCCCCCAAAACATTATCTGTCTGATGTAGAGGAAAGAAAATTTCACTTAGTATTATCATTTTAGTATAATCATGCCAACTCAAACTCAAACATATCCAGATGTCTGTTCTATCAAAGCCATTTAGCTAGCCAGATATCGTTGAAAGAGAAGGTTTTAATCATCTCAACTGAATTTAAAAAATTGTCTTTATTCACCTATTCACTCATTAATTTGAAAACTATAAAGCGTATTAAGGAAAGTGAGTTTAAGAGAAGACCTAAAAGATGAGTCAATGTTTCCTCGGTCCAAATGGTCTTAACAAACAACCATGTAGGTTTCAAAGTTTCATCTCAAAAGCAGACTCTGTAATAGTTATCTACTCTACATTCGAAGATGAATCAAGTTTACTCACTATTCTCCAAACTTTCCCCCAGTAGTAGAACACACAGGTCTCTGAAGAATAACAGCAATGGAATAACTCCTACAATAGAAATATCGGTTAGAGGTGATCAGTGTGCACAAGAGGAAGCACTTCTGCCCTGATAGGACATGGAATATTCATAGAGGAGATGATATGAGCTGATTCATTCATTCATCCATTTAAAAATATATTTTATGGATGACATTGTCGTGACATGTACTTCCATTTTCTCTCATAAACTTCTTTGAAGGATGCGCTTTATTTCTCTCCCCGGGAAAAGAGAAACTATTTCCAGCAGGTCCTTGAATAACAACCACTTTAATCTCTTATCCAACAAACACTTCCTACAGCCAAATTAAGTTGGGATTTAATCCTAACAGCCCAGTAACCAGGGAAGGAGATGAGGGTAGATCTTGAGGATGAGACACACCTGTTCCTACAGTGAAAAGACTCTACTGGGGAGGGAGTATGAAAGCCTTTAATAGGGAGGAGTGGACTACTGCTTTTTTTTTTTTCTTTTTAGATTTATTTATTTACTTTAGAGAGAGCGAACAAGCAGGTGGGGGGAGCAGCAGGAAAGAGAGAATCCCAGGCAGACTCCCCACTGAGCACGGAGCCTGAAGAAGGTTCAGTCTTACAACCTGGAGACGTGATCTGCGCCAGAGTCAACCGACTGAGACTCCCAGGCTCCCCAGGAGTGGGCTGCTTCTGCGTGGACAGATGGTTGGGGGTGGATCTGGTATGTAAGATTGTTTAATGTCTTAGCCCAGATGTCTCCATCATCCGAGCCCTTTTATTGCCTTGCCTTTACATAGAGCTCTCTTGGTTCACTGCTGAACTTTCTTTGAAGTTTTGGTACTTTATTCACAAAGTCCTTGGCCTGTTCTTCAGTTTTCTTTGCTCTCTGGCTTTAATTAGAGCCCGCTATACTACCCAGGGAAGCCCCCTAGCTTTCACATTTAATTTTTAGTTGTTATCTAATCACTGTTACTTTTTGGTTATCTTTTCTTAAAGTATCACTTAGCAACAGTCACTTGATTCCACTGTCCTTTATGGCAGTTGTTACTTACCCCACATCTCTCAAAGTTGTAATACATTGCTCTAGCTTTCCAGTGATTCCTTTCCACTGATACCCCCCATCTTCCACCACCATTTTACTGTGAGAGAAAGTTTTGACGGCAGTTTGACTCACTTGTGCCAGAGTCATCCGTGCTCATCTGATAGTAATGACAGTACCTATATGTGAGCTAGAAGAGGATGAAGCTCCTAAATTCTATCTCTTATTTCTCTGAACAGTGCTGGCAACAATAATTGCAGGTTGGGGTCCTGAGACGCACACTCAAAGAAGATTAACATGCAAGGACTTTATCACAGAGTACATGGCAACCTCAAAAAGAAATGCAAGAGGCACAATTGGCCAGCAAGACAGGGTGAACGGGATGTCCTCCAAACAAAGCCCTAAGCAGAACCCACAAGGAACTCTGGAACTATGATGGCTCTTCAGCATTATGGATTTTGTGGTAAGGTATAGGTTTTATATTCTTGCAGCTATCATCATCACATGCAGCTTATCTCTAGAAAGGGGGTGTGACCTTAGTCAAAGCAGCTGATTCAAGCATGGGGCATTTTCCAGAGAGAACTGTCACCTGAGAATAGTTAGGTAGCAACATTCCGAGAATCTGAGGGACTCAGTCTTCTAGTCCTGAAGGGAGGTCTTAGTGGCACATCACAAAATCCACTCTGGAAATTTCGGAGGTAGTACTAGCCTCTAGTGCAAGAAGCCACTTTCAATAAGATAGAGGATAATGGCATGCCGGAAGCTATGGCAGATGGATGTATCAACCTCAGGGGACTCAGATGAACTGAATCCTCTGGATAAGGACCACAGGCATTCTGCAAAAGATGGTAAGTCTGCAGAGAGGTAGGATTATTATGAGAACTGCTCAGAATTTAGCAACACAGAAAATATCAGTACAAGATCTTCAGGACCAGCTACCTAGAATTAGGCCAAACTTCAAAGGTTAAGGGCACAGTCCTTCACAAGACTACTCTTCATTCAGACACCAGGCATAAGCCTGAGAGTTTCCAGGGCCACCCTTACTTCTGACAGACTGGCTACAAATCTGAAGATTCTCACTACCTCCTCAGGTTTAATAATTGCTACAATTGACTCACAGGACTCAGGAAGGTGCCACACGCAGTACAGTTATTACAGCAGAGAAGATTCAAATCAGAGTCAGCCAAAGAAAAGGCACATAGAGCAGGTCTCAGAGGATCATAAACTCAAAGCTTCTAGTGTCTTCTCCTGGTAGAGTCAGGATATGTCTCCCTTTCCACACATCAGTGTGTAACAAAGCACACAGCATATTGTCACCCAGGGATGATTTTCTGAGTTTAGGTCTTCAGAGTTTTTATTGGGGTTTCATTATGTAGGCATGATTGATTGACGCATTGGCTATATGATTAAACTCAATCTCCAATCCCTTTTTGCCCTCTCTAGAAGTTGAGCTGATACCACATGGCTCAAAGCTGGATTCCCCTAACCATATGGTTGGTCTTTCTGGTTGGTCAGTCCCTAACCAGAAACTTCTCTCAATAGCACTAACTATCTGGAGTCCTACCATGAGTCATTTCATTAGCATAAACCACAAGGCTCCACTATAAGTACTTGGAGAATTTCCAAGGCTTTTGAAGCTACTTCCCAGAACTGGGGACAAAGGCCAGACAAATCCTTTATTACAGAGAAACCATCCACTCCACTGAGCCAATGGGATCCTGAAGACTCCATGGCTTAGAAGAATACTTTTGTTCATGCCATATATGACTCAGTACACTCCTTCATATAACTATTCACCACTTTGGAAGGTGGAAATAGATGGTGAGGAGTAGATGAAAAGGAAGAAGGACTTAGGAAAACTGATCTTCACCATAAAATACTTTAATACCAGTCCTGAGACCAAATCGAACATGGAATATATAGTGGGGAAAAAAAGGCTTTTTTTTTTTTTCTCAACTAAAACTTAAATTTGTCTGATATCCAGTGGAATTAAGGTTCTTTAGGGAAATCATAAAAAATAAGTAAATGTTTCATTCATTAAAAAATAATATGAGTATATTTGAAATGATATTTATATTTATTGAATATATATCAGCCAAAAATCTAACAGCAGCAGATACAATTAATGAACAAACTTTAGTCCCCCCTCCATAGCTTTCACACTCTAGTATGAAATATAAACATGTACACAAACAATTATAATAAAGTATGAATCTTCTGTCATGGTCATAGTGTAGTAGAGTCCTGTAGGAACACATAGATGAGACGCCTAATAATTCTTGGAAGATGTAATCAGAAAGATTCCCAGAAACATCTCATCTAAAATAAGATGTGAAGAATGAATCAATATTCTATCATGAATGGGGTCTTAGAGTTATACAGAAACCAGAGGTTTTAGAGTTTCATTTCAAAGATATTGAATATCTGTAGACTCTGATCCAAGAATGGGAAAGCATCTGACAGAACTTTCCAAATTACACAAATATCTCTCATGTATCCAGTCTAAACACACATCACGACATGACACTAGTATGATTATAGGTCTTCCCCTCCATGAAAAAAATTCTCTCCTTGGATCTGTTTGGTTCTGAAGTTCATCAATAATCCAGATAAGATTTAGAGAGTTAAATATTAAATCTGTGATTAGCACAAAACTAAGAATCATAATTAATACAGTATAAGACAGCATCAAAATTTGACAAGATTTTGAGAGGCTGGAGTAATCTAATAATGAAATAAAATAATTAAACCCTGGTTCAAAGAAACAACAATAGATGTAGAAATACTACAAGACATAACTTAGCCCTGTAGGTGGTGAAAAAAATAGACATTAAGGATTTAGTTAATTCTATATTTCATAGGAAATACAACATGCCTATCAAATGCCAATGCAATCCCTTGGGCTTTATAGTAAAAATAGAGTATCTGCAACATGAGAATGAAAGCTCTTTGTTATGCTCTGTTTGGAATATTAGATTTGGTTCTGGGCTCTATACATAATTTACACAAATTGGTTCTGCCCTCTGGTTTAAAGAATTAACTACGTAAATACAACTAACAAGATATGAAGCACCATATGTTGGGAGATAAAGTCAAGAGCATATTCTCAATAGCATATTCAGTGGAAGTTCATTAACATAATACACATTTCATGGGGTACTTACTGTGTAAATCATGGTGCCACAGATAGAAGACACACAGTCTCTTGATCTTAAGGGTTCATATTCCTGCATATATGTGAAATTTAGCTTGATTATGGACTGAGAGTCAAATATATATCAGAACAGAAAAACTATCCTTGGAATATTTGGGTCAATACTGAGGATGGCTGCAATTTGAATAATCAACAGTGACTAATATATTTGTTAAGCCATGTAAAGAGCAATTAGAAAAAAATTAAGGGTTTAAGGAAAGTGTAATACATGTTAATTCTAGACTCACCACAATGATCACATCCCCTCAAAAAAAAAAAACACACACAAACTATTGATCGAAGCTCAGTTTATTAAACTTATTAACAGACATGGAAAACACCACCTTTATAAACTCTTAATTGTACCAAAGAGGAAGAAAAGGAAAAGAAAAGGTATTTATAAGTTTTACTTCCTGGACTCCAGGAGCTTAATATAGGACTTACAAGGCAAGAAAAAATGATTGAGAGTTCATGTCCGAGTTCAGGACGTACTGCCTTAAGATTGGTGAACATACCAAGGCCAAAGTCTTAAAACCAATTTTGGTGAGCTATTGTCCTGACAAGCAAACTGTTTGTCCAAGTGAGCAGACTATTGTCCCGATTAGATAACTATTTGCCAAGATGAGCAAACTCAGGTAAATTGGTTTGCAGATTTCCTGAAGTAAACAATTTTTTCACTGGTTTATAGTCTTATCTCTCTAAGAATTTCCTGAGCAAATAACTAAGTTTTGTTGCCACAAACTGTCTTAGTACCTACATTTGGTCATTTTCCAGGTGAAGCTAGAGAATATACATATATATATATATATATATATATATATATATATATATATATATATGTAAATATATATATTCTCTCTCTCTGTCTATATATACATATATATATATACACTCAAAGATTTTATTTGTTTATTTATTTATTTGAGAGAGAGAGAGAGAACACACAAGTTGGGGGAGGGGCAGAGGAAGTGGGAGAAGCAGACTCGCCTCTGAGTAGGGAGCCCAACGTGGGGCTTGATCCCAGGACCTGGAGATCACAACCTGAGCCTAAGGCAGATGCTTAACTAACTAAGGCACCCAGGCATCACTAGAGAATATATTAATGCCATCGTTGGTGGTCATTCTGTAAGTACACAGTGGATCCCACCCAAAGTTTGATTTATGTATTGAAACTGATGGCACAATACATATATCAAGAGGATTAAAAAGGTTTATGACTTGACTTGAGGTCTCTGGGGAGAGCAGAGTAAACCTCTTAAACAAGTCCTAAATGGCTTGAAAGAGCGAGGAAAGAAGATTGGCTCAGATTTTTTATTGTGATTAAAAAGTAGGGCTGACTTGATTAGACATTTTTCCAAAGAAGACATACCAATGGTCAACAGGTGTATGAAAAAATGTTCAATGTCACTAGCCATCAGGGAAATGCAAATCAAAACCACTGTGAGATATCACCTTATACCTGTCAGGATGATTATTATCAAAAATTATAAAAGTATTGGTAAGATATCAAGTATTGGTAAGGATGTGGGGAAATTGCAATCCTTCCACATTGTGATGGGAATGCAAAATGAAAACAATATGGAGATTCCTCAAAAAAGTAAAAATAGACCTGTCATATGATCCAGCAATCCCATTTCTGGGCAGATATCCAAAAGAATTGAAATCAGATCTCAAAGAGATATTAGCATTCCGTGTTCACTGCAACATTATTTATCATACTCAAGATGTGAAAACACTAAGTGTCTATCAACAGATGAATGGATAAAGAAAATGTGGTATATACCTATAATGGAAGACTTATACGAACTTAAAAAACAAATTATGCAATATGCAACACCATGGATAGACCTGGAAGACAATACGCTCAGTGAAATAAGTCAGTCACAGAAAGACAAATGCTGCTTGATTCCACATATATGGGATATTTAAAACAGTTAAAATCATAAAGTCAAAGAATGAAGTAATGGTTGCCAGGGGCTCAGGAGAGGGAAACATAGGGAGTTACTAATCAATGAGCATCAAGTTCCAGTCATGTAAGATGGATAAGCTTTAAAGATCTACCATCCAATGTTGTACCTACAGTCAGCAATAATTGCATCGTACACTTAAAACAATGTATTAAGAAGGTAGAACTCATGTTAAGTTTCTTATCACAGTAAAATAAAGTGTGGGTTGTTTTTTTTTTAATAATAAAGAAAGTGCCGAAAGACATGAAAATAAAAATGGAGTTAAAGTGAGTTTCCTGAACAGGGGCAGAAACTTTCATGGTCTGGGTCTCCCTCCAGCACGAAAGGAGTGAGTACACAGAATTTCTTACCAGTTTGCCCAGGTGTGAAGCAGAAGGGCAAGAAGGAGGTTTGAGGTTTAAAAGACGTTAGTAGTCAAATACCAAAAAATGAAATAATGCTTCTTATTATGCCCTGATCCATTTTCAGCCAAAACTGTGACTTGGAATGTTGAATAACTTTGTAATGTTTAGGAATCACTCATCAAGAATGGTGCAAAACCAGGAGATAAATTTCATGGTTACAGCATCACCAGAGACATCCAAAGGAAAAGAGTTTGAGATTGAGCATAAATGGGGCATCTTTTTTTATAAACCCTGTAAAAACAAGACAGTTTTGGAATATACACCATCAGTTCTTTAATTCTTTGCCAAAATCAAATTTGTAAAAGTTTGGTTAAAAATCTGGCAAATAGAAATTGTCCACATGGATTGTTTCAGTGTAGAAACAGAACTCCCACCTTAGGTAGGTCATGATTTCTGGCTCTCTGGCCTGCTGTGTTTGCCATCTGAAAAAGTCACTTAGAAAACCTGCAGATTGGTTACAAGAAACTGGTACATGAGAAAAACAAGCACCCAAATGAACGAATATAAACCCAATCGTCTGTTTCATGACATATTTTAGCCAAAGTATGAGCAAATACTGTCGAGTATTAAGATTTATATCAAGGAGTGACTGGGGATGAAAAAGGCAATATTAAGAATAAGCACTTTGTCATTGTCAAGAGCTATTATGTGTCTGCAAAGAAGTCACAAATCTTAAACACGCATAAAAAAGAAAAAAAAATCTTGTCATTTGCAACAACATGGAGGGACCTCGTGAGTATTAAGTGAATTAAGTCAGAGAAGGACAAATAACATGATTTCACTAACACGTAGGATTTAAAAACAAACAAACAACCCAGAAACAAACTCTTAGATACAAAGAGCAAACTGGTGGTTGGTAGAGGGGAAGGGAGTAGAAGGACAGGTGAAATAGGTAAGGGGATCAAGAGGTATAAACTTCCGGGGTGCCTGGGTGGCACAGCGGTTAAGCGTCTGCCTTCGGCTCAGGACGTGGTCCCGGTGTTCTGGGTTCGAGCCCCACATCAGGCTCCTCTGCTATGAGCCTGCTTCTTCCTCTCCCACTCCCCCTGCTTGTGTTCCCTCTCTCACTGGCTGTCTCTATCTCTGTTAAATGAATAAATAAAATCTTTAAAAAAAAAAAAGAGGTACAAACTTCCAACAAATAAATATGTAAGTCACTAGTATGTAACATACAGCATAGGGAATATAGTCAATAATATTTGAATATTTTTTTGTAATGACAGATGGTAACTAGACCTATTGAGGTGATTATTTTGTAATGTATAAAAATATTGAATCAGTATGTTGTACCCCTGAAACTAATATAATGTTGTTATGTTAATGATAATTCAAAAAATGTTCTATCTGCAAAAAAAAAAAAAAGGAATAGGGACTTTATCACTGTCAAGAGATATTATGTATCTATAAAAAAATCACTAATCTTAAACAAGCAAATGGAAAGGAATATATCTAAGAAGATAAAGGGACACAGAAGCAGAGATTAAGCATAATAATCCATAGCTTTGTTTATCTTGTTCTACAGAACTTGGGCAGCAGCCGTCCACTTCCGGCTCTCAGTCAGCGGCTTGTTTAGACAGGATCATGTAGAAGCTGTCTCTTTTCTGCAGTCAGATGCTTCTGGAAACTTCTCTCCAAACCCTCAGTTTGCGTTCTCTTACTGACACAGTCTCAGGAATTTGAAGATGACTTATGTCTATTTAATTGAGGGATATGAATCCAAGAATCAACACCCTAAAGGCCACTCCAGGTTCAGGGGCAGACATTCTTGAATGTCTTTTCCAGTTTGTAAGTTGTGAAGAAATTATTTCACAAGATATTCACAGAAAAAGTTTCTGATATCTTTTAGTAATATGATCACATGAGGCCTTTAAAATATCTCACTATATTAGTCTGTATTAAGGAAGCCTCGGGGATTGGGGATGATATTCACAGAGTTCAAAAGTTTCTGAAAGTTGGCTCAAGTTTGAAAATTTCATTTATCCTTTCTAACTTATCTGAAGACTGACAGTGACATGGGCATTGGAGTTTCTGAATTAAATATAATGACTTAATAACAGTTTTGGTGAAGTGAATGCTGCTATCCTCAGAAAAAGAGCATTGATTCCTTAAGAGAGGAAATAAAAAGTCAAACAAATTTTTAAAAAGTCAAGCAACTTTTTTTTTCTCATCTCTATAAGAGCTGAGCCTTCTATTCACCTTGGCTACAAATACGTAATAAACAAAATATACTCATAAGTCCATTGCCTGAGCAATTGTTTAAAATTCATTTGGAGGTGCTCAAAGAAGCTTCAAGGGTTTGACTCAGTCCCTTTCACACCTTTACAATTTTGTCAGCATGGCATTGCAGGAACCTAGGACATTGACAACAGTCACTCTTGACTATGCATTTAAAGTTTCTGCAGAATGTTGTTCTAACTTCTTTAAGTAAACTCTATAACCAACGTGAGGCTCAAACTCCATGACCCCAAGATCAAGAGTTTCATGCTCTACAGACTGAGCCAGCCAGGCACCCCTAAGAATATTGTTTTAAGATAACAGCAAGTTTATACCTGCTATGAAGATAATATTGAAGAGCCTGTTCCATACAGTATGTTAGCAAACATTGTGAGAATGGGAGAGAATAGGATCTTCTTTTGAGACATAACATAAAATCAATCCAGGAAAATATACTCAATAATTACTCTGGGAGTAAGAATATGTTGCAAATAGTAAGAACATTGAAAAAATCCTCAGAGCCTTTGTACCCTAAAGTATAGTATGAGTATTCTTGGTTAATAAGATCACTGAAACCTAGGGATGCCTACCCCTGGCTCAGTCAGTTTCTGTCTACTCTCAGCTCTGGTCATGATCTCAGTGTCCTGAGATCGAGTGCCCATGTGGGGCTCCCTGCTCAGTGGGGAATCTGCCTCTCCCTCTCCTTCTGCCCCTCCCCACGGTTCGTGCACTCTCTCTCTCTCAAATAAATAAATAAAATCTTTTAAAAAAATCATTGAAACCTAGAAAAAATTTATATTGTACCAATCTGTGTCTTTAGAGTACATTTTTAGCCTGAAAAATGTGCAATCACTGAAATATATTTATATTAACGCATTTTACCTATAAAACTAATCTAGAAAAAGTAAACTTCCTTTGAAATTTAGTTGATTTTTTTTAATCCCAAATTCTTTAAACAAAAATATGGAAAATGCCAAACAAGTCTACTTATTTCCGTTATCCATTATTTTAAAACCTAAAGAGGCAAAGTTTTGAACTTCTTTTTTTTTTTTAAAGATTTTATTTATTTATTCTACAGAGATAGAGACAGCCAGAGAGAGAGGGAACACAAGCAGGGGGAGTGGGAGAGGAAGAAGCAGGCTCACAGCAGAAAAGCCTGATGTGGGGCTCGATCCCATAACGCCAGGATCACGCCCTGAGCCGAAGGCAGACGCTTAACTGCTGTGCCACCCAGGCGCCCCAAGTTTTGAACTTCTTAGTAGCTTTCTCAGAAAATCCAAAAATAGTTTAAGACCTTAATGTATAAAGATCAAAGTTATCTTAATAACTTTATTATTTGGAATTTGGGACAAGTTAGGAGTTGTCACAAGAAAAAAATTATGAACCTAATTTATAAGTATCTAAAGGTAACGAATACACTGGGTGTTATACGCAAACAATGAATCATGGAACACTACATCAAAAACTAAGGATGTACTGTATGGTGACTAACATAACATAATAAAAAATTATTATTAAAAAAAAGGTAACAAATAACTAAAGGTACAATTTGAAAACACATAGCAATGGCAATGATTTTGAGAAACTTTAAACTTTTGGGGGCACCTGGTGGCTTCATTGGTTAGGCATCTGACTCTTGATTTCAGCTCAGGTCATGATGTTGGGTGTAGTGGGATCGAGCCCTCTGGTGGGCTCTGAACTCAGCAAGGAGTTTGCTTGTCCCTCTCCCTCTGTTCTTCCCTCTGCTTCTCCCCTGCTTGCGCTGACTCTCTCTCTCAAATAAATAAATAAAATCTTTTTTATAAAAAGAAACTTTTAACTTTTTTCAACAGTAAGAATTTTTTTCTAAAATAATTCAGAAGTATGTCAAAAATACAAAGTAGAAGAAATATTTTAAATGATGAAATTGAAATGATGTGAAATAATTTTTTCTCATCTTTATTGCCTTAGGAGTCAGTATATAAAGCTACCTAGATAAGTTTAGCTAACTAATAACTGATGCTTATGGTCAATCCAATTTAGGTGGTTTTTTTTTTCCTTATTACAACAGCAACCATTTGAGGTGAGCACTCAATTATTTTGGTAATCTTCATAATAAACTGGTTTAATCAATAAGTGAGATGATAAAATTCAGTAGTAGTCAATTTTTTTCTTTTGCCAAAACATTAGCTATTCCGCTGCATCTAGTTACATACAAAAGAAGAGACAATGCAAAAAAAAAAAAAAAAAAAGAAGAAGAAGAAGAGGAGGAGGAGAAGAAGAAGAAGGAGAAGGGGAAGGAGAAGAAGAAATATTGCAGCTCTTAAAAATAAGGAGCTTGGATTATCAAAGAGAAGAGGCTACCTTCCTTGATTGTTTTTTTTTTTTTTTTTTGATCCAGGAAATTTTAAGAACTTTTTTCTTATTTTGTCTATGTCTTTAAATCTTGCTTTCACCTATTATATAGATCCCTACAATGAAGGGAAAGTAAAGAAGTAAAGTATTCTCTGGGTGCTAAAATTCAGTTTGTGGAGCTGGGACTTCCCAAGGTCCAGAGGACACTCAAGGCTACTTGGTCTCCGCCCTCATTTACTGAATCTGCAAGGAATGCTACCAATACTCGTTCAGCCATTTGCAAACACCCTCTAAGTCCTTGCAAGTGTCTGTGCCTCTGTAGCTGTTGAAGGGAGATATGAAGAAAGATCCCCCCTCCTTGCTTTTGAAGGCTCCAATCACCTGCTTTTCAGAAATGTAAGCTGCTGCAATGTGATATGATCAACCTGTAAGAAAAGTAGACAGAGTGGGGGCTGATGGGCAACCAGTCTGAGTGTGGATGGAGGCGTGGCTCCTGGAGGGAGTGCTTGAAGTGAATCTTAACTGCAGGAGCTGTCCAGGAGACCCTGGGGAAGGGAGGTCACGTCAGTAGGAATCCCACAGAATCACGCAGCCAGATGAGGTGATTGACTCACTACTGAATTTTCGAGGCTGTCTTGAGTCCAGTTAAGTTACTCTCAGTTACATAGGGCTCATTTCAGACACTGGAATATACGTGAAACTGCAAACGGAAGGTGAGTGGCAGAGCTGTGAGGAAAGCAGGAAAGCAAATGTTAGAAACCAGACAGGGTCTGATTTTATCAGTATTCCTAGAAAAAAGCTGGTCATTTTTGATTTTTTTAACATAATTATTACTACTCCAGATCGTTTTTCTACAAAGACCCAAATTATCAAGTGGCTCTAAAATACTCTCCCAAAGTATTTTAAAGTGAGAAAAATAGGAAATAAAGAAGGTGCAAGTTCTGCCTGAATATGTCATGCTGCCCTTACCAAAATCTCATTTTTTAAGTACCAGGAAGGTATCTGCTTTTTCACATTTAAATATGCAAAAAGAAATGCGGAGACTATAGTGGTAGGGCAATAAAGTCATGTTGAACTTCTCACACAATTGCTTTTGTGATGTTCAAAGCAGTTATTCTTGCTGTCAGCAGGAATAAAATATACTACCATTGAAGAGTGCAAAAAAAAAAAAAAATCAGATGTGTTCCTGGGAATTACAACATAAGCTGCATGCAAATAACCTCACAATTTCTAAGGCCTGTCTCCTATTTGGTACTGCTGATGCTTCAGTTTTAATTTGTTGAGGCTTTCTGGGTGGTTTTTAATTTCCTAAAAGCTGAAGCAGAATCTGTCTATCAGCTTAAGTCTAAAATAACTGAGTTAGGGGTGTCTGGGTGGCTCAGTCGGTTAAGAGTCTGCCTTCAGCTCAGGTCATGATCCAGGGGTCCTGGGATTGAACCCTGAGTCTCTGGCTCCCTGCTAAGTGGGGAGTCTGCTCGCCCTCTGCCCCTCCTCCCTACTCAAGTGCACAGGATCTCTCTCTCAAATAAATAAATAAAAATCTTTTTAAAAAATAAATAAATAATAAAATAAAATAGCTGTGTTATAAAACAAGGGTCCTGGGCTGGGGGGAGGATATTACTAGTGCACTTAATAAAAATATTTCCCCCTAAAAATGAAAAGCATTGTTATAAAAATTAAAGCAAATTTTACAACCAATAATCTTTTGAAGACTAACATTTGGGTATAGGCTCCATAAGCAGACTTTGGTGTTGTGACAGTGTATCTGAAAAAAGGGGCATGTGGGTCCTTCGACAAAATATGTGACTCCTAAAGACTTCTCATTTCTGTATGCAAATATTATAAAATAATCAGGTATTGATCTGTTCGAAATTCTGTTTTTTGCTATGGCTGTAACCACTTCACCAACAAAGTCTTATCCAGGTCCAAGATCATCTATTCTTTTAAAAAGGAGTAAATAATAATACACTTACTAATTATAGTAGCGTATGCACAAATTTAAATATCCATATGATCCATAATTTTTTGAAAACACAATAAACTGTGGGATTGTAGAGAAAATATATATTTTTTTATATTTCTACATAGTTAAAGCTTTCTGGGTAAATCTTACAAAAATTTGCAACATGAGTAAATTCGTAAAGATAATTTATGACTGATTTGGATAGTAAAAGAATTCCATAGAAATTTATCTGGGGGCTGGGGATTTGAGAACTAGGACCATAAAGATATAATATAAAGATGTTATAAAGCTAGAGGCAATGATCTTATCTTCCCCTGGAGAAGTTTATACTTACCATAGGGTCAGAGCAAAATCATCCTTCGTAAGGAGCAGAGCACCCAGGTTCTTTTTTCCTGAGTTCCTCACATATTATACAAACCAGTATATGTAGGATAACATCTGAATTTCATTGCTCTACCCCAGTGTTAAGAAATTGGGGCACTGGGAAGCCGCATGTTTTATTTGTTACGTGTAAACAATAATATTCTGTCCTGAATTTTTGTGTGTGTGCATTTAGGATAATATTAATAAATATGGAAATTAAAAATCTTACTCTTCTCTGAGTGGCTCAGTCAGTTAAGTGTCTGCTCCAGCTCAGGTCATGATCTCAGGGTCCTGGGATTAAGCCCCATGTAGGGCTCCCCACTCAGTGGGGAGTCTTCTTCTCCCTCTCCCTCTGCCTCTCCCCCTGCTAGTGCTCTCTCTGTGTCTCTCAAATAAATAAATAAAATCTTTTTAAAAAAATCATACTCCCTCACCCATTTTCCAAGATTTAACTTTTGAGCTGTTTCTTCTCATATTGATCTCCTTATTTCAAATACAAATTTTGTACTGCTTATTTAAGTATAAATTCAGTTAGGTAAGCAGAAGCCAACTGACATCTTTCAATGGTTTTAATACAAGAAATTAAAAGTTTATGTAACTGTTAGAAAAGCTGGGGAGGAAAAGTCTGGAAAACAGCCAATGAAGATCTTATCTAGGCATGTAAATAAGTGGGTCATATATGCTCATATCAAAGCCACTGCAAATCTCAAAATCTCTGGACCATTCCCATCCAAGTATCTCAGTTATCAGCACCAATGAAGGTGTTTCCCAAAAAGTTCAGTTAGAGGCTTCTTGAAATCTCACATCAGTCAAGTGTCTACCTTTAATTGCCACCTGGTAATAGAGATTTATCCCTCTTCTCTTTCAAATCTCATGAAAATATTACTCAATGGATGAATAATGTGGAGAAAGGGAACCTGGAAAATATAGTTTTTGATTTCTACTTCTTGGAGAAGACCTTAAAAGGATTTGGCCACAATGCCTGTCAAATTGACAATAGTCTAGCCCACTATTATATCCTGATGCATCAATGTTAAACATGATCTCCTGTATATTATGATATACTTTATTTGAACTCCCTTAAACTTCTCCTTCTTTCTCTCCTCTATTCTGCTTTTATGGTTAAGTTTTAACTTTGATTAGTTCTATATTCAATGTTTGCAGTAACATAACTGTAAATTTAACTACTACCAAGAAAAGTAGTGTATGATTACACTTCCATTTCTTAAAGCTTTTATTTATAATTCCATTTCTTAAAACTTGTTTTTCCTGGAGTTGATAATTGCAACATTTTTTCATTTGCTTTGGTGTGTGTGTGTGTGTGTGTGTGTGAGTGTGTGTGTTTTAATGTCTACCACTGACTGTTTCCAAACTCATACTAGGAGCTCTTACACAATCCTTAGTATTATTTTTTACATGATCAAATGAATGATATAATCTATCTGTCCTAATTTTTCCCCACACCCCACTCCATGACATTTTTCATAGAGTTTAGCTGCTACAGTCTGATACAGTTATTCTCCTGGCCTATTGCAGAGATTTTGATACAGGACTGCTTCTTTCTGTTCTCCTGTGTTTAATCCGTGTTTCCTTCTAGGTTTCTCCCTCTTCCTTAGTTTACTTTCTTTATATTGATAGAGCATATTCTCTGATAGCTTTTTAATCACGAGTGAAAAGAGGTTACAGTATGGGAAGAAATTGGCATGGGAACAAATTGTCAACTAGTAGGCTTTATTGGAAGGTAATCTGTGGCAAGTAGGTTTTATTTGTGGATCACCAAATATCAGGATGTCACAAATTTTCTCTACAACCAGTTCTTGTGCAGAATAACATACTGTGTAAAAGAAATCATATCTGGCTGCATGAATTCTAAGATCAGGTGGAAATAGAGACTGAAGTTTTCTACCATTCTGTAAGCAGACGTTCATTTAATTCACTTATTTTCAATCATCTAACTCATTGTTGACTACCATAGTAACTGGCGTTCCTGACTTGTCCTTACTGGTTTAATTTTCCTTAAAAGATAGAATTCTGGTCAGAGACAGGGGAGAGGGTGGGATGAGGAAAGAAAGGAAGAGTAAGTTGTCTGGCTTATGGGTTTGAGAAGGGCTCAAGGTTCCAGTGTTCTTTATATAAATTTCTACCATCCACCAGTTTTCATGCTAATGCTCACCATATCAGAGCCTGTCTTTTATTCTGTAGGGCAAGTGAGTTCATTCCTCATTAATTTCCCTTTGGATAGTCTGAGTTGGTTAACAGCTGCAGCTCCTACTCTGCTCAAACAAGAGAGGAGGTCCTGGGTTTAGACTGTCATTCAAAGTCACAAGGCACAATAGCCTTCACTAAATACTTCACTAAATAAAGCTTATTTAGGTTTAGGAAAGAATAAAGGGGCACCTGGCTGGCTCAGTTGGTTAAGTGTCTGCCTTCAGTTCAGGTCATGATCCCAGGGTCCTGGGATCAAACCCTGCATCAGGCTCCCTGCTCAGGGGGGAGTCTGCAATTCCATCTCCCTCTGCCCCTCCCCCCACTCGTTCTCTCTCTCTCTCTCTCTCTCTCTCTCAATTTCTCTCTCTTTCAAATAAATAAAATCTTAAGAAAGAGAGAAGAAAGAAAGAAAGAAAGAAAGAAAGAAAGAAAGAAAGAAAGAAAGAAAGAAAGAAAGAAAGAAAAGGAATCATGGCAGGTAGCATAACCAAGGTCTCGTGACTCCCAAATATGGTTATAAAAGATGATACTAAGTGGGTAAGAATCACCTCAACTCCAGAAAGCCATCAGCTCTAGGGTCCCTATGACTTTTCTATATTGCTAGTTATCCAGACACTTGCTTTCTTTGTCTGATGCTGCTGAAACGCATTATTTATAATTCACTAACCATTTAGAGATTAGGAATCAATTAGAGGATAGCCAATTAAGTTTCTACAACTAGGTACAGAGACTTGGTTCAGTACATAACAAATTCAAGGGTACTTTCATTTTTCATGAATCTGACATCTCCTATATATTCTTTGAATCTAAAAGTATTTGTGTTAAGTTTCCAAAGTTGGGTAACGAACTACTGCAGACTGGGTGAATTGACAGAAATTTGTGCCTTCACAGTTTTGGAGGCTAGAAGTCCAAGATCAAGGAGTCAGAAAGATTGGTTTCGTTCTGAGGCTTTGCCCTTGGCTTGTAGATGGCTGTCTTCTCCTTCTTGTATTTTCACACAGCCTGTCTTCTGTGTATGCCTATGTCCTAATCTTCTCTTCTTAAAAGTACAGTGGTCATATTGGATTATGAACAACCCTCATGACTTCATTTAACATTAACTGCCTCCTCAAAGATCCTATCTTTAAATACAGTCACATTCTGAGTTACCAAGGGTTAGGACTTCAACATGTGAATTTTGGAAGAACATAATTCATCCTGTAAAGCCTCCAATCCTCAGGCATCCCAGAGGCCAAAGGGAAGGATCAGACAACCTGTCAACCTTCTTCTTTGACCATTCCTCTATTGTCCATGTTCCAAAAATATTTATCCCTTCATCTCTCCTCTCCTATCCTCTTTGTCCTTCTGGTTTATATCTCTTTAGCTCTCTTTTCTTTTTTTAATCATTTTAGGAGTTTATTAAGGGAGTAGAAATAAATGTGTGTATTTAATATTTGTGTTTAACCATGTGCAACCAGAAATACCCACTCCCAGACTCAACCATTTTTGAGCCAAATGAATAGAAAAGATTTTCTTCTCCTGAATAATATTCTAAAATCAGAGAAAAAAATTGGAAGCCAAGGATAACTATTTAACAGTTGCTCAGCTCTGCTAAATAAATGCTTTATTGTTTTTCTGAAAACTAGATCTAATAGCCAGAAATGGCAGGACAATATTCCAACAGGAATTTTGAAGGCTATAATACACACAGCAAATGACCCAATGCTGTAATTCAGCAGGAAAAGAGACAACCCACAGAATTTTAGGTTCTTAGCATGATTTCTTATTTGATAGTCTCCTGAAAGGTATGGTAGAGCTAATGAAGCATTTATCAGTTTTTCTACCTAGAGATAAATGATAATCAAAGAGCATTTTTTTATTCATTTGACTTACTGTGGGGAAAAAAAAGTAATATTGTCTTTACATACTTTTTAGTAATAACAGATTCTTAGGGTATGGTGTTAAGAAAATCCCCCAAATCTCATCTGCTGAGAAATATCTCAAATGTTCAGAACATTGACACTTCTAAAAATAAAAGCATAAGTACTGAAAATCACTTTCTCTTCCATTTTTGACCCAAATCTTCCTGTTTAATCAAGAATTCTTTATCCAGGGGCGCCTGGGTGGCGCAGGGGTTAAGCATCTGCTTTCGGCTCAGGGTGTGATCCCGGCGTTATGGGATCGAGCCCCACATCAGGCTCCTCTGCTATGAGCCTGCTTCTTCCTCTCCCACTCCCCCTGCTTGTGTTCCCTCTCTCACTGGCTGTCTCTATCTCTGTCAAATAAATAAATAAAATCTTAAAAAAAAAAAAAAAGAATTCTTTATCCAAACACTTAACTTGGCCAGTTTATGTGTGAATTTGTGACCATTTGGAAGAATACAAGTCATAAAGTTTTCATTCCTTGCCTGAGATTTTGACAGTCAAACAGAAACAGTTTCTGGCTTCAAAGCATAAACCATCCATACAGTTTTACACTGGAGAACCTGTACTGAGGAAGAAAAACATTTAAATACCCCAGATGATAATTCAAATCATTAACTCCTAGAAAACTCCAAGCCCAGTAATTTCAAATGTGTCTGGGCAATTTAGCAAGACACACCAAAACTCTGTTAAATAGATAATTTTATTGTTCCAACATTTTATTAGCTTAACAGATCTATTTGTTTGAGAAGACCCTGCAGCCTTGCAAAAGGCATTTCATTTTGTTTACTGTAGCTGACTGTCATTATGCAGCTGTTAAATTGTCATTTTACTCCAGTATGCATTTTATCTGATAAATATGGATTATAGCAATAGGTAAACAGGTGTAATTGATGGGGTGTTTAATTTCTTTCTTTCATAAGAATACAAGAGTAACCAAAAGTCGTACTTGGATATTTATATAACTGTAGAGTTTTTTCAAACCCTCATTTTAGTTATTTATGCTGTCAAAAGGCATAACAAAACATTTAACAACAAAGTCAGTGAGAATTTTTCAGCCACTCTATCAAGAAGTATTTGGTTGATTTTTTAAAGGTTTAACTGTAAAATTGGATTAACTAAAAAATGGGCCAAAAATATGCTGGAAAAAGCCAAAAACATGGTAAAAAATATCAAAGTCCTTTTTGTAGTACCATAGAGAATATAAAATAATATTTGTGATTTTAGCCTTGCTAATTTTAATATTAAGACCAAAGCTATATAATGTGCATATTAAACTGTGTTACTAAAAATGTGTCTTTCTATTCTTTTTACCTATGTTAAGAAAAAAATATTTTCAGAGTGAAAAGGAAGAAAAGACAGAAGTTGAGAGCAAGTGCAGAGGAAAAGTAGTATTTGTTATAAAGTTCTTGATGTTAAATATGCAAAATGAATCCTACATCTATTATTTTACATGATGAGAGGGAGATTGTGTGAAATTCAATCCCAATCCTTTTTTTAAAATAATTTTTATTTTGTTATATTAGTCACCATACAGTACATCCCCAGTTTTTGATGTAATGTTCCATGATTCATTATTTGCGTATAATACCCAGTGCACCATGCAATACATGCCCTCCTTACTACCTATCACCAGTCTATCCCATTCCCCCACCTCCCTTCCCCTCTGAAGCCCTCAGTTTGTTTCCCAGAGTCCACAGTCTCTCATGGTTCATTCCCCCTTCTGTTTACCCCCCTTCATTCTTCCCTTCCTTCTCCTACCTATCTTCCTATTTCTTATGTTCCATAAATGAGTGAAACCATATGATAATTGTCTTTCTCTGCTTGACCTAAGCCCAATCCTTTTTTGAGAAGGATACTAACCTTGCTGTGTGGACATTTCCTCCTCTGTCAAATTGGAATTGTAGTAGGATCTACTCATGGAGTTGAAGTGGATATTGAATGAGTATAAATGCGTAAGGCAGTTCCAGCAGCATATGAAAATTATTGTCATATAAGTATTCAATATTATTTAATACTCACAAACATAATGAATTGCAAAAAATATAAAATAGGTAAGTGTGGGATCCTGGAATTCTGACACATTGGCATTTAAGTAAGCAATAGCTCATGGACACACCAAGGAGCAAGTTATTGAGAATATTAGTTATTCAGTATCAGAAATGCAATGTTGACATATATTTCATTCATCACGTGTGAATATTTGCATAAATATACATTTATATATATCATACACACCCACGCTTCCTATATCTGAACATAGAGACCTGTTTACAATAAGCTTTGAGGGATCAAACAGTCCAGAGCAGTCAAAACACTTACTAATAAAAAGCTACTCAGAAACATCAGAATTAAAAATTTTAGAATAGGTGTTTAAGTGAATTCCATTATTACCATATCAAATCTACCTTTATTTTTTGAGTGACTGCTGTATAAATATTTCCTAACTAAAATTCATGGAAGCCATAGCATAGCATTTTTTAAATCTTCTCAACTATTGAAAGAGGAGCTAAGGACTATAAATAATTTTGAGCCCACGTAAATAGGACAGTTTTTGTTTTTTGAGGCAATATCCAGAAAGCCACTATTAGATTTAATTGCCAACATCCAGGAACATAAAATCCTTAGATAGGTATAAAGAAGAGTAGAAGCAATAACTTTACAAATAAAGCCACTATTACCCCCGAAAAGTTTAGTAAACAAAGAACATCTATACCAGCCCTTTAGTTATTGATGACCACTTGATGTGAATTTTATGAGCAATAAGCCAGAAACATAGGTTTATTTGGTTCTTTATTATACTTATATTAGCTCATATGTCAAACGAAAACACAGAACATAATCTAATTTTTTCACCTTTATGGAAGCGTTGATAAGAAATATCATGATAGATTGGAGGCAAGTAGATTACTCTTTTCTATCTGCTCCGTGGTGTACGAAAAAAGTGTTGTTATTCTGATAACTTCAGGATTGTCCAGCTTTGTTTCCTCTCAGATATTTACATAATCCTTTCACACTATGTTCTAAAAAGAATATATCATTAATTTTCTTTAACTAGAATAGCTGCCACCTTACCTGCTATGTTTGCAATGTACACTCTGAATATTTCAGACCCGTCATATACTTCCCCTAGGTAATGCTTTTCTTTTATAGACAGGTAAGACTGGCCAATATGGGAGACAACATTCAGCTAATCCCAAGTATTCTGGAGGGTTGGAATTCTATACAATGACTTCTTTACACTACAAGATCTCAGACATCTAGGAAAATTGCTCATTATCTTATTTTAGATTTTGACTGAATCTTTGTGTAATACAAGCATTTTATACCAAATTAAAAAGCAAACATCACATAAATCAAATTTGAGTATACCCCAAACAACCTTAGAAAACAATATAACTAGGGGCGCCTGGGTGGCACAGCGGTTAAGCGTCTGCCTTCGGCTCAGGGCGTGATCCCGGCGTTGTGGGATCGAGCCCCACATCAGGCTCCTCCGCTATGAGCCTGCTTCTTCCTCTCCCACTCCCCCTGCTTGTGTTTCCTCTCTCGCTGGCTCTCTCTATCTCTGTCGAATAAATAAATTAAAAAATCTTTAAAAAAAAAAAGAAAACAATATAACTAATGATCTAGTCAAGAGGGCTCCTTCTACCATAGCAACTTTGAGAAATGAAAGCAAATCTGCACTTCAGATTATTGCTTTTGACTTTTATATATTTGAATAGTCTATTCTGAAAGACATTTGGGATAAGTTACAGCTGGCTCCCTGAAACTTTATTTCCTCTAGTGTAAGGCGAGAATTGTTGACTATATTCTTGCTCCTCAAAGGATTAACAACACTGACACCAGGATGAAAATTCCTAAAAATAAAGAATCTCATGCTCTATCCAAGACCTAATGAATCAAAACTTTTACAATATCTATGGATGATTCACACAGACCTTAAAGTTTGAAAACTTAGAGTTGAAAATCACCAGCTCCTTAACATTGTACACTTATATGATCCCTTGAATTCCTGGTATAGCGAGTTATAGGAGAAAAGAATCTCCTTCTAAGATGATGCTGAAAAAACGTTGGTAACAAGTTTTGCCCCAATAAATATAACCAATTTGTATCTGGAGCCTTCAGTTCCAGCACTTTGGTTAACATGGTTTGAGGCACACATCTGTGTGTGCAATAGTAGTCACATTATTGTAAGAGTAAGAGAGGAGGGGGAGATTCATTTATAAAGGAAAAACACTGAGAGACTTTGGATATATTGATCTTCTCTATTTTGTTGCTGTTTTTAACATCATCGATTTTTGCTCTAATTTTTATTTTTCATTTTCTTCTGCTTGTTTTAGTCTTGTTCCTCTTTGTCTTTCTTATTAAGGCAAAAGGTAAGATTATTGATTTTACATATTTTTTTCTTTTCTGAATTGTATGTATTGAATGCTATAAGGTTTCCTCTAAACAGAGCTTTTAGTACATCTCATACATTTGATAAATTGTGTATTCATTTTAGGTTAGTTCAAACTAGTTTTAACTTTTCTTGAGACTTCTTTGACCCATGTGTTATTTAAGGTAATGTGTTTTTTAATCTCCAAATATTTTGTTATATTCCAGCTATTTTTCTGTCATTGACTTCTAGCTGAATTTTATCTTTACCTGAGAACATACTTTGTATTATTTCCATTTTTTAAAATTTGTTATGGTGTGTTTAATGCCCAGAATTTATCTTAATGGCTATTCCATGTGAGCCTGAGAAAATGTGTGTGCCACTATTGTTGGACGGAGTACTCTATAAATGTCAATTAAAGTCATATTAACCACATATCCTTACTAAAACAAAACTATATGTCCTTACTAATTTTGTTCCTGATTGATTTATTAATTACTGAAAGAAAAGTACAGATATTTTCAACTATGGTAGTGGGTTTATCTATTTCTCCTTATGGTTCTATCATCTTTTACGTTATGTATTTTGAAGATCCCTTGTATAGATGCATACATACTAACAATTGCCATGTCTCCTTGAGGAACTGTACTCTTTATCATTATGTAATTGCTTTCTTTATTCACGATCATTTTTTTGTTCTAGAGTCTGCTTTGTCTGAAATTAATATAGCTACTCCATCTCTCTCTGACAGGAGATACCCCACCCTCAAGGGAGGAATCATAATTATCCACTCTATAAGTGTGAACAGTGTATGGTTACTTCCTTTCAAAGAGTAATGTGTAGAAAGGGAGTGTGGGAATAACTTGATAGGAAAGCAATCTGACAAACTCTACTTCACCAGGTGATCAAGGTTCACATCAAAAGTAATAAATCAGGGGCGCCTGGGTGGCACAGGGGTTAAGCGTTTGCCTTTGGCTCAGGGCGTGATCCCGGCGTTATGGGATCGAACCCCACATCAGGCTCCTCCACTGTGAGCCTGCTTCTTCCTCTCCCACTCCCCCTGCTTGTGTTCCCTCTCTCACTGGCTGTCTCTATCTCTGTTGAATAAATAAATAAAATCTTTAAAAAAAAAGTAATAAATCATGTTGACAATATGAGCCCTTGATATGAGGTAACGGAAATAGCACCTTACCTGGTCTTTCTCTCCAGAATTCATAAATCCAGTCGATCCATGGAAAATAATGCCAGAAAAATTCCAATTTATAAAATACTTTACCTGTACTCCTCAAAGCCATTAAGGTAATCAAAAACAAGGAAAGCCTGAGGAACTGTCACAAACAAGAGGAGACTAAGGAGTCCTAACGACTAAATGTAATGTGGTATCCTAGAATAGGATATAGAACAGTAAAAAGAATGTTAGATATAATGAATAATTTAAAATAAAAATTAATAATGATTCATTAATCATAACTAATACACCACACTATTATAAGCTGCTAATAATAGAGGCATATATATAATATTTATATCTTGAATATTAATAAATATATAATATTCATATATGTGTATACATACATATATAATATTCATATATGTTTATATATACATATGTGTATATAATAATATATATAATATATGTGTATATAATAAATATATAATGTGTATATAATAAATATATAATATTCATATATGTGTGTATATATACTTATATAATATTCATATATATATATATATATATATATAAAACAGATAAGAGGGCCTTGAGCAACAAGCTGGAAAATTTCACCAGGAGACTAGGATGCTGCATTGATATAAAAATATATTCCATGTAAGTGAATAAATAGGACTCTTCCAAGTATGACACAGGAGCTTGTATCAAATCAAACTTCACACGGATAGCCAATTATAACTTTAAAGGAAATATAAAATACAACTATTTGGAGCGAATATAAAGTTGCCAAAAACAAGCAGAAATTAGAGAGGGATAGAATCTTGAAAAAGATTCTAGTAAAATCTTGAAAAAGTCCTAGTAAAAATCATGTTTTTATGTTTTTTTGCCTGAGGCCATTCCCTTCATTATATAAAGTAGGGAAGTAAAACCAAAGCAGAAACCTGTCATATTATGTTTCTGAAGAATCGAAGAACAGAATTCAAAACTGCCAGAGCACCTGAAAGTTAGAAGAAATGCCACAGATTGGAAGAAACCACAAAAAACGTGCTCCAAGCACTGTGCTTAAACTCTACTAAATTTTTGGCTGATATTTGAGCTGTGTATGCCTAAAAGCATTCCAAACAGATGAGTTGAAAGCCAACAGGTGGAAGGATAAAAGAACTGAACAGACATTTAATCTCCTGCTCACCTGAGAGGAAATATGCTTTATAGTTTCAGTCCAGCTAAGTTAACTGCCCACAGGAACAATACAACAAAAAACACTCTTCAGTGGAAAAAAACAAAAACCAGAACTTTACAACATAGCACCCTCGATGTCTATGCAATAAAAGTTATTAAACATGTAGGAAAACAGAGATAAAGTTCAGAAACAATGTTGTTAATAGAAACCAATCCTGATGTGACCCAGAGTGTTGTTTAGTAGAAACAGATATGGTGAGGATTTTCAATGACTTAGGGAAGAGTTTGCTAGTAATGAATAAAGATACGGGAAATCTCAACAGAATAAAAGGAAAATTTGAGAAGTAGAGACTAAAATATCTAGAATTCAAAAATACTTCAATGCCTTAACAGCAAATTAGAGATGACAGAAAAAAAGTCTGATGATCTTAGGCAAAGATAAATAGAAATTATCTAACCTAAAGAACAGAAAGAAAAATATTTTTAAAAACAATCGAAACTTTTGATGACCTGTGAAAAATGTTTAATGGTCTAATATCTGTATAATCATAATTCCAAAAAAGGGTAACCAGGGAGAATGTTGAAATCAAAACATTTGAAGAAATAATGGCCAAATATATCCCAAATGGGATGAATTAAGAAACTCAAAGAACCCCAAACATGATAGATACAAGCACAGCATACATGGGCACACATTACAGTCAAATTAATACTCAAAATTAAATACAAGAAAAAATCTTAAATGCCACATTACTTAGTAAGAAACAATAATATTAATAAAGGTAACTTCTCATCAGAAACCGTGGAGTCAAGAAGACAATGGAATAACATGTTTAAAGCTCTAAAATAAAGCTGACAACTCATAATTCTGTATTCAGGAAGTTAAATTTGAGAAATTAAGGCAAAATAAATACACTCGCAGATAAGCAAAAATAAAGAATGTGTTGCTGGTGGACCTGCACTATAAGAAATAAGAGTTAAAGCTGAAGAATAATAACATCAGAGGAAATCAGATGAAATAAAACCAGATATAACTATAAGACCAAATGAAGATTATTGGAAACAGTAACTGTTTACTTTTTTAAATTATCTTTTGTGTCTTATGTCTTTTATAGGACACATCTGTTTAAAAGAGAAAGTATTATTGTTCTGTGTTCATAATATATGATGATGTAATGTATATGACAACTACAGTATAAAAGATGGGGTAAATCAAATATAATGCTCATATATTTTATGTAAAATTGTACATAATATTAACTCTTAGTATACTGTAATTACTCAAGGGCACATATTTTAATTCTTAAAGTGACCACAAAAAAGAATGAGAAAATTATATAGTCTGTTGAGACACAGTTAAAATCTAAATACACTTTGGTAGAAAAATCATGTATTTAGGATCAAGTAAATCTGATTTTCAAATTACCTACTCTTGAACTTCTGGGACTTCATCAGGATAAAAAACTTTTACACAGCAAAGGAAACAATCAATAAAACTAAAAGGCAACCTACAGAATGGGAGAAGATATTTGCAAATGACATATCAGATAAAGGGCTGGTATCCAAAATCTATAAAGAACTTATCAAACTCAACACCCCCAAAAACAAAAAATCTAGTCAAGACATGAGCAGAAGACATGAACAGACATTTCTCCAAAGAAGACATACAAATGGCTAACAAACAATGAAAAATGGTCAACATCACTCATCACCGGGGAAATACAAATCAAAGCCACAATGACGTATCACCTCACATCTGTCAGAATGGCTAAAATTAACAACACAGGAAATGACAGATGTTGGCAAGGATGTGGAGAAAGGGAAACCCTCTTACACTGTTGGGGGGAATGCAAACTGGTGCAGCCACTCTGGAAAACAGTATGGAGTTTCCTCAAAAAGTTAAAACTAGAGCTACCCTATGACCAGCAATTGCACTACTAAGTATTTACCCCAAAGATACAAATGTAGTGATTCAGAGGGGCACATGCACCCCAATGTTTATAGCAGCAAAGTCCACAATAGCCAAACTATGGAAAGAACCATGTCCATTGATGGATGAATGGATAAGGAAGATGTGGTCAAAAAAAAAAAAAAAAGATGTGGTTAAAAAAAAAAAAATATATATATATATATATATATGCATACACACACTTATATAATGGAATATAGTTCAGCCATCAAAAAGAATGAAGTCTTGACGTTTGACGTCAATGGAACCAGAATGTGTTATGCTAAGCGAAATAAGTCAGAGAAAGACAAATACCATATGATTTCATTCATATGTGGAATTTAAGAAACAAAACTATAAACATAGGGGAAGGGAAGGAAAAATAAGGTAAAAACAGAGAGGGAGGCAAACCATAAGAGACTCTTTATGATAAGGGAACAAACTAAAGGTTGCTGGTGAGGAAGTGGATGAGGGGATGGGGTAACTGGGTGAAGAACATTAAGGAGGGCATTAGATGTAATGAACACTGGGTGTTGTATGTAATGATGAATCACTAAACTCTACACATAAACTCTAACATATAATATACTATATGTTAACTAACTTGAGTTTAAATAAAAATAAAATAAAACTCCCTACTCTTTCACTCATTGGTTATGTGATTTTTTTAAAAGTAACTTATCCTCTTTGAGGAACAGTTTTAGCAGGTATAAAAATAATCTCATGATTGGTATTTAAGGATTAATAACATTTTAAAGTACCAAATGTAGGGGTGCCTGGGTGGCTCAGTTGTTAAGCATCTGCCTTTGGCTCAGGGCATGATCCCAGAATCCTGGGATCGAGCCCTGCATCAGGTTCCTCCGCTGGGAGCCTGCTTCCTCTTCTCCCACTCCCCCTGCTTGTGTTCCCTCTCTCGCTGGCTGTCTCTCTCTCCTTCAAATAAATAAATAAAATCTTTAAAAAAATAAAAAAATAAATAAAGTACCAAATGTAGTCCCTGTGGTTCAATAAATAGACTTTAGTTATCTCCAACTTCCCTCTCTAGTCCACAAATAACTAAGATTCACCTCAGTACAAATAGTAGCAGTCCCTGAAAGGTATCTTTTGGAAGCATCTAAATATACTGAAAAGATAAGAGCAGTGCCAGAGAAATATGTGGAATTATGCATAGCTTAGTGATTGATACAGCAAAATAAAGCACATGTAAAATTGTAAAAACACATCATTTAAATATGCTGGAAAAAATAGAAAGCTCATCCAAAAGGGTGAGAAGAGTGAGAGATTTATCTGAGAATCAACACCATGTAAAGAGAAATCTATGAAAGAAAAATCAGAAGCAGCACAGAGATGCAAAAGCTGTTAATAGCCTGGGAGACAGAGAATCACATCAAGTCATCTCCACTTAGAAACAGGTGCAAATAGGCACTGCGATGTCTTTTCATCTTTCAGTCTTTCGAACTAAATGACTGACTTTGTGAAGATTCAGTCAAAAACTTGAGACTGTGGCCTCATTACCCAGTTATTGGTTTTATTAAATATTAAATTCTACTTGTGGTGACAAAACTGAATTGCATGAATATGTAAAATAAAGCTAGCTATTTTTAAGAACGTAGCTAAATTACAATTGTTTATTTTATCTACAAATTCACGATTAAAATTATGGGTTAAAGAAATAGCACTCAGATTTTAAGCCCTAAGAAAAATCCTAATATTTGAAAGAGAAACTATAGTGTTTTGTCAGCAGGTTATATAACCACTTGAGTTTTGATAATTAGATTATTGTATGATTCTGCTTCATACACAGTCATCCATCAGCTTTAGAATATGGTGAAGCCCAAAATACTGTGAAAAAAGTTTTTGATTTTCGCTCATCATAAAATTTTCAACTTGTTACTATTTTATTCAGTGCTATTATATTTGTTGTAGGTCTCCGTAATCAGAGACAGATAACAGAGTAATACACTCAAGTCAATGAATCAACTCTAGTTGTTTCTTCCTACATGTGGCATATCCTTTGAACATCGACTGAGGATGCTCAGAAGTGAAAAAAACCTACTAAGCCCAGTTTCTGGGAAACATAAAAGCACGACATACAGGAGTTGCTGCTTTGGATGAATTGTTTTGCTTAAGGGATTGTCAAAAAAGCTGTACTTTCTCTACCAATTCTTAGAGTTTCTTAAGAGATACATAACAATTATAGATTGGAATGAGAAAGAAAAGGATAACCGACAAAAGAAAAGGAGTACATACAGTGCCTGCACAAGAAGAGGAAAGAAGGAAGGAAGGTGGGAGGATGGGAGGAAAAGGGGGCTGATTCCTTTTTGGGGACTGCTCTTTCTCTTTCTCTTATGCTCACATTTGAGCGTATTGAGAAGAAAGCCTGGGTACTTCCTCCTCAGTGCCATCAGGAGGTTCAATCTGTGCAAGCTCCTGTCCTGGGAACCCTTATCTCTGCTCCCCCTACCGCTGTAAAAATCCAATCACTCTTCTTTCTCTGCTCTCTCCAGCTTTTTTAATTTTATTTTATTTTTATTTATTTATTTTTGGACCAGCTTGGGAAGCCCCTCTGCTCGCTAACATAAAGCTTCATTATGAGCATATAAAAAATCATTTTCGGGGCGCCTGGGTGGCTCAGTCGTTAAGCGTCTGCCTTCGGCTCAGGGCGTGATCCTGGCGTTATGGGATCGAGCCCCGCATCAGGCTGCTCCGCTGGGAGCCTCCTTCTCCCTCTTACACTCCCCCTGCTTGTGTTCCCTCTCTCACTGACTGTCTCTCTCTCTGTCAAATAAATAAATAAAATCTAAAAAAAAAAAAAAAATCATTTTCACCCCCTCTTGGTGTGGTGTGTGATGTCATCAGTCTAGACATAGGAACCAAATTTTAGGCGAAAAGTCCATCTTTCATCTGTGAGGTAACTACAACAGAAAGGAAGGAAAGAAGATGAAAAAAATGAAGGAAGAAAAATCTTGAGACATATAGAGAAGGAAGTCAAAACCCAATGTTTTTTAAATGAGTTTTTCCTCCCAAGCAACAGGAGAATAGTCTCAACCATCTCCCTTCCTCCAGTTTGGGGAATGGTCTCAGCCCTACCCATAAGAATTAACTGTGAACATTAATAACGATATGAAAACAGAAATTTAAGTCATAACATTATGGGATGCTTTTGAGTTAGAGAAATCGAGCCAGTCAAAAGGTAGAAAAGCCTTTTTTATAATTTGTTGCCAAGTGCTTAAGTGAGGTGAGCTTGGTAGACTGAAGGAAACTCAGTTTGTGTCCTTATAAAATTACCATCTAAGACTTTGAATTAATTGGCTATGTTTAATATTACTACTTGAAAAATAGTGGTTGCTATCTGATGAGTTATTTTCAGGTGAGTTTTTCCATAAACAACTAGGGAATTGTTCAAGAATCCCTTCAGTGTGTTGAATGTATCTAACATGGATATTTGGGTTACACAGAATTGATACTTAGATTGCAACATGCAAAATTACTTGTAACATTACCTTAATGTTTCTTTGCAAATGAACAAATAAATCTATCCTCACAGTACCTAGTATAGTGTTTTGCCTCATTGGTACTCAGTACATTTGTTGAAATAAACACTCATTGCTTTCTGTAATCTAAGCTCTTTATGTTAAGTTTGATCACTGAAAGATCACATACCTTGACTTCATCATTTTTAGAAGCCGTATAAGGTCATAAAACAAATCCTTTGTTCATTTTTATTTTGATTTTACTGTGCTTTTAGCTTCTATCATAGTTCATATGAAACATAGTCATAAGAAAAACTGATATCTCTTCAAATCAGCTGTTAGAAATGACTTCACTGTTTTATCCAATTTTCAATTTATAAGAACATTTGTGATATGTTTTATATAGATATATTTATATGCCCACTTATTAAATATTATATTTACTTATATACATATTTATATTTTTATTCATTAAATGAATATTACATGAGCATCTATGATGTGCCTATATATTATACGGTGATAAGCGCTACGGATAAAAAGTGAACCAAAAAAAATAGAAAGTCTTTATCTTCTTGGAGCTTACAACCCAGTGGGGTAACAAACACTACAAAATAAGTGTATTTTTTACAAACTGTGGAAAATGGTAAGAAATAAATATGAGAAAGATATATAACAAGAAATGTGACTGATAATTGAGTTGAGCTCTGAAGTCTGAGTGGGTGTCATAAGGTAAAGGAGTGTCGACAGGCAAAGACCATTCCAGGTGTGAGTGTCAGCAACCTTGTCAAGGGCAGCACGGTTTATTGGAAGAATTGAAAGAAAGCCATGAATTACTAAGAATTCTGTAAGTTCCTATATTTTCTTTTTGGTGTGCATGTGTTATGTGTAAAAGTGTATCTTCCAGGAAGATTTAAATGTAGTTAATACTAAAAACATGATAATTATGTAATTCCAGGTATTTTATATTTTTAGGGTGATTTTCTCTATATTATCTACTGAGTTTTATAGTAAGTCACCTCTATTAATCCTTTAGAATTGGTGACGGAAATGAAGAGGGAAAGTGGATGTTCAGGAAGGGGCAAGGAAGACATAGAAGAAAAATTGTAAACTTGACATCATTCTAGTTGGAAGGAGAAACAGAAATGTTTTAATACATGATCGTAGCACATGCATAACATTCCCTTCTATCATTTATACTATAAAGCAAAATAAAACTAATCACACCGAACCATATTTTCAAATAAAAAGAACAAGTGTGAGCTGAATGATTTAGTAAAAAAAAAAAAAAAAAAAAAAATTCTGGTATGCTCTATCTACTTCTAAGATCTGGCTTAAGCACGGGTGAATTAATTTTAGCCTATAAATATATTGTATCATTGAGTCAAAGTTCTAAAGAGTGCTTCAAAGGACCAAAATTGGCTCCTTAAATTCCTTCCAAGGGAAAAGATCAAAAACACTTAGAACCTTATAATTCTTATAATTGAGTAACCTTCAGTCTGATTGGCAATTTAACATTGCAAATAAAAGGTAAGCTTTAATTTGCTGGCTCAATAGGAGTTGTTGGAAAATTAAATCATTTCCACATTTGCATAACAAAATTTATTATCTGTAATTAACTAACCTTTGGAAAATTTATTTTTAATTTCCTCCTGTCAACATATCTGGAAAATGCCAAGTTAACAAGCATTAGCATAGAAGCAACTACATTAGTGTAGAAGTTACGGCAAGCATTCGATGGATGGAGCGGTCAAGCCCTAAGGTAATTAAAGAGATGTCATCTGATCACATTGTTCACTGGCAAACATATGGAGGAATATTTGATATCATTACTAAGTGACAACAAAATAATAAGGCACCATTGTGTATACACTAATCAGCTAAAGGAATCGATTTAATCAGCACTGTTTACTTGGTAGTCTTTTACAGCTATAATACTATGTTTCATACCAAAGCAAACCAAAATATGAGAATCCAATTTTCCTAATTCTAATTATTCTAATTTCATTGTAATGTATGCATATTTTGTCATTAGATTTTGGACGCAACAGTTCTACAGTAGTATTTTTTTTAAAGATTTTATTTATTTATTTGACAGAGAGAGACAGCCAGCGAGAGAGGGAACACAAGCAGGAGGAGTGGGAGAGGAAGAAGCAGGCTCCCAGCGAAGGAGCCTGATGTGGGGCTCGATCCCAGAACACCGGTATCACGCCCTGAGCCGAAGGCAGCCGCTTAACGACTGAGCCACCCAGGTGCCCCTACAGTAGTATTTTTTAAATCTTCAATATTTTAGAAATTAAATTCTTGTTTCTCTCCACTCTTTTTTTAAAGGATTTTATTTATTTATTTGAGAGAGAGAGAGAGCATGAACAGAGGGAGGGGCAGAGGGAGAAGCAGACTCCTCACTCCTCCCCTTCCCTGAGCAGGGGAGCCTACCCAGGGCTTCATTACAGACCCTGAGGATCCTGACTTGAGCCGAAGGCAGCTGCTTAACCAACTGCGCTGCCCAGGCTCTCCCCTCCACTCTCGATATAAGGAGTGGTAAGGGAGAATTAAAATGTATATTCTGTCATCATAAAATTTGTCTTATTAGGTCCTCTTGTTATATACATAGCTATAGAATTTTAAAATATTTTTTCTTTTTAAAAACAAAAAAAATTAACAATAAACCTCTCTGTTTTTCCCTAGAGTTTATCAAGTTCTGCTAAATGCTCTATCTAGCCATTACAATTCATAGAAAAAAGCAGTGGTAGCAGGTGGCATTATGAATTTAAATTAGATCCAATGTGCAGAAGGACAGCAGGGGATCCTCTGTATCAGTTTTCTGAATGCATGACTCCACCAATATTGTATGTTTTCCAAACTAGTCAGGCCATTACTGTTCTGCAAACAATTTTTTTTTCTATTTTACTTGAGTGCTTTATTTCCCTCAAGATACTAGTTTGTAAACTCATCAGACTCTTTTATCCTGACACAAGAAGTCTAGGATACCAGTGATGAAAAACATAATATGAAACAAAACATATGCCTTTTAAGAAAGTTCTAGGAGGGTAAGTCATCTTAGGCTATCTCCTTTTTAATGTGTACAGATGCACACATATACACACACAAAGCCAATATCTAAACAACTACACGTCTTACTCTTGCCAACAAAATCAAATTAGATATGTAACATCCTTAAAATTACGTAAGGTAGTAACTTTATATTACTTTTTAAAATTCAGACTAATTTAAAATAATAATAAAATAAAAATAAAATTCAGACTATTGATAGATTAGAACTTAGCTTTTTTAATATCGTGCTTCAGAAAATTTAAAGAAACTACAGCCTCTAAAGGATTTCAGTATCCTCTCATCCCTTATTTCTAATGCCAAGAATGGACAACATCACCTCTTTAGATATTAAAGCCAGAAACTTGGGATTTATCCACCAACATGCATATCCACATCCTTCAGATTTTGCCTCCTAAAATTCCTTCCAATCCTCTCACTTATTTCCATTTCCATAAAGTCCATCTTGGGCCAAGCTAACATCCTATGTGGCTGATTATTGGATTATTGTGATACAAATCACAGCTACATTAGGAAATTTAAATTGGTCAGGAGTTAAATTGTTTCTCACTTTTACAGAAATATTTTTTAAATGGTATTCTTGTTCAAATCTTATAGATTATAAATGAGTGAGAGAAATAATGAAACCAATGTTATTTATATCAGAAGACAATTTAATAAATATATCCAATTATTCAAATACTATTATCCAAATATACCAATGCACACTCTTCTCAAGTGAACATTATAGACTACCGTTTCGTAAAATATTGACTTGCAGAATGGAAAAAAAAATACATTATATCTTATAATTTTTACTGTTTCATTAGCATGATTGTCACCAGGCAACTTTTATTTATTCAGGCTTATAGCAAAAACTATAAGAAATGGTCAAAATTAATAAACTATACTTTCTAATAGAATAAATGGGATTTATCTCTGCTTTCCCTAGCTTCTTTTCCCCAATGCCTCATTCATTTGGCAAAGTAGGACAAATAGAATTAATAAAAAGACTTTGTGGTTAACAGATGTTATTGAAGACCTAATAAATAATAACACAGAAAGCAAAAATCCAATCACAGCAAAAATATACCACTGAATACCCAGCCATAGTTCTCACAGATCAGCCTCTCCTCCTTCAGACACCCACTTCCCATCATACATTACACAAATCACCATCTCTTTTCCAATCTCTTGTTTTCTCAAGGGCCAGAGACTCCTCTAACTCCTGTCTTTTCAGTAGTGATGGGAAACCTAAACATTTCTTCACATGAAGCAGTCTCCATCCAAGAATGACCATTTAAATTTATTATGCAGAGTACCGTACCATCCCATTGCCTTGACCATCTTATTTTCTTTGAACGTGGTCCAAACATTTTACCACCACATAATGAAAGGGTCCATGAAAGTGCTTTTTCCTACGTCATATGTGATCTTTCAGCCACCTCTGAATGCAGAAACAACTGCAGTTATTTTTAAATATTTTGCTCTTTGTTTTTCCAAATTCCACCGTTAAAAATTTTAAGGCTCTCATATTTAATTTCCTTTTTTAAACCTTATTCTAGAATTTCTGCAAAAATGATATGAAAAGAAAATGACAACGTCAGTTGGAAAAAAGGCAAAAAATAATATTATATAGTGTTTTGGTTTTGTACCTAAAAGTCAAGAAAATCATCTAAACAACATAATAAACTAGAAAGGTTTACCCTGAAATAATCAAAGTGTTAGGTGTTTATGAAGAAAACTATAAAACTTCACTGGTATATATAAAGAAAAACCAACATCAAAACAAACAAACAAAAACACACATAAAAATCATGTTCTTAGATTGAAATATTAAAAGACCTGTCCTTTCCAAATTAATGAGTAGTTCCCTTCTTCTTTCCTTCCTTCCTTTCTTCTTTCCTCCTTTGTGTGTTACATAAAGTAAATATTTCTGGGGCGCCTGGGTGGCACAGCGGTTAAGCGTCTGCCTTCGGCTCAGGGCGTGATCCTGGCGTTATGGGATCGAGCCCCACATCAGGCTCCTCTGCTATAAGCTTGCTTCTTCCTCTCCCACTCCCCCTGCTGTGTTCCCTCTCTCGCTGGCTGTCTCTATCTCTGTCGAATAAATAAATAAGATCTTTAAAAAAAAAAAGTAACTATTTCATATGGGAGACTATGTCACTTACTATAGTAGATGGTAAATATACTAGAGGCAATAATATAGATAGATATCTTGCCCTAATTAAAAGTGGAAAATACATGCAATTAAATAGTAATTAGAGTAAACTCTAATATGTACCGATACACATATAGATATACATACATGTATACACATACATATGTGCATATGTGCATGGTTAGGTATATACTTCTTCTCTTTCTTTGAAATAGTTAGAAGATGAACAAAACAATGCAAACAAAGATTGAAAAGGCCAACTTTTTATTTTGAAAAGATGTCAAAGAAGAAAGCTATAACACCTTAGAGACTTCTGAAAGAAGTCTTGATTAAATGGTTATTTTACTGAATAAACACATGGAATATTTCTCAGATGCTAATTCTACCCAAGTTTATGTATAATTTTAGCCCCATTACAGTCAAATTTCACTAGGAATCTTCTTTGAACTTGACGAAGGGATTCTAAAAATCCCTCTAGGCATTTTTCACAGAAATGGAAAAAAACAATCCTAAAATTCATGTGGAACCACAAAAAACCCTGCATTGCCAAAGCAATCAGGAGAAAAGGAGAGCAAAGCTGGAGGCACCACTTTCCCTGATTTCAAACTATATTACAAAGCTATAGTAATTAAAACAAGATGGTATTGGCCTAAAAACAGACACATAGACAAATAGAACAGAACAGAGAGCCCAGAAATAAACCCCATGCATACAGTCGACTAATATTTGAGAAGGGAGCCAACAACACGTAATAGCAAAAAAGATAATCTCTTTGGTAAATGCTGTTGGGGAAAATGAACATTCACAAGGATGATAAGATTTATATCTTCAAGAGATTGAAAAAGAACGCAAAATTTCTCCCAGGAGTTTTGGAGCGTATTTTTCTATTGTCAGTAGTCTAGGGCAATTGATATTTAAATCTTCCTTTGTATTTGAGGTTGGATGGTGTACAGTACTTAATCCATTTCATGGTCAATCACCACAGCATCCTCCTCTTGCTTTCCTCCCTTTTTCAGGGATTCCACCCTTAGCAACTCAATCAGCCTTTGTCATAAGCACCCAGAGCTTAATCCATGACAGCTTCTTTGCTCTTCCCATATCAATTGCATGTCTCATTCTTATTATCTTACTGTCACCCTTTGTCTGCCAGCCCCAAAGCTGGCAGAGTAGAGGACAACTGCATTGTCTTGTCTAATCTCAGCTCTTCCAATTTTCTAACCCCATCTTTGGCCTCTAGCTGAGCATCGGTGGCCAACCAACTGACCACAGTAGAGGCCAGGCCACGGCAGCAGCCATTCATATCCCTTCTTTGCCACAGTGCATTGTGTGTAGCTCCTCAAACACATGCATCAGGCCAGTCTGCATCTTGAAGGCATCCTTAATACTCACACAGTGGTCCTCAAGCCAGCCCTGCCCACATAGAGGCCGATCGTCAACTCAGGATCTTCCCCTACAGATGTCTCATTTCCCAAGACATTTCTTTAGTCTCCTGGGTGACTTGCCAATTGTTGGTTCACAAACTTTGGAATTTTCTGGATGCAATCTGAAATTGATCACCATAACAGAGAGCAAAGAGAGATGGAAGAAAGAGGCAGATCATTTCACATTGGTAGGTGGCAGGTTTAATAAGCAAGGGAACTTACATACGAGGCTTGTCACGAGTGGCTGCAAGATGAGTAAAGCCTCACACCTGTCTGCCAAAATTTAAAAGTTACATTGAGTTTAGTTATATATTCAGTATAGATGGTCTCAACACCTTACTCTCAAGGCTATGTCCATAAAATGGCTGTTAGTATGGGGATAGTAGGTAGGACAAATATTCCAAGGACAGAGGAGGGGTTGAGGACCCTCTGTTTGCACAGGTCCAGCTCATAGGTCAACCAGTGGTCATGTCTTCTCAGTGCTCGCCTCCAACAGCTCCCTGTCTCACTTAACCTCCCCACTCCACCCTCTCATAACTTTCCTCTGCCCCTAGGACTCCAGTGTTTTCCCCAGGCTTTTTATAAACTCATGCCTACCTCTATCCTTTCAATTATTTTGTTACACTGTCAGTATCTGTTTAAATGTTCACCTTACACACTACACTGCAAGTTCTAAATGTTAAGGACTTTCCATATTCTTTTTTTTTTTTTTTAGGGCTTTAGGATGATAGATAGATGATAGATTAGGTAGATGACAGATAGATGATAGATAGTAGATAGATATAGATAGATAGACACGATAGATGGATGTCTATCTTAGAAAAAGGCTGATTAAAAGATAAAAAACTTAAAAACATTAACTATTTTTTAATATCCGGGTGTTAAGATTATACAATACATGAATCAAAACTTTTTTTTCTTTTAAATTACACCCACCCTTCCTGTGAAAGAAAACAATTTAAGCTGATTTTCTATATAAGTATATTACAAATACTGAACTATAACAATTATTGCATATCTCAAGTTAATCTTCTCCAAGTTTCTCTTCTCCAAGTTAATCATAACATTTTTCTTCTCCATCTACCCATGGATTTACTTAAGGTAAAGTTGAAATGGCCAGGATTATCTAATGGGCTGTCCATGTTTAGTAACATCATTTTTTTAGAAAATATTTCAGCAATATATGCTCTGAAAAGATACAAGGATTAAAGTGCAAAAGCTTAGATAAATTGTCCATCCATTAGGATTTTTCCAGTATAAATGACCTATTGTTTCCTGCAGTATTTAATATTGTCCATAATTATTAGCAGCAAAATATTTAATTTGAAAAGGCAGTTTATAAAAATAATTGTCGGCATAAAATGTATTCTAAAAGTAAGGTTTCAAAGACTAAAATAAAGACAAATAATTAACCAGGTTACTAAAAGTCCCCTGCCTTGAGAATTCAGGGAAGAAAAATATTTATTATTTCTAATAAGAATTTATGTTTGGGCTCAAAAATGTTTTGTGAAAATATCAAGTAAATCTACATCCCTATTAAGAGAGTAAATGATAGGGGCACCTGGGTGGCACATCGGTTAAAGCGTCTGCCTTCGGCTCAGGGCGTGATCCTGGCGTTGCGGGATCGAGCCCCACATCAGGCTCCTCTGCTGGGAGCCTGCTTCTTCCTCTCCCACTCCCCCTGCTTGTGTTCCCTCTCTCGCTGGCTGTTTCTATCTCTGTCAAATAAATAAATAAAATCTTTAAAAAAAAAAAAAGAGTAAATGATAAAGATTACATGTCCGTGTTAAACTTAATCACATTTTTTTCCTATAAACAACATACCTGAGGCAGGAATGATCAAGAAAGCTGGGGTTCAATCAGACAGAAAAATTATGTTGACTATGATGAACAAATAGGACACTACAAAATTAATTTGCTAGCAACTCTTTATAAAATCTAACATATTCCATAGACCGATAACACTTATCAAAACATTCTATTGGTTCTTAATGTTACTACTTACAGATATTTGCAATTATCAAATGTCATACATGAAAACCAGGTGTGAGAAATTTTATTCTTTAAACCTAGTCTTCATGTGTATATAAATTATTTCCTACTTATTCTTGTATTTATTTAGTTCATATGACAGCTGATTTGCAGTATTTTTCTTGTCACTAAATTAAATCTGCCCAGCTAAGAAAGAATCAGCTGGAACAGCTACAGCTAATGAATAGCTAATGCTGTTTACCATGCAATTATCTTGCCTGAAATAACAGGATTATGTACAGCAGTTGATAGGATAATTTATCAGATATTATCCCTCTTTTTAAAGGTTTCATCTTAAATCATGCAAAATACATTTGACAGCATTTTTTAGTTTCTAATTAATTTACAAAGAGCTTTTGAAATATCTTTTCTCTCATGTCATTTTCCCACATTTTCTACCAGTTGCTATTAGCTTTTTTCCAGTAAAAGCACAGTGGTACTACATTTTAATTTTTGTAAAAATTACTTGTGGAAGGAGACTTTGGTTACATCTGTGAATGAGACATGGTGAAACAGACTTCACATGGTTTATTCAGTCCTTGGATACTCAGACATTATATGTAGAAACTCAATTGAGAGGTTATCCATTGATAATAATAATGAATTTCCTGTGGCCTTGTGAAAACCAGCAGGTACATGTGGTCCACATAGGGGTGTTTCTTAATCACCAGGCTTTGTTGGCCAGAGTAGTTTATCTTCCAGTGTCCCACAGTACTGTAACAATTAAAGAGACAGTTCTTGCAGCTTACTACCCCCAGAGCACTACACAGACACCAGACTAAAACACATCTGCAGTCTTTTGGTGAAAAAGGCCTATTTACTTGTCCTGGAGCTTCAGCCTAATGGGCAGACTTCAGGTTTGCTACACATCTAGAGGGTGCAGACGTGCTCTCAGGGAATTAAGGGTGGGGCAGGCCAGCTTTGTGCTCTCCCTTGGCCTCACTACAGGTCCCATGGGTACCTCTCAGAAAGGATACACTGATCTGAAAAAATAGGAATAGAAATTTTCAAATAAATCTGAATAGACTGATTACTAATAATGAGATTTGACTACTGAGTCAAAATCCTCCTAACAAACAAAAGTCCAGGACAAGACAGCTTCACACACACACACACACACACACACACACACACACACACACATACACACACACAAAGAGAAAAGGAGAAGAGAAGAGAAGAGAAGAGAAGAGAAGAGAAGAGAAGAGAGAAAAGAAAAGAAAAGAAAGAAAAGAAAAGAAAAGAAAAGAAAAGAAAAGAAAAGAAAAGAAAAGAAAAGAAAAGAAAAGAAAAGAAAAGATATAGGCCAATATTTCCTGATGAACATAGATGCAAAAACCCCCAACAAAATATTAGCAAACTAAATTCAACAGTACTGTAAAAGGATTATACACCATGATCAAGTGGGATTAATTTCAGGGAATCAAGGATGATTCAAATTTTACAAATCAATCAACGTGATACACCACATTAACAAAGTGAAAGATAAAATCATATGATCATCTCAATAGATACAGAAAAAGCCATATGACAACATTCAACATCAATTTATGATTTTTAAAAAGTGGGTATAGAGGGGGTAACAAAATAATAAGGGACATATATGACAAGCCCACAGCTAATATAATACTCAGCAGTGAAAACCTGAAAGCTTTTCCTCCAAGATCAGGAACTAGACAAGAATGCCCACTGTAGCCATTGTATTCAACATAATATTGGAAGTCTAGCCAAAGCAATTAGGTAAGAAAAAAGAAATAAAAGGTAACCAAATCAGAAAGGAAGAAGTAAAATTGTCACTATTTGTGGATGACATGATATTATATATAGAAAACTTTAAAGAGTCCACCAAACAACGGTTAGAACTAATAAATGAATTCATTAAAGTTTCATGGTAGAAAATCAACATATAAAATCTGTTGCATTTCTATACACTAACAACAAACTATGAGAAAGAGAAATGAAGAAAACAATCCCATCTACAGTTGCATAAAAAAAAAAACAACAACAAGATCCAAAACCTAGGAATAAATTTAACCAAGAAGATGAAAGACCTATACACTGAAAACTATAAAGCAGTGTTGAAAGAAATTAAAGAAGATACGAGTAAGTGAAAAGATATTCCATACTCATAGACTGGAAGAATATTGCTAAAATGTTCATACTATCCAAAGCAATCCACAGATTCAATGCAATACCTATCAAAATCTCAATGTCATTTTTCATAGAAATAGAACAACTAATCTTAAATTTGTATGGTACCACAAAATACTCCATATAGCCAAAGCAATTATGAGGAAGAACAACAAAGCTGGAGACATTATGCTCCCTGATTTCAAACTATATTACAAATTTGTAGTCATCAAAATAGTATGGTATTGATATAAAAATGAATATGTAACCAATATTGAGGACAGAATACAGAGCCCGGTAATAAACCCACGTATATGTGGTCAAATGATGTATGACATAGAAGGCAAACATGCACAAGGGGAAAGGACACCTCCTTTAATAAATGGTGTTGGGAAAACTGGACAGCCACATGCAAAGAAGTGAAACAGACTACTATCTTATACTATACATAAAAATTAAGCCAAAATGGATTAGAGACTTAAATATAATACCCAAAATCATAAAACTCTTAGAAGAAAACATAGATGGTAAACTTCTTGACCTTGGTCTTGGCGATGTTTTTTTGACTATGACTCCAAAACCAAAGGAAACAAAAGAAAAATAAACAAGTGGGACTACATCGAATAAAAAAGTTTCTCCACAGTAAAAGAAACCATCAACAAAATCAAAAGACAACTTACTGAATGTAAGAAAAAAATTGCAAATCATATATTTCATAAGGAGTTAATATCCAAAATATATAAAAAAAAAACTCATACAACTCAATAGGAAAGAAACTCAAGCAATCCAATTTTAAAATGGGCACAAGATCTGAACAGACATTTTTCCCATAAAGACATACGATGGCCAACAGGCACACGAAAAGATGCTCAACATCCCTAACCATCAGAGAAATGCAAATCAAACCACGAGATATCACCTCACACCTGTTAAAAAGTCTATTATCAAACAGACAAGAAGTAACAAGTGTTGGCAAGCCTGTGAAGAAACGGGAACCCTCTGTTAAGGGGAATGCAAACTTGTGCAGCCACTATGGAAACAGTATGGAGGTTACTCAGAGAATTAAAAATAGAACTACTGTATCATCTAACAACTCTACTTCTTGGTATTTATCTGAGGAGAATGAAAATAATAATTCAAAAAGATATATACACTTTTATGTTCATTGCAGCATTATTTACAAATGTGGAAACAACCCAAGTGTCTATCAATGGATGAATGGAAAAAGAAGATGTGGTGTACACACACACACACACACACACACACACACACACACACACACACCAGAATACTATTCAGCCATTAAAAAGAATGAAATACTGCCATTTGCAACAACACAGATGGACCATTGGGGTATTATTCTAAATAAAATAAGTCAGACAGAGAAAGACAAATACCACATGATATCACTTATTTGTGGAATCTAAAAAGCAAATGAACAAAACAAAACTCATAGATAGAACAGAATGGTAGTTGCCAGAATACAGGGGGAGGGGATGGGGAGGGGAATAGCAGAAATGGGTGAAAGGATTAAGGGGTACAAACTTTCCAGTATAAAATAAATTAATCATGGCGATGTAATGTATAGCATGGTGACCATAGTGAATATCATAGTTCATGTTTGAAAGTTACCAAGCGGGTAAATCTGAAAAGTTGTCAACAGAAGAAAAAAATATTAACTTTCTGTGATGATAGATGCTAACTAGACTTGCTGCAATGATCATTTTGCAGTGCATATAAATGTCAAACCGTTATTTCATGCTTTTAAAACTAATATAATGCTCTCTGTCAATTATAACTTGATTCAAAAATAGTGATAATGAGAATATATTGATTGCTTACATTTATTGAATGCTTACTATACCAAGCTCTGTTCTAATCACTTTGCATTTATTAATTACTGACCAATCGATTTGAGAAGTGATCTAATCTAAACACCTGCATTAAGACAAAAAGATAAGATTGATAATCTGTTGGTAACTTTTGATACTTGAAAAAAAATTACCACTTTAAAGAAAGATTGAGCTACTTATGTCACTACAGATTCAGATATTCCTGGAGGTAAAGGGCACCATATTGTTTCTTCCACTTCCAAGAATGTGTTTTTCGTATTAATGTATTATTTTAGATCAGACCATTGAAATAACATTGTAGGATCATCAGTGATTTTAAGCAAATTATGCAAAATGTGATTTCTCCTTCTTCTGTGGATTTTATTCATTTTCTGTATGTACAAAATAATGCACATTCAAAACAGGCTTAAGGAGCAGGAGTTTGTCCTGAACAATATGATGCATGTTTGCTTATCCAGCAAATTCTTTCTCATCTATTTTGCTTCCAGCAGTTAAGATTTGGTAATGCCTTAAGGCAATTCAATTTTTCATCCCTGTCTTATGAAAGCAGAGGACAATAGAAGAAGAGGGAAGACATCAGCAAATCATGTACATTCAAAGGAAATATTTGTCTGTGTAACATACAAATAATAGCTCCTAGCTTCGATGAGAACTATTCAGAGGCAAGGTGAACTCTCAGACTTGTTTGAACTTCCAAGAAATCAGAGTATTTTCTTTAATACTTAACATAAGTGATGACTCACCAAACATAGTTTTTAAAATCCAGCAAGAGGTTTTTTTTTTATTTTTTTCCTTCCCTATGACAATGCTTTTTTACTAGAAGACATAAAAATGCATCATTCTTAAAGCTTCAAATATTGATCCCAAAATATCAAGCCTATAATTCTAAGTAATTAAAAAGACCCACTCTAAATGGCACATAGGTATTTAATAAACTTTACAAGATACTTTCATTATTTTAAAATTACTTTGGTCCATTTATTTCCACAAGCTTTCCTGTCATAATCTCTTCCTCCTTTCAAAAGTCTACTATGACTTCAATTTTCCTTCACAGTTGTTAGTCATTCTTCTCAAGAAGAGAAATGATTTGGGAAATGATGTGGAATAGGATTCCCCTGCTGCTTTCAATCCAGAAGATGCTATGGGGTGGAACCTGCCTGGGGGTCCCCGCTGATCCTTAATGTTCCATCAGCATTACCAAAGAGTCACCCTAACCAGCAGTTTTATCTATTACTTTCCCCATGTAGGAAATACAATTATTGTCTCTGGGTGAGATTTTCATAGAATAATAAGACTGCACCCTAAGACCTTCTGAAGATTATGATTAAAAAAGTCATTCACGTAGTCATTCATTAATTCTCCTATTTGCACATATGTACAAGTATAAATACGTTTATCATGCACTCTCTCTAGTAGGACTTATGTGAAAATAGTGACGATATTTTTTTTATGAGTCTGGCCATCTTTATTACACACTGAAAATGTGATTTTAACTATTATGATTGGAATAGATCATGTTAACATTGAAATGGAGATTGATATAACATTTATATCAAAGACCCGTATGAAACCCATCATTCAACTTACATTTCACAAATTGTGTTTTCAATATTTTTAATATCTGAGAATAAGGCAACCTTTAGAATATCTCTGGCTATTTAATTGATAGTACGTAGTAACATCACTTAAAAGACTATAGGATGAGAAGTGCATGTTAGCACATATATTGAATGGTGCCAAGATATTTACTTTTTAATTTTTAATGATTTCAGCAAGTTTGTAATAAACTGAAGACAATTTTCTCCATTCCGTCTTTCGTTGATTTCTATTTCTTTCAGACCACTTATCCCCAATGTGCCCAGTAGTGTTTGAAAAATACGTGATCATCTCAAAATATATACATATATTAAATCATTATTTGTACACCTTAAACTAATGTTATATGTCAATTGTATGTCAATAAAAACTAGATACATGAGAGATGATAGATGATAGATAGATGATAGATAGATAGATAGACAGATAGATAGATAGATAGATAGATAGATAGATAGATGATAGATAATACCTGATACATCAAATTAAATTTAGTTGTCATATCGATGTATTTTGCCTTGCAAAGGTGTGTGCATTTTATGAAGAGATTCCTAGTGAATCTCTAAATTCTTAAAGACTGTCAAGTCTCAAGGCACTTTTGAGAGACAGTATTTTAGAAGATGAACTACAAGATGATCCATAAGAAGCTGCTGCTGCTGTCCACAACAAAGCTGGTTATGAGATAAATGTAAGCAAGACATTGCATAAAAGCAAAGGATCCTGGCAAGGAGATGACTGAATTCATGTGAGCTACATACTCAATAACAGGATTGAACCCAAATCAATCCAGCAAATGTCATAAATTGGACTTTCACAGCATTAGAACTTTAGAGACAATAGGATAAAGGATAAAGAGCATGAGTCTTAAAGTACGGGTGATTTGTCTCTGTCACTTTTTCACTATCAGTTCTCAAATAACTACCTTAAGGTCTCTTTCTGGCCTCAATCTCCCCATGCAATTGGCAACTCTGGCCTACAGCCCAAATTTGAGCCACTTGTTCTTGCGTGAAAAGCTCTATTGGAGCACAGCCACGTGGTTGATCTATGTTCTCTATGACGGCTTATGCTCTAATGACAGAGTCAAGTTGTTGCAACAGAGACCTTATGATCTTCAAAACCTAAAATATTTACTAGCTGGTACCTTACGGAAAAAGTTGGCTGAACTCTGCCCTACTTCCTTACAGAAATACTAAGAAATAAATACTAAATACTAAGAAATACGTCCCTACGGAACTTGCCGTGCCTCCAGCAGGTTGTGCTATTGATCATTACCTCCTTCTGTAACTTTCTTTGCCTTCGGTTCTTGAATTCCACTTTCTCCTATGTACCGCCTATCTCTCTTAATAGTTTTCATTCTCTTTCTCTATGCTTTCAATTTTGGTGATCCCAAATTTGCATCCCTATGTCTCCTAATTTCAATCTCACCCTTTCTTACATAATCCCCTTCACCCCTCTAGACTAGAATAGTCCCTCATAGGTCTACACGTCCCATTCTTCTCTCACCCTACGTAATACTTAATACACTGCAAAAAAAAAAAAAATGATTGAGAAGGGCTTTTTTTCCCTTTTTTTAGCTTTTCCCATTTAGCCATGTACCTAGTACCTGACCACCAAAACACATGGAATGCTCAGTCAATATATGGGGAACAAGCAGACTAGATCTCTTACTTTCCCTTTCATTCTCTCTCCCTGAAACTGACCTGTAGATTAGACTCCTCCCTTCCATTGTGAGTTCTTGTCAGTGTCATGTACCATACGTCAAATAAAAATGTCCTAATAGGGCTGATCCTCTAACATGCTGGGACTAAGAGTATCGTTAAGTTTCTCTCTCAGGAATTGATCTGGTAAATACAGCAGTTACACAAATACACATACCAAAGTGAACTTAGAATGTTCTAAGAACAAAAGAGAGAAAACAGGAGAGATCACCATGGGGGTAGCATAAGAGAACTAAATACTATGTGTTCTGGATAATAAAGAGGAAACAATACTAACTGAAACAACTTAGATCTCAGCGTCTGTACTTAATCAAGGAAAATAACACAGCTGTGTAATGTTAATTGTCACCCCCTTGGATAGAAACAAACTATCAAATGTGTAGGAATGAAATAACTCAATTCTCACCCTCTCTATGCCATTGTATACATGATCGCAAGCCTTTTACCACTTTTCTAGAGAATATCCTACTGCCTTAAAGCATCACTAAAAGCAACAACAACAAAAAATATGCTTCCTGGGATACATAAAACAATTTCCAGCCAAAGAACTTTCAAGAATGATCGCCGAATATATAAAAACTCCCCCAGCAACTGTGAAGGGACTCAATCTTAAAACCAGACTGAGATGCGGTTCGACATCGCAGTTGGCATTTGAAATAAAGTTGCCTTTCTTTCCCCTCCTTTTTTCTTCTGAACAAATTCACAGAGCCTGGATTATGAGTGATAGGGCTGACTCAGAAACACCAGCCAGGTCAGAATTACAGTTTGCACTGCTGAGTTTGTTTGCAAATAAAATAAAAGCAAGGAGAAAAACAGAGACATAATTATGAAAGACACTAGAATATGGAAAAGAGATTAAACCTTATTAAAATATCATCCCTAGGCATTAGCAGCAATTCTATAATTAATAATATAACAGTTGACTGCACTAAGCACTGTAACAGAAATTAAATTTTCATTTATGAACAGGAATAATGAGGTAACATAAAAAGATTGGGCTTGGGTTTTTCTGCCACTGAAGATTAATAATTGCCTAAGGTCTATATTCAGAATTAAGACACACACTGGGTTGTAGAGAAACATAATTCTTAGGGTGTGCAAACACTGTCACCCTGGACTGCAGTCACGCCATGAGCCAGATGCAATATCCATTTCCCACCAACACTGGTGGCAGATTACACCCACGATTGTCTATTTCATTATATGTACTCGAGAAAAGTAAATGCATCCTTTCTGGTGGAAAAATAATCAATATAAATGAACAAAAAAATTAAATTTTTCTTTGTATTTATTTTTAAGATTTTATTTATTTATTTGAGAGAGAGAGAGAGTGCACAAGCAGAGGGGTGGGGAAGAGGGAGATACAGGCTTCCTGTTGAGTGGGGAGCCCTATGTGGGGCTCGATGCTAGGACCCTGGGATCATTACCTGAGCTGAAGGCAGTTGCTTAACCTACTGAGCGACCCAGGTGCCCCTACAGTTTTCTTTTTTAAAAAGTATCCCTTGGCAATATAAATATTCAGTACAGTGTTCTTATAGCTGTTGATGACAGACCTTAATATCTCCAAAGAGATTCCGTGTTCTTGAAAAAAAAAATGACAGTAGAAAATAAACAAGATCTGTGGAATTTCTTTTAGAAACTATTTAAAGACTGCTGTAATGTTTTACCCTGGCTTTACTTTCCAAGGTTTTTAAAATTTGTTTTATAGCATTTAAATTCTGTATGTGTAAACTAGATATATTTATCCTATTTGCACAGCTTAGCACATCCGTGAACAAAAAGTTAAGAAGGCATCACAAAAATACTGTTTTTATTTATAATTACAGTGTTTATTTTATAAAAAGGGAAATCAACTGGTTACTTATATCAGAATTTGAGAATAGAAATTATAATTGTCCCAAATTTTCATTTTATTTTTAATTGACATGTAACATTGTATTAGTTTTAGGTGTATAGCATAATGAATTGATATATGCATATATTGTGAAATTACTACAATAAGTTTAGTTAACATCCATCAACACACAGTTACAAGTTTTTTTCTTGTGATGAAAATTTTTAGTGTACTGTCTTAGCAACTTTCAAATATTCAATACGGTATTGTTAACTATAGTCACCATGCTGCACATTACATCCCCAAGACTTATTTATAACTAGAAGTTTGTATCCTTTAACCACTTTTGACCACATTTTCATTTTTAACTCATCAAATGCCACTCGGTATAATTCTCCTCTGGACTCACTTCTTAGTTTTAGTTAGATACTTCAGGTCAAAAAACAGAGAGGGAGTTAATATTCATCTAGTGTGAAATATACAGCAGACACTTTTGATATGGCACAACATCACATCCTCAAAAATCTCTGTGTGTTGGGTGTTTCTACCCTCCCTTTACAGATGAAGTAAGTCAATGTAAAAGAGATTTAGTACCACAGGATTTGACACCAGATCTGTTTGAATCTAAAGCACTACTTTCTTTCCAATTTACTATATGATTCTGTTAGCCCTTAATGTTCCTAAACTAAAATATGAATAATCATAAGATAATTTCAAAACCATAGTTTTGTTATTTTTACCTAGGAAGATAAACCCACACACATGCACGTGCACACACACTCCCCGTGCCCTAGGTTGCTGGAACATGTATGGGAAAAGGTTTTGTTGTGGTTGCTATGATTTAGCATTTTGGGGCCTTGACTGAAGCAAAGTAATGATACTGGACCAGCCAGCCCTTCTCACTCCTACACTCTGATCTAAAGAAGCTTTGTCCAGGTGTTTGAAATCATTTAGAACTAAATGTAAAGGCTCCTAGGAATGGGTTGTGTTTTGGAGAAGGGGGTATTGGAACCTAGCTGCCTTGTATTCTGATTTTTAACTAATTCACTTTTTTTTTCTGTCCTTCCTTCTGTCATGTCTTTCTGAGGTCCATTATGGACTCAATTTCTGGGTTTTGCCAATTCTTTCTGGTGAATACTCATGGCTCTTCTTCTCACCCTCTCTAAAGAAACTGAGGTTTTCATTTCTTCATTCTGCCAAGTCCAAGCTCACCATTCATTCAGCCAACATCTATCTTCAAAAATCTGTTGACTGCTGTTTCATCCTCTTTGTTCTTACAGGCTTGTGGTTTTTAAAAACTTCCTCTACTCTCATTTTATTAAGGTCTGCAAAGGAAACAGAGCAAAATGCATGTAGTTAAGCCATTATGTTTGACTCACCCCACCCACTCTCCCACCTATTCTACTCTATCTTTTGTTCCACTGAATCTTTTCCTCTCAAGGTCACCAACAAAGGTCATGCTGCTAAATCTATTACATGTACTTCTGTCCTCATCTTGCTTGTCTTCTCATTTATACAGTTGGTAACTTTTTCTTGAAACATGCTTCTTTTTGAGCTTTAGTAGTGCTATTCAATGCAAATTTTTCTTTTACATCTGTAACCATGCTTCTCACTCTCCCTGCTGGCTCTACAATGAGAGAAAAGTCAATGGCTACAATGATCAGAAAATTCTTCAGACAACTGGACAATTCGAGGGAGATTTGTCACGCTCCAAATATGGCAGATATATGAGAAGTAAATAACAACACAAGAAGAGATAAAGATAATGTGTAAGCTAAATTGACATATTTATAAATAAAAAGCAGGGCATAATTGCTTAGAACTATGCAATTGTTAACTGATTTTTTTGTTTCATGTATTTTGCTCCCTCATCCTGAAGCACATTCTTCATTAGTTCTTTCATAAGTCTCTTAGTGACAATTTTTATTCTTTGTTTATCCAAAAACATCCTTCTTTCACACCTACTAAAAAATGATAGTTTAGCTAGAAATGGAATTGTAAGTTGAGAGTTATCTTTTTCCTAGCATTATGAATATTTAGCCCAGGGCTTCTATTGTTATTTTTAAGAAACCTGATGTCAGTTTTAATTTTCTTTTCTTTCCCGAGTAATATGCCTTTATTTTCTAATGGCTTTAAGATATTCCCTTTGTCTTTGATCACCAAAAAAAAAAAAAAAATTGAGAAAATGTTAAAACCCATAAAAAGTTTTAAAAGATAGAAAACCATGCTTTATATTGTTTGTGGATGACGCATCACTGGATTCCTTCCATTCATTCATCAAGTGGTGATGAGAACCAGTTCTAATCAGCAGATGGCAAAGTCAAGTCAGAAGCTTTGTGGTTCTAGCTTGTCAGTCTATCCAGATTATGACTTCAGCATGGTTAAAAGTTTAACAGAGCCTTCCCTCTTAAGGAAAAAATTTGCAAGAGTTGGAAATGGTGTCAGAATCCCAGTCAAGAAAGCTGTAATTTAAAGCAAAGCCATACCACTGAGATGTTGGCAAGGAAAGTATTGCAGATATACATTAATAACAGGTCAACAAAATAACCATATCATTCCAAAATACTTGTTGAGTATCTATTGTTTGCCAAGCATTGTATCAGGACTGGGGATACATAAGTGAAAACAATAATGCTCATTCTTCCATGAAACTTCTATTCTCTAATGAGGGCAGAAGTGGGGCAATGATAACCAAAAAATATAAATATGTAATGAGTCTCATGGTCATTTGTGCTATGGAGGCAAATAAAACAGTATAAGAAAGATGGGCCTGAATGGTGTGATGATGGTGGTACAAGGAGGCTTTTTCTATGAAGCACTCAGGGAAGACCCCATAAACCTGGACCCGAAAGAAACAAGGGAGAAAGCAATGTGGATAACTGAGGGAAAATATTCCTCATAGAGAGACTGACAAATTCAAAAGTCAAGAGGAGCTGTGTACATGGCATGTTTGAGGAACAAATGGAGACCAATGTGGTTGGAACAGAAAAGAGGAGAGAGTGATAGGAGAGGAGATGAAATTAGGAACTTGGTGGGGTGATGGGGTTTTTTGAAATGGGGGAGGCAGTAGTGGTATAGGTCATGTAGGGCTTATAAGCCTTAGCAGAACTTTAGCTTCTATTCAGGAGGAAATCATGAGTAAGTTCTAAACAGAGAGAAGTGACATGAGCAGATGTGTATTTAAAGGAGAACTCTGGCTGCTGTGTGTAAAGTGATAAAGGTAAACAATACAGTCAGGGAAATTAGAGAAACGCTATGAGGTAATGAGTCAATGGTGACCCAGAATAGCTTGCCCTAGCAACCGCAGTGCCATGTACCCCTACTGCTGCAGATGCGCTTCTTCAACCCTCACTGCCAGTGTTGGAATTGACACAATAGCTGAGCAAAGCAGAGTGCCAACTACATCTGATTAGAACAGGGAAGATATTAGGTAGAAGATTCTAGAAACAACTGTACAATGTATGGTAAGCAGAGTTAGCCTTTTACCAGTGAGAATAGGTTTTTACCCACCATGATTTCAGAACTCCATCAAAGAATATCTTCTCTAAATATTTTGCTCTTTGGTGCCTCAAGTTCTGGAATCAGTGGTTTATACTTTTCATATGAAATTTTGACCTATCTTTGTAGTCATCTTTTAAAAATCATATATCCATTAGAAGAGTAAGACATGAAGCTGGCTTCATTGTGAATGCATTTATTAAATTACAGAAAGGATGTATAAGGAACTTTAAAAAACAGTAATAAGATAACAAACAACCCAACTTTTAAAACCGGCAAAGGATTTGAACAAACACTTCACCACAGAAGGTATATGGATGGTAAATAAGCAATGAGAGATGCTCTGCATCATTTGTCATTAGGGAAATACAGATTAAAACCACAAACAGATATCACTGCATATTAGGATGGCTAAAGAATTCTATACGAAGTGTTAATGAGGAGGGAAAGGAATTTTCCTACACTGTTGACGGGACTGTCAAATTACAACTACATTAGGAAAAAATTGGGGTTTTTCTCAAAATGTTAGACATATACTTAATATATGACCCAGCCGTTGGACTGCAAGGTATGTGCTCAAGATAAAGGAAAACATGGATTCAATGGAATTTTATTTGCAGTAAGCAAAAGCTAGAGCTAGTCCAAATGCTCATTGATAGACAAATGGATGAACAAATTGTGGTTTATCTATGCGACAGTATACTACTCAGCAATAAAAATCAGTTAGTTCACAAAAGGCCACATAATGTAGGACTGCATTTGTATCAAAGGTCCCAAATAGACAAATTCATAGAGAAAACAAGTAGATCATTGTTTTTCAGAGTCTGGACGGATGGCGAAATGGGAAATGCCTGCTCATGGGTATAAGGTTTATTTTGGGGGTAGTAGAAATGTTCTAAAAGACGACGGTGGTAATAGTTTCACAATTCTTTGAATTTACTATAAAACCCTGAATTGTACACTTTAAAAGGGTAAGTTTCATGGTATGAGAATGATCTCAATAAAATCATTATTTAAAAATAAAGAAAGAAACTATTCACATATGCTACAATACAGGTGAATCACAATATAGTTTTGTTGAAAAACACAGATTTTTAAATTAAAATGCATACTGTATGAATTGATTCGCGTAATATAGAAAATGCAATGCAAAACGATTTACTGCGACAGAAAGCAAATTAGCCCTTGCTTCTGGAGGTGGGGAGTGGAGAGGGGCCAGAGGAAGGGATCACTAAGGAGCACAAGGAAACTTCCAGATATGATGGATATGTTCATTATCCTAATTGTGGCAATGGTTTCACAAATGTATACAGAAGTCAAACCAATCAAATCATATAATTTAAATATGTGTTTGATATAGTGTATCAATTATACCTCAGTAACCTGTTTCAAAAATTGAAGGGATAAGGAGTTATGTTCAAACTTTGCCTACGTCACAACTTTGCCAACCACCAGTCAGAAAGGAAGTGAAAACTCTTGGCCCAGCGGCAGTCAATTGAGAGAATTTTGTCTATAAATCAAGCGTGAAGCATACACTTCTGGCAGTTGTCTTGGAAACCTCTACAGTAAAGTAAACACTGTTTTGACAAAATTTTGCCAAAAAATAAGGCTAATGGACGTTTATTGAGAATTTACAGGTATGTGTCAGACTTTACTGTAAGCACCTTTCATGTATTTGATCATTTAATTTTCACAACAATCCCATGAGATAGCAGGTGTGATCATTCTGGTTTTATATACATGGAAACTGAATGACAGGAAGGTTAGTATTTAGATGTAGTTACTCAGCTAGAAAGTGAGATTACCAGCACTTAGACCTACACAGTTTCTTTCTAGAGTCTATTGCCCAATAAAGCATTTTGTCTGCAAGTAAAGAAGCCACTAGCCACATGTAGCAACTGAGCATTTAAAAAGCAGCTAATGAAACCAAACAACTGAATTTTTAATTTTTTATTTAATTGTAAATACATTAAATTTTAAGACCTTATACTCAAAACAAAGAAGATAAACAAATACGCACACACCGGATAACGGGGGTATGCCAAAGGAACAGAGCAGCCAAGTGAAAGACCTCCCACTGGTCAAAGTTGGAACAATTTGAGCAACAAAATAAAAAGTATTAAATTATGAACAAAGTATACACAAATACATATGGGTCTGTATCAACATATATAATTGATAAATAAATAAATAAACAAATTAAATAAATAAATAATAAATTAATAAATAAATAGAAACTAATCTAATTTCCCTTGCAGGAGAATTCCTAATTACTTCGGTTGATTAGACACTCTATCCTAAAGGAGGGGCAGCATAACACCCCACATCTTAAGTGTGGGCTGTGCATAATGATTTCCTTCCAGAGAACACAGTATGGAAAGGGGGGTGGAAGAATATTTGTGTAGTGAAGAAACCTGACAACCACTACCTGAGCCATGTCATCAAGGTCAACATCAATAGAGATAATTTATGTTGATAGTATATCAACTATGATAGTGTCATAAGTCACACTGACAGTATGTCATGTTGGTAGTATACAGTTGATACCCCTGATATGATATGATGAGAATGACATTTTACCTCTGCGGTCTTCCTCCCAAAAAAGCCCATAATCCCAGGCTAATCATGAGAAAAGCATCACACAAATACCACTTGAAGTACATTGTATAAAATACTAATCAATACTACTCATAAGTATGAAGATCATGAAAAACAGGGAAAGTTGGATAAAATGGCATAGCCAAGAGGAGCCTAACGAGATATGATGACTAAATGTAAGTGGTACCCTGGATGGGATTCTGGAAAAGTAAAAGGACATTAGAGAAAAATTAAGAGAATGTGAATAAAGTATGGGCTTTAGTTAATGTAATGTACCAATATTGGCTCATTAATTATGACTAATCTAGCATATTAACATAAGATGTTAATAATGGAGGTAACTGGATGTGGACATATGGGAAATCCTTGTTCAACTTTTCTGTTAATCTAAATCTATCCAAAATAAAAGGTTTATTTTAAAAGTTTTTGTTTGTTTTGTTTTTTTAATTCCAAAACCCAGAGCAATCTGGCTGTTTGAATGGAGGCTAGGATGCTGTGTTTTTAATAAGCTCTTCATTGCGTCTGATGATCAGCCAGGTTTGAAAGTTACTGAAAGAACGGATTCCTTTGTCATTTAGTGATGTGAACTTTATTTATATTGAAATCAATGTTATTAATATTGCATATTAGTATAAAATTTTTAAGAGGTGATACTCAAACATTTTAGTATACTTGGAACAACTTGGATAAGTGAATCTTTTTTCGATTATAAAGTTTATGAAATCTAAATACAGCTCTATTTTTTTCTGATGAAAATTAAGATGATTGAGATGTGTAGTAAGTATAATTAACACATCAGATTTTGAAGATTCTATGTGAAAAAAAGTAAAATACCTCACGAAGAATGCTTTTCATATTGAAACAATATCTTGGAGATTTTGTGTTAAATAAAATTTATTATTAAAATTAATTTCACCTGTTCTTTTTTTTTATTTTTTAATATGACTATTAGGAAATGTTGAATTAGAGTGCCTGGGTGGCTCAGTTGGTTAAGCGTCTGCCTTCTGCTCAGGTCATGATCCCAGGGTCCTGGAATTGAGTCCCACATTGGGCTCCCCTCGCAGCGGGAAGCCTGCTTCTCCCTCTCCCTCTGCTGCTCCCCCTACTTGCGTCCTCTCGCTCCATCAAATAAATAAATAAAACCTCTAAAAAAAAAAAAAAAAAAGGAAAAGAAAATGTTAAATTACATATGTGGCTTACTTCATATTTCTAGTGCCCAGTGTCGGTCTAAACCACTATGCTATATGAGCTGAAGTGAAAACCAGAGCTAGCTCTTGCCTACAACTATTGGAACTTTCCATTTCTGGCTGACCTACCAAATGTGACAATAAAAATGTTACTAATTGCTATAAAATCACAAATATAAAACCCTTCCAGTTCTTTCCCCTCCCAGGCATTAGTTGAAGGGGAGCAGATCTAATATATCTTTTAAAACTGGATCTGTAGGGGCGCCTGGGTGGCACAGCGGTTGAGCGCCTGCCTTCGGCTCAGGGCGTGATCCCGGCGTGATGGGATCGAGCCCCACATCAGGCTCTTCTGCTATGAGCCTGCTTCTTCCTCTCCCACTCCCCCTGCTTGTGTTCCCTCTCTCGCTGGCTGTCTCTATCTCTGTCGAATAAATAAATAAAATCTTTAAAAAAAAAAAAAAAACTGGATCTGTAATTTTAAACTCCATCAGCATTGAGAGTTGTCAGGTACAAAGTGAAGAGCTTGGGCTTTGGAAAAACCTAAGCAAAGGTTTGACTATTTGTCCAGCTACTTCAACTGTGGACCTTAGGCAGGCTTACTCAATTTCTTTTATCCTTGTTTTCCTCAACAATTGGGTAAGAATAATACTAATTGCCTACTTTGCATTATTTTTATAAAACTTAAAGAGCACATATAAAATAACTGGCACTCTGTAGACAGTGTTAATTATCTTTTCCAAGGTTAGTAATTATTCAGTCTCTGTATACTACTTTTAAAGTAAAACTGAGGGGTGCCTGAGTGGCTCAGTCAGTTAAGCATCTGCCTTTAGCTCAGGTCATGATCCCAGAATCCTGGGATGGAGCCCCACATCGGGCCCCACATCAGGCTCCTTGCTCAGCAGGGAGCTTGCTTCTTGTTCCTGTGCCTGCCATTCCCCCTGCTTGTGCTCTCTTTCTCTCTGTCAAATAAATAAATAAAATCTTTAACAAATAAAAAAAATAAAAAATAATGTACAACTGATGTCATTTGAGAACCATTTATTTTAATTTCTAATATTATTCCTTGACTATAGAGAAAATGTTTTCAAATGGAGTCTCCCCCAGGAGAACCTACATACATTGGAAAAGTATCGGCTCTCTCATATAATGGAGAAAAGGGCAACCAACCTGACTTTATAGCTCACTCAGTTCCGTTCATTTATAATAGATCACATGAAAACAGGGGCGCCTGGGTGGCACAGCGGTTGAGCGTCTGCCTTCGGCTCAGGGCGTGATCCCAGCGTTATGGGATCGAGCCCCAGATCAGGCTCCTCCGCTAGGAGCTTGCTTCTTCCTCTCCCACTCCCCCTGCTTGTGTTCCCTCTCTCGCTGGCTGTCTCTATCTCTGTCGAATAAATAAATAAAATCTTTTAAAAAAAAATCACATGACAACAACCGAGAACCACTGAAATCCCTACACGAAGACTACACGGATAACTCTCAGTATCTTTCTTTGTGCTATAAATACAGGGTAAACACAATCACACCATTGCCTCAATATATTTGTTGTTGAATAAAAGCAGGATCGAGCTCTAAGAGAAATGGTTTTCTTGGCAATTAGGGTCTATATTATCAAACTCAAAATTAAATTGCAATTTCCCCACAAGCCGATCACACATTAGGGAGAAAATCACTGTTATAAATTATATAACAGGGATAGAAAAGCACTTCCAAGGAGCTCTCAAATGCTTCACTCAAAATGAAAGTTTAAAATTATTAGAATTTTAAGCAGAGTAATGTAGACTTGGAGAACAAAATATTTCCAAAGTTCTGATCACACGCAACTGTGGATACCCAAATATTTGACATGGAAAATATAAGGGCAAAATGAAGGTGGCTGGTAGCTTTTATGTAAATCCACCACATTCACCCCACAATACTTTACTTGACAGCTATCATTTGCTTTAATTTCTACTTTAAAATCTAAAAGGAGCAGCATTGGTCTCTTTTTATGATTAGCATCAACACTGCATGAGTTACAAAGAAGATGTTTTCTTTTTGTTAAACAAGAATGTATTACACATTGCTAGTTTAGTACTTCACCATGAAAAAATGTAGGACAAGGAACAATGCATGAAGTTGTAAATGTATGACCTTAAGACACAATGTTGATCTGTGGAATGGCGATAGGAAGCAAATAATCATTGATAAAATTGAGCCCCTTGGCATGTTTTAAACTTTATTTTTTATAATTCACTATTTTTCTATAAGCCTTTAAGAAGCCTTAAATATTTTGGCCATGGCTCCATTCTAATGCCAAGGATGGAGATTCATAAAGCTTTTACATAATTTTTTGAACTATAAGAAATTAAACTTTAATTATGAACCTGTGAGGTTTAGTTTGACCTTTCAGTCAAACATATATAATTTGCTTTCCGATGGAATCAAATCTAATCTTCAATGTTTAAATTACAAGATTTACTTTGGTTTTATTATCAGCTTTTGCTTTCACTATTAGTCTCTTTGAGTGTCTCCTATGCCTTTTCTCCATGTGATAAATTTCTCGTTTTTTAAAGTAAGACCATACACATTTACAAATTTCATGATCCAAGCAGTCTTTCATAATATCTCAGTTATAACTATAAAGCAGATTACAATTAACCATCTCCCTGTTTGCTCAACCATGTAAATGCTTGTTATTCTTGCTGATTACATAAAGTGGACTTTTTATTGTTTTGGCAAACAAGATACAGAGCCTATAAACCAAACACCAGAATGAGCCATAAAATTTTTCTGTTAAATCAGTCTCTATTGCTGGCCTGAGAATACATGTATAATGTAGATTAGATATATTTTTGAAAATATTATACCAATTTCAATACATTTGCTTTCCTTTAATAAAAACGATGTGACAGATGTTTGGAGTCCAACCTGCAGGTGACAGAGATTACAGATCAGGCTTCAATCAAAAGGCCCGTGGGGTCAATTTGCTTCACGGGGCAGATAAATCCAGCAGTGTGGCAAGCCTTAATGAGATGAAACTTTCTAATCTTTGATCAGGAAGTCTTCCCTTTGTCCACCAGGCAGTTGCCATGTAAGGAAAGCAATACTAAGAATAGCAATGATCATGGAAATTTGTGAATAGCAAAATTAAGTAACTCAGGAGGGAAAAAAACCCTCTAATTTGGGCCTTAAATATTTGGTTTAGTTTAAGGAATTGATTAGCTTGACCAGAGTAGCTGAAGAGTCTGCCACTTGTTTCTTAATCACTGGTAAATTCAATCATAACTGTTGAATCATCAAATTCACTGTTCCTGCAGACAAAACAATGGAGAGCTATCAGGAGGTTTAATTTTTCTAGTTTAGCAAATTAATTCATATAATTTGGATAATTTCCAATCTTCCCACTCTTTTTGATTTGTGTTGACCAAGTCTAAATTACTCTCAGATGCTTTACATTTTTGGGGGGCAGGACAATTAATTAAAAAGCTGTGGTCACAGCCATGCCAGTGCCCCAAATGCCATTCAGCATGTTTCAGACCACTTTTCTGTAAAAAAATAAAATAAAATAAAATAAGAAATCTATTGAGTACAACCTTATTTGAATAAACTATGTAAACATTTAACTCATCTTTTGATGACTGATATAATTTGATTAGCAGAGCCACTGGGAAAAGATTTAGAGAGTATGAGCTATATTTTCTTTATAATTGGGCATTAGTTGTCCACGACTTTGAAAGTGTGGTTTTTGTACCCAAGCAGATGCACTGTACCTACTTCAACCATTGAAACTTTATTTCAATTGACTTTGCTATAGGAACAGCAGATTTGTACCAATTCTGAACCAATAGCCCCAAGAACAAGCAAGATATGGAAATGCAATTACTTTCTGGACAGTACCAAACCCAAAGTCTTAAGCAAATACATTTTGTTCTAACAACCCAAGCTACCTTGATGAAACTGTGAAGGGATAAGAACCACAATTCCTGAACACATCACTGCCTCCTGACCCACTCCACTAACTCAACAGTACTTTCACTGGAAATGATGACTTCCAATGGTTCCAGTCTCACAAGATTGTAAATCCTTCGAAGTACTCTCTGTAATTCACGTATAATTGGAATCATCCTGAGGATTTGTTCGGGGAAAAAAAAAGAGGTTAAAAAGTCTATATTATGTCTCTTTTATACTTCCAGAGATTGGTGAGGGAAGTGCAGATGAAATTCATGCCAAGTCTTGTATAACTAAAGATTACTATCAAGAAAAGACACTTTTTTGGTTTGGCAAAACACTGTAACTAGTCATCAATTTTTTAAGAATGGACTGCCTTTAGAGTTTCCCTGAAAAAAAAAAAAATGGGGGAAAGGAGAGGAGAAAATACTATTACTGTCAGACTAGAAATATCTTGGAATTTGAAATTACAGTTAACAAAAAAACTAATTATCTTCCTTAATCTGCAATTAAATCATGATGACTCATAGTAATGTTACTGTTCCTTAAAATGTGTTATTTGTGTGTGTGTGTGTGTGTGTGTGTGTGTGTGTCTTTTCTTTTTTTTTAAAGATTTTACTTATTTATTTGACAGAGATAGAGACAGCCAGCGAGAGAGGGAACACAAGCAGGGGGAGTGGGAAAGGAAGAAGCAGGCTCATAGCGGAGGAGCCTGATGTGGGGCTCGATCCCATAACGCCAGGATCATGCCCTGAGCCGAAGGCAGACGCTTAACCGCTGTGCCACCCAGGTGCCCCGTGTGTGTGTCTTTTCTAAGATTTACTTCCTAGAAAATTTCCAGTAGAAATAGAAGGCATATTTTCCCTGGCAAAGTAACGCAAATCTGATCAAACTTCAATTTACATGGGCTGAATGTACAGCATCCTATGGTTTTATCGTCAACCGAGTAGTTTTCCTCCCTGAAATGTCACTTTTGTGAACTGTTTTGTTTTTGGATTGCCATGACGTCTAGAAGCAATAGATCATAAGGTGAAATCACTTCCTTTCGGTAATGGATAGGGTTTTTCAAAGGGAGTTTGATGATTTGTCTTCGAAGGATGGGAGAATGAGCCTCTCAGAGAGGAAAGATTGATGCTGAAGCAAGAAAACGAGATTTGGTTTAGTGCACGTGTATGCGTGTGTGTGTGTGCACACATGGGCCAGCACATGACCTTTCTCCTTGGACTATCAAAACAGTTACGTTTCAGGGACGCTGGGTGGCTCAGTCAGTTAAGCATCTGCCCTCAGCTCAGGTCATGATCTCAGGATCCTGAGATCGAGCCCCATGTGGGGCTCCCTGCTCAGCAGAGAGTCTGCTTTTCCCTCTGCCCTTCCCCCCTCGCTCATGAACATGCTCTTACTCTCTCTCTCTCTTTCTCTCAAATTAAAAACAAAAATGTTTAAACAAAATCTTTAAGAAAGAAGTTATGTCTTGATCCAGTTTCAAGTTCTATCTTCCCATATTGAAATTCCCCTGTTACCCTAAGTCCTCAGTCAATGCCGCACAGTCATCATCCTATGTTAATGGAATTCTGGACAATTAAGTGAGAGGGACGCGAAAGGGAGTTTTGAAGCAAGCGTCCTGCTTGCAGCATCTTGTCAAGTGAATGTCGTCTCAGAGCTATGGGCACTCGTCAGTTAAAAGATAGAGTGCTGCAGGCAGGGCTGACCACAGTAAAAAGGGAAGGTAGGGCTGTGATTGAGACAGACAGACAGCTTCCTGGGATGAGGCCTTGGAGGCTTGTTCAGGGAGGGACACCTACCTGTCAGGAAGGTAGAGCGATCCAGAGGGGGAATCTCCATACCCGCGGCACCTAGAGGACAAAGCAGATGTTTGCTTTGGCTGCTCTTTGATCCTATTCTTGCTCATTGATTACATCTTTGGTGCTAACACTACTGTGTTTTATTATGTCCTTATATACAATCCAGTTCGTGGATCTGCCCATGTTGAGAGCTTTCAGGTAGAGAGGAATGAGGCAACAGGACTACAGATATGTCTGCTACCCCAATGCTTCTCCGCTCTTCTTTCTTGACAATTCTCACCCTGAAGGACTGCCCAAGATCAGCTGCTTCAGAGAGTACCCAGGCTGCAAGGTTTTCTTTATGAAATTAAATTGCCCTCTCTGTTTCCCTTTTGCTTTTTTTTTTTTCTCCTTGAGCTTATCAGGTAATGTATTATCAAAAGGCTGCAATAATGAAATATCAATATTCATTTATGAATATCACCGAGATGCTTTAAATGAACCCAAGCAGCACAAAATGATTTGTGTATAGAATGTTCGTTGCCTAATCAGACTCATAAATATGAGTGAATATGTAATCAATTAGGTTTATTTGATTCATGAGCCATCTAAAAGTCTGGTGATATAAAATGCAGAATAAGTAATAGTTCATAGATTGGGAATTTTTCAAATAAAAGTCACTGGGCGAGTTTGTTGCACAAAAATGAACATGAAATTACTAAAAGCAATGGAGTATGAGCCCTATTCTATTTCTAAAAGTAAGTTGTGTTCTATATGAGTTATAATATAGAAAAATAATTAACTGTGCCACCTATAGTAAAGATATTTGCATTTTTGTCATTTTTGTCCAGTGGGAAGATGGCAATTGCCATTGCATTTCCTTGCCATGCACTGAACACACATTATAAAATGTAACAAATGTTAAGTGTTCTATGAAACATTCACATGACTGATCTAATTTGTCATTTGGTACCAATTAAATGCAGCTTGATACTCCTGGAATAATTACAGCAAATAGAACTTTCAACACACTTCCAGCCTTACTGAAAATAACAGAGTCCTTCAAAGGGATACAACAACCAACCACTTAGTTGAAAGCACAACAGGAAACTTGAAGAGGAAGGAAAAGAACAAGAGTAAGGACCAGAGGAGGTGAGCAGGTAAGTCTGAGGGACTAAACCATAGACCCAATAAATGTTTGGAGGCCAAACCTGAGATATTTGCATTAAACCCAAACTACTGAAAGTTGTTAAACAGACCACAGGAGAGTAATGGGACTCCAGCTCTGGAAGACACAAAACTCCAATGCCCCTTGGAAAAGAAAAGCTACAATTTCAGCCTTCAAAATTGTCCAAAATTAAGTTAAATTAAAAAATACACATTTTTATATATGTTTTGTAATATGATGTTTATATATATATGATGTGTTATTTATATATTGTGATGTATATATGTATGTGTATATATCACCATATATATATATATATATATGGTTCCCTCTTTCATAGGGGCTGTGTTTTAAGACTCCCAATAGATGCTTGAAACCACAGATCTTACTGAACCCTGTGTATACTACATTTTGTCCTACCCATACATATTTATGATAAAGTTTACTTTATAAATTAGACACAGTAAGAGATTAACAATGACTAATAATGAAACAGAATAATTATGACAATGGACTATACTAAAACTTATATGAATGTGGTGTCTCTCAAAATATCTTACTGTACTGTACTCACCCTTCTTCTTGTGATGATGTGAGATGATAACATGCCTATGTGATGAGATGAAGTGAGGGGAGTGATACAGGCATTGTGACATAGTGTTGCCTACTATTGACCTTCTGACAATACATCAGAAGGAGAATCATCTGAGACTGGAGTGTGTGACCACTGGTAACTGAAACTGCAGAAAGTGAAACCACACATAAGGGAGGATTATGTATAGATACAAAATACACAAGAAAATAGAACACAATAAGTGAGAATCAGAAGACAGAAACAAAAACGTTACACTGCCAGGCATTAGCTTTTGGACATACCAGTAACAGGATATAAACAGTAACAGACTATAAAATAACTATGTAAATATAAAATTGAACATATAATTGGATATATAAAATATTCAATGGGATAAAAGACGGAATTCAAAAAATAACCAAGTAAAAAGGGATTACCATTATTGACCAGGAAGGTTAAGACAAATAAAATCACAAACAGAAGTCTTTGAATTGGAAATAATAGTCAATGAAATGTAAAACAGAGTGAATGGACTAAACAGCAGACACACCTGAAGATAAAAACAGTGAGCTGGATGGGGCACCTGCGTGGCTCAGTCGGTTGGGCAACCGACTTGATTTCAGCTCGGGTCATGATCTCAGGGTCTTGAGATCAAACTCCAGATCAGGCTCTGGCTTAGCGGGGAGTCTGCATAAGATTCTTTCTCTCTCCCTCTTCCTCTGCTCCTTCCCCTGCTCTCTCTCTCTCTCTCCCTCTAAAATAAATAAATAAATCTTTTTTAAAAAAAATGGTGAGCTAGAAATGGATTCAAAAAAGTCAGACAAAATTCACAAAGAGAATAGTAAAGAGACCCTTAACTTAATATAAATAATCTACCAAAATCCTGCAGAAATCTTCACGATGAACAGTGAAAAGTTAGAAGCATCCTTCTATGATTGGGAGCATGGTAAGGATACTACTAATTATCACTAGTTCCATTCAACATTGAATAGGATATTCTCAAGTATGGTGTGAAAAAAGAAATAAAAACTGTATGAAAGCCCGCTTCTCCCTCTCACACTCCCCTGGCTTGTGTTCCCTCTCTTTCTGTCTCTCTCTGTCAAATAAAAAATAAATAAGTTAAAAAATAGAGACAAATTATTGAAATTAGTAAAAGAGTTAGCAAGACAACTCAATAAAAGAGCAGTTTATACAAAATCAACTTTGATTTGTATATCAGAAATGAATATTTATAAATTAGCATTCAAAATGATATCATTTACAAGAGTATGAAAATAATAATGCATTTTTAAATGAAAGATCATTGATAGATGTCGTAGAAAAAGGAAATACATAGAGAAATGCATTATTCATTGAGATATAAACTCATTTTAGAAAAATGTGAATAATTGTGATATTGTGATTCATAAGAAATACATATTTCATCCTCCCTGTTTCTGGTACTGAGCTCTTAAAAATCAATGGAATTTCCTAAGTGATGAGAACTATGAAGGTGTATTTCATTAGAGGTGACTTTTTTTCAAGTTTTTCTTTTAATTCCAGTTAGTTAGCATATGTGTAATACTAGTTTTGGGAGTAGAATTTAACAATTCATCACAACAGATGTCCTCCTTAATGTCCACCACCCATGTAACCCAACCCCTGCCTACCTCCCCTCCAGCAACCCTCAGTTTTTTCTCTATAGTTAAGAGTATGTTTTATGGTTTGCCTCTCTCTTTTTTCCCTCTATGTTCTTCTGTTTTGTTTCTTAAATTCCACATGGGAGTGTAATCAGAGGTATTTGTCTTTCTTTGACTGACTTATCTTGCTTAGCATAATACTCTCTAGCTCCATCCACATCCTTGTAAATGGCAAGATTTCATTCTTTTTGAAGGCTGATATTATTCCACTGTGTGTGTGTGTGTGTGTGTGTGTGTGTGTGTGTGTGTGTGTGTGTGAGAGAGAGAGAGAGAGAGAGAGAGACAGACCTCTTCTTTATCCATTCATCAGTATTTTTGTATCTTTTGGCTAAATACCTAGTACTGCAATTGCTGGGTCATAGGGTAGTTCTATTTTTATTTTTGAGGAATCTCCATACTGTTTCCCAGAGTGGCTGCACCAGTTTGCATTCCCCAACAGTGTAGGAGGATTCCCCTTTCAAGTCCCCATCCTTGCCAACACCTGTTGTTTCCTGTGCTGTTAGTTTAGCCATTCTGACTGGTGTGAGGTAATACCTCATTGTAGTTTTGATTTGCATATTGAATATTGTATATTCCTGATGACCAGGGATGTTGAGCATCTTTTCATGTATCTGTCAGCCATCTTTATGTCTTCTTTGAAAAAAAAATGTCTATTCATATCTTCTGCTCATTTCTTAACTGGATTTTTTATTTTGGGGTGTTGAGTTTGTTAAGTTCTTTATAGATTTTGGATGGCAACCCTTTATCTTTTATGTCATTTGTAAATATTTTCTCCTATTATGAAGGTTGCCTTTTAGTTTTGCTGATGGTTTCCTTTGCTGTGCAGAAGCTTTTTATCTTAACGAAGTCCCAATATTCATTTTCGCTCTTCTTTCTCTTGCCTCCAGAGAACTTCTAGTAAGAAGTTGCTGTGGCCGGTGTCAAAGATGTTGCTACCAGTGTTTTCCTCTAAGATTTTGATGGTTTCCCGTCTCACATTTAGGTCTTTTATCAATTTTGAATTTTTTTGTATGTATGGTGTAAGAAAGTGGTCCAACGTCATTCCACATGTTGCTGTCCAGTTTTCCCAACACCAATTGTTAAAGAAGCTGTCTTTTTTCCACTGGATGTTCTGTCCTGCTTTGTCAAAGACCACAGCAAAAACCATAAGATACCTAGGAATAAACCTAACTGAAGAGGTAAAAGATCTGTACTCAGAAAACTATTGAACACTTATGAAAGAAATTGAAGGTGACAAAAAGAAATGGAAAAACATTCCATACTCATGGATTGGGAGATATTGTTAAAATATCTATACTACCCAAAGCAATCTACACATTTAATGCAATCCCCATCAAAATACCACCAGTGTTTTCCACAGAACTAGAACAAGCAATGCTAAAATGTGTATGGAACCACAAAAGACCCCAAATAGCCAAAGCAACCTTGAAAAAGAAAAACAAAGCTAGAAGCATCACAATTCCAGGCTTCAAGCTATACTGCAAAGCTGTAGTCATCAAGACAGTATGGTTCTGGGACCAAAAAAAAAAAAAAAAAAAAGACACCTAGATAAATGGAACAGAATACAAAACCCAGAAATGGACCCAAAATTATATGGTGACTGAGATGACTTTTGGAAAGCCCTTAGGTCACTAAGGATGGGGACTGGTTACTAGAGAAACCAACCAAGAGATTTCAGGGTTAGAACTTTCAGTTTCGGGGTGCCTGGGTGGCTCAGTCGTTAGGCGTCTGCATTCGGCTCAGGGCGTGATCCCAGAGTCCTGGGATCGGGTCCCGTATCGGGCTCCTCTGCTGGGAGCCTGCTTCTTCCTCTTCCACTCCCCCTGCTTGTGTTCCCTCTCTCTGTCTCTCTCTCTCTCTGTATCAAATAAATAAATAAAATCTTGGAAAAAAAAAAAAAGAAGAACTTTCAGTCCCACCCTGGCCCCAGGCCTCCAGGAATGAAAAAGGGGCTGGAGATTGAATTGATCATCAATGGCCAATGATTTAATCAGTTATGCTTCTGTGATGAAGCCTCAGCAAAAACCCAAAGGGCAATGTTTGGAGAGCTTCTGGGTTGGGGAACAAGTGCAGATTTGGAGAGAATGGCATGCTCAGAAACAGCATGGAAGCTCCAAGCTCCTTCTCATGTACCTGGCCCTATGCATCTCTTCCATCAGACTGATCCTGAGTTATATCCTTTTATAACAAACCCATGATTCTGTAGGTAAAATGTTTCTCTGAGTTCTGTGAGCAATTCTAGCAAATTAATGAAACTCGAGGAGAAGATTGTAGGAATCTCTGATTGATAACCAGTAGGTCAGGAGCACAGGTAATAACATGGGTTTGTAAGTAGCATTCAAAGTTGGGGGTGGGGAAGGGGAGAGCCTTGTAGGACTAAACCCTTAATCTGTGAGATCTCACACTACCTCCAGGTGGATTGTGTCAGAACTGGGTTGCTGGTGTAGCACAGAATCCTTAGATGTGCCGGGAGCCCCCTCCCGCATTCCAACTGGGTGCAGACTTTTATGTTTATATTGATTTAATGCAATTTCAATACAATTCCAAAGAGAGGTTTTTTTGTTTTTTTTTAAAGAAAATCAGCATGCTGAATATCAAGACTTATATGGCAGGGAAATTTCAAGAATAACCGAGATATTTCTGTGCAGAAACTATATTAGGCATTCAAGCTAATTGGATTCATTCTGTTATAAATCTATAATATTTAGGGCAGCATCATTTTGGTACAGATATTTTTTTCACACTGGAGCAATGGAACAAATCCGGAGCCAGAATCAAACACAGGAATAAGTAGGAGATTTAACATTTACACTTGCTCTTCCTACTGTTTGAAAAGTTCCTCTCACTTTCTTCAGGTCTTTACTTAAATGTCACTTCTCAGTGGGGACTCTTCTCTGGCTACCCTATCAAAATTTCAATCCCCAAATATCTATCTGTAATGCTTGTAGGAAACCGAATATTAAAGATTCTTTCAAGTATAAGTTACAAGAACCGTCAAGAACTTAATTAAGCAATGTATTGGAAGCATAAAGCAGCATTTACCTAACGCAGGCCAAGTTGAACAACCAGGACCAGAAGCAGTCATTTGTAAAACCTTTCCTTTGGAGGAGTGATTAATAACCTTAGTCATTAATCACCTTCTCTTTCAAATGCTTTTTTTTTTTTTTTCAGCTGTTCCTCTCCGCTTCACCTGCAATTCTCACTCTGACTTCCAAAGCTGTGCATAAATTGTAATCTTACCTCACTGGCAGAACTGCTTTCCCTCCTCCCTCCGTTTATCCAAATCTGACCCCTTCACCCCAGCACTGGCTTCAGAGGTCCCTTCTTTTTCATCCAGCTCTTGATTATACTCCATTGTCTCCACCAAGCCAGGGACTGACGTGGCTCTTTCCCCAGCCTCATTCCAGGATTTCAGGGCCATGTTACACTCTGCATTTGAAATGGTTGGTTGCTTTGTTCTACTTAGTTTTTGTCTTTCTAGCATGCACCTGGATTCTACCTTCTGCAATTTTGTAGTGCTTTCGAATCCTAGTCTCCCTACCTGGTTCACTTAGCTTCCCCTAGTCACCAGTTCTCCAGTTCCCCAACATCAGCCCTTCATATGCTAGCACTTCACTTATTCGTTGTTTAATTAACACATGCATGCACAAATGGCACAGAATAAACACCCAAGGGGTGCGTGGATGGCTGAGTCAGTTAAGCATCTGCCTTCAGCTCAGGTCATGATCATGGGTTCTGGGATCAAGTCCTACATCAGGCTCTCTGCTCAGTAGAGAGTCTGCTTTTCCCTCTCCCTCTGCTGCTCTCTGTCTCTGTCTCTGTGTCTCTCTCTGTCAAATAAATAAATCTCTAAAAAAATAAACAAAAATAAACACCCAATAAGCATCCACTGAATGAGTGAATAAGAGCCAATGTCCCATTTCCACATGTCCAGGCTGGAGGTCAGGAACCAATTCACACTATATTTTTCTCTGCACCTAATACAGTGCTAAGTATATAACAAATATCCCTAAAGATTATTGGACTAAATAAATATTATGATTCTGTTTATGTGTGAGTGAATAAATCTGTTTGATAAGACAGTATATGGGAGAGAGAGAAACAAAGGCAGATAAAGACGGGAAGAGTTCCTTATTCACCCTTGGAGAAGTCAATACAACATTCAAAGAGAAGCTTTTCCTAGATGAAGATTAAATGTTAGCATACTATGAACTGACTTTGTGTTTTCTTTTCTAAGTTACTTAGCTGAAAAAGCTAATACGTCACTTATAAAAATTAAGATTGATATTTAACTTTTGAATATCAGTACCTTTTAGATCTAATTTATTTCCTATTTCCTTGTCTCTTTTCAAGATGTGTATTTCCAAATAACATCTCCCATAAACTTAGAGTCTTGATCTTGCTTTTATCATCTGAAAATTAAACTTTAATGTAACTGAGCCTTGTATTCAAATATTTGTGTTATTTTCTATGTGAATACCAGGCATTTCTGGAGGAGAAATCTATCCTCTGACAAATCAGTGAAAGGCATAAAGGAGGATAAAGAGACAGGATGTGTCACAAATGATCCTTCAGGGCTACGTCATCTCTGTGGGTTCGACGAGGTGAGTCAAGGAGCCTCAACACTGTACGAAAGCAGTGGCAGAGGCCCACCCCCCTCCAGGCCAGACACACAAGCTCCTCCGCAAGGGTCCCTCTGTACCACCTGTCAAAGGCAACTCATCTCACGGGACAGACGTTTTCTTTGTCGGCAATAAGCGGCCTCTGGAAGGAAAGCTGGACCTTTCCTTCTTCACTTCCCTTTTCTTAGTCAATACCAAACACAAGAACGGCAAAGCCCAGACTATTCCTTGCAGATCTCACCCCAACCACAGAGCTCCCAGAACCACTTGTGTTGCCCAGGTAGTAATGGTGTCCTGTGATACAGCTGAGAGGGAAAGGCTGACAGCCTCTGACAATGTGACAAGTGGCAAGGATTTTCCTTGTGAGTTCTTCGCCAGCTTTGGCATATCTGTAAACCTTATACCTTCACGCTGCGTGTACAGAGCAGACAAGTGTTTGTGCTGAATGAATGAAAGCATTCACAAGATGGAATTTTGAGTAAGAATAGCTGTGTATACGAGTAGTCTATGGCCAGGATTTGGTAGGAAAAGGAGACAAGTAATCAGTCAGTACCCACTGTTCAGCCAGCACGGCCGGGTGGGGAACAAGAGTGCAGGGTCACTCTGCTAAAGCAACAACAAGAAAACACAAGTAATTTCTATTTTGGCATAAACTTCATATTACTTTCTGGTTGGTTAGTCAAACGCCCTACATTTCTTTTCTTAACATTTTCCTGAACACATTGTATTTTTCACATTTAATAGTGTCAAGACTTTTCACAGTAGGGTTTACATTTGATTTTGCCACACAATAGACAATTCCTAAGGCAGCCTATAATTCCAATCCATTAGACTAATGGATTGCAGCCGCTGTGAGCAGTGGGCATGTCATCTTTCGATAATGAAGTCTAGTAAGACATAAAATATAAAAATAAATAAACTGAAGGAAAGACTACATCTGGCTAACACGGTTATTTTCTTTTTTGGCTTATTAAAGGCTAGTAAGTAGGCAGAGTTAATAGAACTTGTACGAAAACATATGACCAAATGCATGATAAAGTGTTGGAAAAAATTATGTTAGGTTTTTATTTGGGAAGTCTTGGTTAATTGATATATTTTATTTTCTTTCAATTTCTATTTAAAAAAAACATTATTATTATATGCCTTTGCTTATTTATTACACCATTTATCAGTGTAGATTTTTTTTTTCAAGTGGGTATTAATTGACCACATTCTTGAGGCTTTCTGAGGATAAGAAACTGCTCATGGGGGAAGCTGACTTGCCACGAAAGTAAAACATCACCAAAGGGAGTTGGTATTTTTAATTTCTCTGAATTGTAGGAAAGCAAATATGTTCTCTTAAATCAATTTCATGGAGTTAAAAAAGGGAATTTTATGTTCTCATAACACACCTGGCTTCTCTGCTCAGAACACTGAAATTCTATCCTTTGGGAAAAGACTGGAGAGGAAATGTGGAACACAAAATCCACCTGATCTAGTCTAATAACTATTTTACTAGTAATTAATGATTTTTGCTTAGCTCATGTCACCTGTATTAGAACCTGAATTCCTTCAAAGAAATACTCCCTTCTCCTGTTTCCATAAAAATGGTGCTGCTAAAATATATTGCTTATCCCTCATATCTAGAAGGGTCTTCATAGTTATAAATAGGAAATACCCTTTTTGGTGTTTATTCTGAAAAGTGTCCCTCTAAAAGTGCTTTTCTTCATGTCCAATCCCTGTCAGTACGTACTTGGTTTATGAAAAAGTAGTTTGTAAAAGAAAGGTGAGGAAAGAAGGAAAGGGAAGGAAAGAAAAAAAGGATGGGAAAAAGAGGGAAAGAGAGAAGAGCGAAGAGAGGATGGGGGCAGGGAGGTGAGGAGAGGAGAAATTGCTCTCCAAAGGAAAGAGCATGTGAACACGGTAATATTGACCCAAGACTTGTTTGCTTCTACAGGATAAAGACAGAACAGTGAGGAAAAATGTGAGAAAATTCGGTAAATACAGCCTGAGAAATAGAGCCTTAGTGGCATGTGTCCTCATTAAAAGGAGGAAGGGGGTGTCTTTGTTACAAGGTGTCTGTGAGTGCGCCTACCTCTACAGTGAACGTGCTTAGGTGTTGAGACACGATGGGTCCAATATCCTGACTCTGCCCACCAGTTTAGGAATGTATATTGATGAGAAGTTTGTTCCAAACCAGGTTCATGAAGGAAAAGCTTTGGGTGTGTGCTAAAAAGGGTGTCCCAAATGCCTCCATCATCACCACCACAGACGGGCAATGCTGAGGGAGGTGTGTGAACGCCAGAAAATGGCTCCTATGACGTACAAATGCTGCTCAGCACCCCTGGACCATCTTCCCTCCTCAGGCAGTGTCAGAGGGACCAGCACATTTGTGAAGGCTCCAGCCAGTTCCAGGAGGGGGAACAGAAACAGCTTTGGGGTACAGCAGAACTGGGAGGCTACTGGCAGAAGGGGCAGCCAGTAACCCTGGTGGTGGGAGCTCAGGTGAGTCAGTTTGGCCAGTCATCTGGCGGACAGTGCAGGTGACCCACATAAAGGCCTTTTCCCACAGACTGCCCATCCCTCTCTTTTCTCTTACACAGAGGTCAAATAGGAGCTCGTCCTTGCTGTGCAGTTTTTAGGGAGGGGAGACAGAGGTGAGAATGCTTCTCCACAATTCTACCTGGGTCTGTCCCTGGTGTTACATATCAGAGAAGAAAGACCCCCATGGGGCTGAGTGGAAGAGACCCACAGAGCACCTTCAACTTCTTCTGAGGGCAAATGACCAGAAAGCACTGGTGAAAATGAGGGACACACGAGAGGAGAAGATTTAAGGATGGAGTACTGGTCCTTCTCATTCCAAATTGCATGTTCAGTCACCTCAAGCAGGAAACAGTACATCTGGGGGGAAAAGGGGGTGTACCTTTCTACCCGAGTGCATTGTGTGACCACCCTGCAGCTTCTGACCAGGCCTCTGTTAGAATCACAGCACATTTCTTGGAGCTCTTTAGGGAATTTAAAATAACGTATGTCAGAAACATGGTGCTTTCTCCCCAAGGAGCCAGTCTAGAGGCACGATGGCTGTCACAACAGATAAAATTGCTAAAAGATGAACTAGGATTTTCATGCTTTTATCTAAATGTTTTGACAATGTAGAGGCATTTATTGTCAATCAATCACCCTTCTTTCAAATTCTTCTCAATATTGCTAATAAAGGATAATTCTCATTCAGTGGGCTTCTAGGAGAAGCTAATTCCCATAATAAAATTAAAAATTGATGGGGGCGCCTGGGTGGCACAGCGGTTAAGCGTCTGCCTTCGGCTCAGGGCGTGATCCTGGCGTTATGGGATCGAGCCCCACATCGGGCTCCTCCGCTATGAGCCTGCTTCTTCCTCTCCCACTCCCCCTGCTTGTGTTCCCTCTCTCGCTGGCTGTCTCTATCTCTGTCAAATAAATAAATAAAATCTTTAAAAAAATAAAAAAATAAAAAAATAAAAATTGCTGACTTTTTCTAAAATCTTTTGATTTTAATATAGCTAATATTCATAACTTTCTACATAATCCCTAAAAACAGCTTAAGCATTTCAATGAAAGTTGGATTTTTTAATACCAAACTTGATCCAATTATCTTTTGCTATGAATCTAAGTAGCACAAATATAAAATTGCAATGCTAGTTAACACTGACACCGATAAAATTACATATCTTTGATAAATTGACTTTTGGTTTTTAGCAAAGAATCTTCAAGGATATGTTTAATAAAATTATAACAGAACTCTTTGAATAGCATGCGTAATTATGAGGAATCATTTAGTTGACTTAATTTGAAGTGAATTTATTAAAAACATTGATTTCCTTTTATTTAAAATTAAAATGATCAAATTATAAAGTCACTATTATATACACGGTAACTCGATATCTAATCTTTTAATTATGTTGTCATAAATTCCTTTTAATTAAAATAGGGTCCAATAGAGCAAGATCTCATCTATATTTCAAATATGCTCTACATGTGACAGAGCACCCCAAATCTTTTAAATATACTCTTTTTTAGATAATAACCAAATTATTAAGAGGCTAATGATTTTTTCAGAAACAATGAAACTGAATTTAAAAAAATACTTTTACAACCAACATGAATTTATTTATTTTTTTAAAGATTTTTTTTTAAATTTATTTGTTAGAGAGAGAACACAAGCAGGGGGAGCAGCAGGCAGAGGGAGAAGCGGGCTCCCTGCTGAGCAAAAAGTCCGAGGTAGGACTCCATCCCAGGACCCTGGGATTATGACCTGAGCCAAAAGCAGACACTTAATGGACTGAACCACCCGGGTCTCCCTAACCAACATGAATTTATGCTATCATCTGAAGTGTCCATGAAATTACACAGCTTAAAACCATGTCACAATATTATACAGTTGATTGACACTAGAGTCATTTAACAATTTAAAATAATCTCTTGAAAATTCTAAAATCATCTCTACTGAGAGACACTAATCAGAAAAAGAAGATAGTCGCCAATGAATAAAACTCGTTCAGAAATTACTTTACAAACACTCGACATTCTCTTAGCTCCTCTAATCTTTAAAATAGAAAATGTGGACTCCATTTTGTGTTATGTCACAGGAGACATGAGCTAGAAAAATGGATAAAGGTATCATAGATTGAACTGATCCTGTCTAAGAAGCTTAGAACAAGACCTTTGTGTGAACACAAATCATATAAATCTAAATTTAAATGTACACTTCTCCGGGGCCCCTGGGTGGCACACTCAGTTAAACATCCAACTCTTGGTTTTGGCTCAGGTCATGATCTCAGGGTCATGAGATCCAGTCCTACCTCTGGCTTGAGGAGTCTGCTTAAGTTTCTCTCTCCCTCTTCCTCTGCGCCCCCCCCCCTCGTGCATATTCCCTCTCTCTCTCTTCCTCCCTCCCTCTCTCTCTCTAAAATAAATAAATCTTTAAAATAATAAATAAATAAATAAATAAATAAATAAATAAATAAATACCATTCCAAGTATGTATCGTCACCTGGTTTTCAGTGAGTCCGCTATTCATTTCTCTCACTTTCTCCACTCTTGTGAGCTATTCCTCCCTCTTTTCTCTGTTCAGTCTCAACATGCTTTCTGTAAGTTCAGGGATCCAGGTATTGGCGCATAGTATAAAACAACTGATAAATTTAATTTGAACTTTTATTTCTGTATTATCTTTCTGAGACTCATCAAAGTCTAAACAAGTTACAACAGGCTAGCTTTAAGTTGCAGCCTACAGCATTCAACAGGGACGTGACCCACCCATTCTAAAACCCTGGATGGAAGATCCCAGGTCTATATTATGTACATCCACATGAGTTCCCACTTATTTGAAAAACAGATGCCTGAGGAAAGAGCTAGAAGTTTAAAGTGGGCATACATTTCTAAGAAACCACAATTCCATTTATAGCCGTCCAAACAACGTTTATTGCGCTATGCGAATTGGGAGACAAACAAAGGTAAGATTTTCAATGTAAAATATTTTTGTGTGTACACAAAATTTTCATGTAAGCATTGTATCCTGAGAGAGATTATGTATAGTCAAAGACAACATCTGATTTGGAAATAAACACTTTTAAAATTAAAAGGTACTTTTTTACTTCACAGATTGTGCCCGTAACAATTTATGTGAGGCTCTTAAAACAATCCAGTCTTCTCCAAACACACTCGTCCATTACGGTGAGGGAGGACAGCACCTTCTAGCGGAATCTATAAGTAAATGTGTGTCTCAGGCTTGTAGCTGAGATAATGTAACATTTCAAAATGTCTTTGTCCCCAAATGCCCTGCCAAGAGGATACACCCTGCTGTGAAAAGTTATCATGCTTCCCCACCTCCTTTCATAACTTACTGGGCAGGCTTGGCATGAAGGTGACAACTTAAGCTAAAAATCTGTCAAAACAGAATAGCTAACAGGCATCTATCTCTAAGGCTGAAGTAAAAAAATGGAGTACGTGCCAACGAGAGTGAAATGTATGCTATATAGATGCTTGTTCAGAAAATAGGTACATCTGTGTTTACTGAACTGAACACATCTTTCTGTGCATTTATTTGCCAGATAGAGTGCAAGGTGCTTTGGATCCATAGGGGAAGACATTGTCCCTGACTCAAGGACAGCATAGCAATAACTAATGTTGCTAAGCTCACCATGACCAGGCACACTTCCAAATGTTTTCGTATATGAACTAATATTAATTAATCCTCACAACAATATCATGCAGTAGGTGAGCTAGTATACATTCTTATAGATGGGAAAACTGAGGTACAGAAAGCTTTTTTCTTTTTTTTGAGTATGGTTGACCATACAATGTTACATTAGTTTCAGGTGTACAACATAATAATTCAACTTCTCTATACATTATGCTATGCTTCCCACAAGTGTAGCTCCCATCCGTCACCATGCAACTTACAATATCATTGGCTATATTCCCTATGCTGTGCCTTTTATTCTGGTGACTTATTCATTCCATCACTGGAAGCCTGCCTCTCCCACTTCCCTTCACTCATTCTGCCCAACTCCACTCAGTTTCCACCCAAGACAGTCCAATCTGGAGTCTCCACTTTACCAACCCACCCATCCTACTTCCTTTGCAACACACGTGTAAATGCACAGCCCCAATATGGTGACACAAGTGTTACCAACACACCACAGAAGACTTCTGGCTGTGCTGCAGACAAGATGACTATGGAGGGGTGTGCACCAGTGAAGGATTCCCTCGGACAATAATGCTTGAACACAGCCTTGAAGGAGCTGGAAGCGTTCATTCACCGCGTGGCCAGGAAAGCACAGTCATCCCAAGCAAACAGAAGAATATGTGCAATGGTGTTGAATATTTTGCAAATCACAGCACTCCCTACAGTAACCGAACTTGAGATTTCATCCATTTTAGAAAACTTAATAAGCAAGATGCTTTTATTCATATTGTTTCTGTTTATTCTGCATCGAGCTGGATGACGAGGTATTCCAAAAGTTTAGGAGTGACAACTGATTTGTCTCTCATGAACTGTTACAACCAGGAATCCCCCAAAATCAAAGAACAAAAGTATAACTAAGGGGGAGAAAACTGCCATTTGTCTATATATGCTTCTCTGTGTGTTATTTCTGGGCAACATTCTTTTCTAAACATTGGCTCACCTCAGGCACAAACTACCTCAGCCTGAGCTAAAGGAGTGAGGATGGCAAAGCAGAGGGTGCTCCTTTCTTAGTGAGCAGGAAGTAAAAGCATTCGGCTATTCTGGCTGCTTTGGTCCAGTCTCCTGAGTAACTACCTAGGAACAGAACTGTGGCTCAGTACTATCACTTTTCTTTAGAAGCCCAACTCCCCAGCTAACTCTTGCCCAAACCGAATCTCATATTAGTTCTCCACCAAGAACAGAATCTGATAAACAAAATGCTGGAGGCCTTACCTGAGTTCTCTCTAGCACGTTCCTCTAAAGCTTTATCCTTTAAAGATCCACTGGAAGGAAACTCATGTAAGAATATCATCAGGCGACGTGGGATCTAAGAGAGGACGCACATGCTGCAGAGAGAACCGATCTAACCCATTTCTAGAGCAATTTGACATCTACTGAACTTGAAAATGTATATAGTTTATCCAGCAATTTCACTCTAGGGATAAAGCCTAAAGCAGCTTCCAGGAGCTTATGCATAAGGACACCTTCACAAAGAATTTTATCACAACTTGGTGATAAAATAATAAAAATGTCCATCAATATAGGAATGAATGAATAAGATGTAGTATGTTTTTAATTTTTTGAGGAACCTCCACTCTGTTTTCCACGGGGGCTTCAGCAATTTGCACTCCCATCACCATCCAATAATTCCACTACTGGGTATTTTCCCAAAAATGCTAATTTGAAAAGATACATGCACCTTTATGTTTATTGCAGCACTATTTACAATAGCCGAATTATGAGCAACCCAAGTGTCCATCTATAGAGGAATGGATAAAGATGTGGTATATATACACAGTGGAATATTACTCAGCCATAAAAAAGAATGAAATCTTGCCATTTGCGACAAAGTGGATAGATCTACAGGGTGTAATGCTAAGTGAAATGAGTGAGTCAGAGAAAGACAAATACCATATGCTTTCACTCATATGTGGAATTGAGGAAACAAAGCAAACAAAGGAAAAAAAGAGACACAAAAAAGCAGACTTAACTACAGAGAACAAACTGATGGTTACCAGAGGGGTGGTGGATGGGGGATGGGTGAAATAGGTGAAGGGGATTAAGAACACAATTATCATCACGATATTGTATACCTGAAACTAATATAACAGTATATGCTAATTATACTGGAATTAACATTATTTAAAAAATGAAAAAAAAATGTAGTATGTTTATGTGATAAAATAATATACAGTTTAAGTGGATAAAATAAATCTATATGGATAGACATGCATAGGTATCTTAGTGATGATATTGAGCAAAAAGTCTATTTTCCATCTGAAGGCATTTATGAGAATTAAAAAGTGATGTTTTTATTATTTATGAATATATATATATCATAGATATATGCACATGTACCTTAAAATTTCTTAAAATATAAGAAGGTGGAATATGATGAGGGACATCAAATTCAAAGTAGGGTTTGCTCTTGGGTA